>NC_062286.1:122723323-123026354 GCF_902655055.1 Lutra lutra | reverse complement strand
CTGCCCCAGGTCCTGCCCCAGCAGACACTCTGCTCTGGCGTAAGGACACAAGGCTGGCCATTCTTACAATGCCAGGCGGGCCTCCAGTGACAAGGCCGTGACATGGCATTCTCTAGGTGCCGGACGTGTGAAGACATAACCCCCCCCCCCCCCAAAGCCCTACCCCTCCAAGCCCTGGGCCAGAGCCTCTGCACCTACCAGGATTTTCCTTGCCAGTGATGTGGGAGGATGGCGGGATTCCTCCCACGCATCGATGAGGATGCGGAGGCTGGGAGACATGACATCACCCGCCTGTGGTCACACACCTGGGGATCCCGGATCCTGCCCCTGGCATTGCTGCTCTGACTGCCGGGGTCTCGAGCCAGTGCACCCCTCCAGGCTGGAGCTGTGGAGCATGCAGACAGCGTGGGCGCTAATCCTGGCTCCAGCCACGGATTATGACCTTAGGCAGGTTATTGCACTGTTCTCTGCCTCAGTTTCCCCATCCGTTCAGTGGGGAATAATGTAAGTGCCTGCTGTGCTGGGCTTTTTGAGGATAAAATGAATGAACACATACTCTTGAAGGCATCCCAGAATCAGAAGGGGACTTTTGCCCATGGGTTGGAGAGCCGCTGTCCCTTGCTGATTCCTCATGTCTGCCCCATTTTGCCCCTGAATAAGTTGAGGCCCAGAAAGGGGAATTGACTTGCCCAGTCGATACACTGAGTGCATAGCACCTTACTTCATAGCACCCATGCACCTTACTCTACAGAAGGCAGCTTTTCCTCTGGCACTGTTTGTATACCCCTGGGGGTGGGGAGCTCACTACTCTCAAGGCTGCCTCTTTTATGATTGGTGCCAGCAAGTGGTTAGACTAAGCGAAATTTGCTACCCTGTGACTTGGTTCAAGCAAATGTGCATGATGCTGGCCAGGCCAGATGCCCTCTGGGGTCCCCTTCGGGGAGTACTCTCCCCTTCAGGTATTTGTTTTGATTTAATTTAATTTAATGTAATTAATTTAATTTAATTTATTTGAGCAAGAGAGAGAGTTAGCAAAAGAGAAGGAGCAGGGGGACAGGCAGAGGAAGAAGGAGAAGCAGACTTTCCGCCTAACAGGGTGCCCAAGGCATGGCTCGATCCTGGGACTATGTGATCATGACCTGAGCCAGGGGTAAACACTTAACTGACTGAGCCACCCAGGCACTCTTTCCCTTCAGGTAGCTGAAGAACGTGACAATGCACCCAACCTCCCCAAGCTATCGCTCCTGCCCAGACCTGGGAAGGTGTCAGTCTAGGCCAGTGGGCACGGGTCCAGCCACTGAATAACTGAGGACGAGAAGATCCCCATCTCCAAGGGAGTTGGGGAACCGGCTAAGAGACATCCCCCAGGTCCCCCTACCATGTCCAAACTTCCCTCCCCTGCCCTAGGTCAGCAACTGGATGGAGCAGGAGGGGAGCCGGTGCCTGCAAGCGCTGACCCCCAAAGACAGAAGCTTGGAGACTGTGGAGAAGGTGCACGTGGAGTTTGAGGACTTCTTTCTCCAGGCTGCCGTGCGTTCCTAAGACTGGGAGCAGGACCAGGGCACATGGAGAGGGCAGTGGAGGAGGAGGGCATGGCTGGGGCAAAGGTGTGGAGGTTGGAGAGCACAATGAAACTTCCAGAGATAGGAAGAAGACCCGCTGAGATCACGAAGGGTTCAGCTTAGATGCTATCTCCTCCAGGAAGCCTTCCAGGATCACCACTAGACCAAAAAAACCTCTCTCAGAATTCCTGGAAGATTTCATTAAATGCAGAGTCCAGGGTCCCACCCGAGATCTCTTCAGTCAGGCTCAGAGGTCGGAGCAAGGAATTTGTATCCTTGATGTACTGGACCCTAGTTCAGCCCCTTTTAGTTCTCAGGGAGTTCCTTGGCCAGCAGGGACTGGGAACATGTGGGGACATGCAGCAAGAGCCCCAAACCCAGACCCTGGGTCAGGGAAGTTTTCCAGAAGGAGATGACTCTAAGCAGAGTCCCAGTGAGGCAAGTGGGCTGCTGAGGCAGAGGCCTGGCCCCGTTTTACAGATGAGGCAACAGAGGTCTGGCAAGTGTCACCACCCAGCGGCCGGACAGTGGAGGTTCCGGACCTCCGGAGGAGGCCTTGGCTAGGATGGGAGCTGAGTGGACCTCCTCCTCTCCCCGCTCAGGCCCAGTACCGCCGTGGCCTGGAGCTGTCCAAGCAGGCGGCTGAGCTGGGAGCCGTGGCCAGAGGAAGCAGCGCAGCGGGAGGAGCAGAGTTCCCGGAGCTGGCAGCCTTCGCTTCCACCCAGCGGGCCTTCCAGGCGAAGCTGACCCACTTCTACATGGCGGCTGAGCGGCAGCGCACGGACCTGGAGACGCTGCTCCACCTGCACCTCTTCTGCAAGAAGGTGAGCCTTGTGGCCGCCTGCACGGACCCCTCCCCGCCCTCTGCAGCCGTGAGCTGGGGTGGGGACAGCAAGCAGCCCTTGTGCAGCCGGGGGCTCTTCGCGTGACTCCTTCTGTAACCCTGTAGGGTGGGAGGAGAGCATGACCTGCATTTTCTAGAAGAGAAGCCAGGTGGGAGAGGACAGGTTATCCCCCTAAATCAGTCCTGGCTGATCTCTGACCCCAGCTTGTCACACTACACCCAGCAGCCTCCCAGCGACCCGAACGTCAGCTCTCGGAGGACACTCAGAAATCACCTGCTTCTTCAACATTGGGATTAGGGGAAGGGTGCCAGGTGTTTTCCAGAATCCAATCAAAGCCATAGACTTTGTCTCCACGGGTAGCTCACTAGGACGACTGCAGGTAGTCAGACCGGGTCAAGAACGTTGATCTTGCCCCACCTGCCTGTTGCAGAGCTGGGAAAACAGGATCAGAGAAGGGCTGTCATTTAGCCAATGTCACACAGCAAGCTCATGGCACCATTCTAGTGCCTTTCCCATGCCTCACCTTGCCCTGCACAGATGGTGGGAGCTGGGGAAGGGGAGGCGGTTGCAAGAGGTAGGCCCGAAAGGCTTCTCTGAGCACCCTCAGAACAGAGGTCTCAGTCCTTGCCAAGAACCCAGACTTCAGCTAGGAGTGGGGAGGAGAGGGTAGGGCTCCTCTGGGGGATGGGAGTGTGGCAGTGCTGGGGTAGCAGGCAAGAAGAACTCCTTTGCTTTGCGACCATCATCTCTTCGTAATCCAGTGCAGCAAGGTTGAGTGGTCCCATTCTACAGATGAGCAAACTGAGGCCCCAAGAGGGAAAGGGCTTTGTGTAAGGCCACACAGCTGCGGAAAAGAAGATTTGGAATTTAAACACAGATGGATTCATGATGCTCTCTGTTCTTCTCCAAAGATGCGAGGGCAGGTGGTAATAGATTCCCCTGTTCCATCAGGTGTGATGATGATGATGATGGTGTTATGATTATTATGAGATGAGCCCACATTAGTGACTGTGGACTCCATGCCAGACACTCCAACAAGTGCTTCACAAACCTTGCTTGACTTGATCTCATCATCTCTATTTGTTCTTTTTTAATTTAATTTTTTTAAAGTAGGTTCTATGCTTAACGTGGGGTTCGAACTCATACCCTGAGATCAGGTCCCATGGTCTACTGACTGAGCCAGCTAGGTGCCCCTAATCTCACCATATCTTTATGAGGGAGGGGTGCCAACATTGTTTCTGCGGATGCATAAACGGAGGCCCAAAGACGGAAGTGTCTCACTCATCTTTCCCCAGTGGGCCAGTAACCAAGCAGGATTTGACTTAAGACCCCCACCCCCACCTCTCCCAAATCCATTTAGTCAAATCTCTCATTTTCCTGGTGGAGAACTAGGCTTAGGGGGACAAAGGAACAGCCCGGGCTACCCCAGATGGGCCAAGAACCCACAGTTCTGGCCCAGGCCCAGTGCCCTCAGACTCACCCCCTCACACAGAGTGTAGGAAGGGCCAGACGTCAGGCTGGCCCAGCACACAGGAGACAGAAAACACAGGATGCTTTGGAGGGCAGCAAGAGGGACTCTGGTCAAGTCTAGCCTGGGGCAAAGGGAGGACAGGCCACTCTCTGTCTCTGTGGGGCCGCTGGCAAAGGATGTGGCCAGTGGCACCAAAGCGACCTCCTCCCAGCTGACAGGAGAGAGCCAAGCAGTGGCTGCATCTGAGGCTCAGAGTCAGGGACAGCTTCTGCCCGCACAGGCCGTGTGACCTCAGTGAGGTCTCTACTACTCTGGGTCTCAGCTCCTTGTCAGGAATAACGATCATAACAGTGATCGTAACCAATGCTCCTGTAGTTCCTGTTACGTGGCGGCCCTGTTCATCATTCACGTGTCGTCTTATTGTCACAGCCACCCTCAGAGGCAGGTGCTATGATTATGCCCATTTTAGAAACACAGAGAAGTCAAACAACTCCTCCAGGGTCACACTGGGGGAAGTGGCAGAGCTGAGATTCCAACCCAGGTCCCCCCCGACCCTGGCTCTGGGGCCAGCCTCGCTGGGTAGTGAGAGGAGGAAATGAAATGTAAGTAACCCTCCCCTCCCCCGCCCCCGGGGCTGTATTCTAATTTGGTGTTATTATTATCGACACCAATACGATCATCATTAGCAGTAGGAGCGGTGGTAATGCCTCATGGGTTGAGGGCATCTGGCAGCTTCTCTCCCTTGCTTACTAATTTCAGCCCAAATCAGCCCTGTAGAGCAGACTCACAACGACTCTGTGCCTTCTCACTCGCTCTTCCTCGAGACCTGCTGGTTTCTTGTCTTCAGCGCTCAGCTCACAAGCTCACATGTCCCCTGCCTCCTGCCTTGCTGTCTGCCCCCCTCCCCCGCCCATCTCTCTGGTCACCCTGTTTGTCTCACTTCAAGGTGCTCACTGTGATCTGGAATGATCCTATGGCTTCATCACCCCCCGGGGAGGTGAGCCCCAGGACTGTGCCCTCATCCTTCCCAGGTTCCTGGGGCGGGGCAGGCCCCCATAGGGGTCAAGTGGCCAGAGGGAGAGTGAGGAGTGAGGCGGAGGAAGGAAGACTGGGGGGCAGGGGGGCATGTGGGAAGATAGAGCTCCCCCTGTACCCCCAGGCCTGGAAATCCTACAGGAGGTGGGAGCCTGACTTGTAATCCCACCATGGCCATCTCGCTGTTTGACCTGGGCAGGCCTATGCTCCTCTCTGGGCCTGAATCCTAATCCACACACCCAAAGGGTTGGTAAGATGATGGCTAAGGTGCTGCACATCCCTGCCCGGCTCAGCCTGGAAGATGGAGGCCCAGCCAGGCGGACAGACAGACGAAGACAGCCCTGGGCTGGGCTCAGCCCCAGGCTGAGAGCAGGCAGCTTTGGCACTAAATAATAATAAAACAATTGTGCCGCTAACAGAGAGTTATGGAGCCCTTTCACAGCCATGAGCTCCGTGTGCTGCCGCGAATATGAAGCCATTTATCTAAAGACAAGTTCCCTTAATCCGCGGAAAGATGGTTTCCTTGGAGAAAACGGTTCCCCAATCCCCACAGCTAACAGCTCGCTGTCGGCTTCTAAATTAATGGAGAGAAAGATTATGTTTTTCACGAGCTGCTGGGAACATGTTGGCTCCTTTGCAGCCTGCAGACATTTTGTGGGTGAAGTAGGGACAGCAGAATCCCAAAATGAGGCAGAGGCCCAGCTGAGTGGACACCCCCTCCCACCCCGGGCCTGGGTCGGCTGGTGGTCTCGCTGGTGAGTGTGTGGGCACTGCCCTCGCTGGACCAGTTTCCCTCATGCAAGGACGGGCTTGAGAGATAAATCTGTGGAAAGCTGGACGCATCTGAGTTCAAGTCCCAGCTCCCTCCTGATTTGCCGCGTGACCTGGGGCAAGTGATTTCATGTGTCTGAGCCTTGGTTTCCCCCTCTATAAAATGGGCTGCTGGTACTATTCAGTGCAATCATACATGAGCTACACAGAGATTGGCAAATAGTCGGTGCTCAATAAATACCCATGAGATGCCTCCCTCTGTGCCACTCAGAACGGGTGAAGACAGTGTTTCCACAATCCGAGAACCCGAATGATCTGCTAGTACCACCTCCCCTTCTTGAGAAGGAAAGGCAGAGCCTCAGCAAGGGGTGAGCCTTTGTGGGCCCCCAGTGGGGAGGAGACCATGCCTGAGGCTCCAAAGGGGGCTGAGGACCGTTTGCTGACGGCAGGTGTGTTTACCTCAGGGAAGAGAGGGGACCCGTTGTCTTCGCTGGCAGCAGAGACACTCAGGGCCACGCGCAGGAGGCCAAGACATTGACCGGGCACTTCTTATGACCAACCCAGCCGTACTTCCTCTCTGCTTGGAGATGGGCCTCCCTGTCCTCATGTCCTGCTCCTAGACTGAACCCCACCTCCCTCTCTTGTCGCCCCCAGATGACCTGCTTTCACACAGACTGCCAGGACCTGATGAGGCAGCTCAGGCTGGGCAAGGCCCAGAGGGCCAGCCCTGGAGATCGGCGCCGCCTCGATCGCTACCGGCAGCGCCTGGCCTCGGAGTTCCCCGCAGAGAAGCTCACGGCCATGGGGCTGCAGGTAGCTTCCCTGAGCCAGGAGGACCTGGGCCAGGACCTGTGGGAGGAGGCCCGGGTGAGGCACGAGGAGATCCAGACACTTCTGAAGAAGGCCCTGGCCCACTGCCCATGCCCAGAGGGGCCCAAGGCCCGCTCAGCACCCCCAGAACTCAGAAGGGCTGCTGCCGAAGGCCAGGCTCCGAATGGAGACGTCGCTTCCAGAGGAAGGTGGGGCCTGCCCACCTCGGACTCACCAGGCCTGGACCGTTTACCACATCCCTGCTGGCCTCGGGCCCCCAGAGAGGGACAGAACAGAAATGTGCAGGCGGGCTTTCTGCCCCAGGAAGCTGGTCGGGCCATAGAGGTTGAAGAAGGCAAAGGCCCCCAGGAGCCCTTTCGGTTTCCAGCCCCTGAGCCCTTCTTTGACCCCCTCTTCTCCCGGCAGCGACTCCTCAGGCAGAGTGAGACCCCCCACCCTACTGGGGGCAGCTTCTCCTCGGAGGGGACAGACTCACAGACGTCTCTGGAGGACTCACCCCAGACGAGTCCCCCTGCCTCCCTCTAGCTAGGACCTCCACCAATGGCACCGGGCCCCGAGGGTGGCTGGGGAGGGGCCCAGCGATCGGAGGGAGCTGTGGAGCCCTGGCTGGGGCTCGTGAGCACTCACTGTGTGTTTGGCCCACGCTGGGAGAGGGCAAGAAGCTGAACCTGTTCCCTGCCCCAGAAACTTCTAGGAAGACGTGACTCACCATCAGAATAGTGAGAATGGAGGGTAAGGCAGGACACGGTGGAGCCCAGGACAGACTCGACAACCCCCGGGGCCTGTGGTGGAGAGAGCTGTTGGCATAGACCCTTCCAGAGGTCTTAGTCTTGGGCGAGCCAGACACCCACCGGGAGTGCAGGGGTGCTATAAGCTTCCCCTGGGGGCCCACGGGACACAGTTGCCAGAAGTGGGGGGATTCGGGCGTGGCTTCTGATCCGGGACGGGGATCCCGGTGCCTGTTTATTTGGCTGTGATTTCAGGAACCAGTGGTGGAGGAGAAGGGAGGTGAGTGTGGGAGGGGAATAAAGGGTGTGTTGTCGAGTGAATCAGTGGGGCTGACTGTTTATTCTCTGGGCCGGCTTGGGGCAAAGTGAATCCCAGAAGAAAGGATTCTTCTGGGATTCACTTTGAGAAAGCGAGGAAAGCTCTCTCTCGCTCGCTCTCGCTCTCTCTCTTGCTCACTCTCGCTCTCCCTCTCGCTCCCAAGGGCTCCTCCACCGACAAGGCTGTCCTCTCACCCTCCAGGAACCCCATGGGGTCTTGTCCTCTCCCTGGGTGCTCCAGAGAAAACCCTCTCCCCCTCTGATGTTCTGTCTTCTCCTCTCCCCCCCACCCACTCAGACTCTATGAATTCCACTTCCCCCATCCCAGATCCTCCCCCGCCCCGCCCCGCTTTAGGCACCGCTTCTGGTGCCCAGTGTCTTAGCGTCGTGCTGGTGGTTGGGGTGGGTGAGAGTGGGGAGACCACATCTCCATCCAGCAGGGGGACAGGCCCCTCTGATCTCATGGTGAAGCGGGAGAGTGAAGTTCTTGTCCCACGGAGTTGAAGATTGAATCTCGGGGACAAAGGAGAATGAGTAATGTGGTGGAATTTTACTAAACAACACAGACAAAAGAATCTCGGGAGTGAGAGGTGTCCTGACAGGGACACTCTTTTATTTGGGACTGCTCAGGGGGCCTGTGGCCTTATCATTCTTGTGCTGTCTTGGTTTGAGTAAGGACTGGTGATAACATCTTGAATAGCTTACTTCTTCTTTGGGGTCAAGTTATTCTTTGCTGGTCACAATGTGACTGTCATAAAAAGATTCCCCACCTCTGACGCCCAGGGCAGGGTAGTCTGCTTTGTTCCCTTATTTCTGGTTTTGTTAGGCCTCAGCATTTCTGGGATTTCTGTGAGCCTAATCATGTAGCTCCTTACCTATTTCTCTCTACCTACCCCTGCCTGTCCCTTCTCGAGTATCTAAAGATTCTATTTATTTATTTGATACACAGAGAGAGAGAGAGGTCACAAGTAGGCAGAGAGGAAGGCAGAGAGAGAGAGAGGGAAACAGGCTCCCTGCTGAACAGAGAGCCCGGTGCGGGGCTCGATCCCATGACCCTGAGATCATGACCTGAGCCGAAAGCAGGGGCTTAACCCACTGAGCCACCCAGGCACCCCTCTTCTTGAGTATCTAGAAGACCGCCAGGCTTTCACATCACCCCAAGTAAACCTGGCTAGCGCCTCCGCTGAAGGTCATTATGCTGGGAAAGGGTGAACCCCCCATCTCCATCTAGAATGCATTAACAAGGTGGCCTCTGGGGGCCTGGGCCTGGAATTTTCCTGACTCTGGGCAGAGGGTGGGTACTCAGCTCAGCTCTGGAAAGAGAGGGAGGTGGGACTGGAGCATGCCTAGGGGGATGAGGCGAGCTCAGCAAAGAAAGTAACACAAACCTCAATGCCCAAGATGGCTTCAGCAATCTTCTAGGACTCCAGATTTTTTTCACATGCAGTCTGTGGCCTGTCTGCCTCAGAGCCTTGAGCAGAGCTGATCAAAGGCAGCTTCCTAGGGAGTCCCACCCAGATAATTAAAATCAGGGCCTTGGAGCCAAGGCAGGGCTAGAATCTGCCTTTGTAATCAAGAGCTCAGGTGTTTCTCCTATGACAAGGCGAGGTGGGGTATGGTGGGGCAACGCTTGGAGCTGGGGTCCGAGCTGGACTGGCCCCCCAGCCCAGGCCAGCTCTCATTCTTGTGTTCCACTCTCCTGCCTTCCATCCACACTGGTCAGAGGATGCAGGAGGCAGTTGCTGAGCCCACCTCCATCCATGCCTGTCGCCTCAGAGGGGGGGCTGAAGGCTCTTAAAATGCTGTTGCTATAGCAACGGCATCCAACCAGTGGGGACCACAGGCAGGGAGCCAGGGCACCTGGGGTGCAAGGATGGAAACTAACTTTGGAGAGAGGAGAATACAGACTCTGCAAGGGAAGAGGGGGGGTGGGGAGGGGGATGGATGGCTCCGGAATCCATGCAAGGGAGGGCTCCCCAAAGCCATCTTGTGCATCCCTCTGTCTCTAAAAAGAGCCAAACCCCAACACCCTGTCTACATCCAGCAGTGCATGGTGGGGAGAGGGATGCAGAAATGAAATCTAATGATGAATAATGACATATACAAATAATAAATAATAATATTAATAGCTAACATTTCGTCTGCAATTTCTTTGTGCCTAGCTCGGGACTAAGCACAGTAGACGCTTTCCAGGGCTCCCTGGATCCTTCACAACAGTCCTGTGAGGCCAATACCAAGTTCAGTCCATCTTAATGAGGAGGAAACAGACACTTGAAGTACCACGCAGCAAGTGGCAGAGTCAGGACTTGGGGCCACGCTGACATTTTGGACTCGTCTTGGGACAGTTTGGGCTGATTGCTGCTTCTGCACCGGCCACAGGCTTTGTCCCCTCAGAAATCGTGCTGAGCCTGGCCGCTGCTGTGTACCCCAGCCGCCTCTGCTGGGCTGGTCTTGGTCCTCTGGGCGCGGCACCTCCGGTCTCCCGTAGTCCGCGAGCCAGTGTGGCAAAGTGGTCAGTCATGTGGCTCAGGAGCTGGACAGACCAAATTTCTGCCCGGGCTCTGTGCCTCAAGACCTGTGCATCCTTGGCCAAGTGATGCTACCTTTCTGTGCCTTGGTTTCCTTCCCCATAAAATGAGGATAATCAGATCTCAAAGCCTCGCTGTCCGTGCTAAGTGAGTTCTGATGTGGAAAGCCCTGGGAAAGGTGCCTGGAGTATACTAAGTGCTCAAGGAATGGTATCTAGATGGTATCTAGCATCATACTCTGGCGCCACCCGGCCGGCCCCTGCTTTCACTATCCAGCCGATCAAGGAAGAAATTTCTCCAGAGGCCACCAAGAGATTCCAAAAGAACGTTCTGCTCTTTGAATCGTGTGGACTTCTTAATTAGTTTTCTGATTAACTGACTTCTGCCCTAACCTGTCCATGGTGGGGGTGTGGCATGTGGTCTCCCCCAGGAGACGTCCCACGAGTGACCACAGAGCTATGTGTCAGCGAAGCCTCAGCCCCTCAGAGGCCGCTCTGGGGAGCGGAGGTGCAGGGTCCCTCCATGCTGGTGGAAAGTCTGCCAGTGACATGACTACGTCTAGCTCACCCTGATGGGAGTTCCTTTCTCGTGCTTGAGGGGTTGGTGGGCAAGGGGTGGTGGGAGGGGCAAGGCCTGGGAGGCAGGGACCTCCAGCGGCATTTACCCGCTGCTGCTGACTGCCCACATGACCCTAGGCAGGTTGCTTCCCCTCTGGCTTATCTGTCCAATCAGGTCACTAAATGAATAAGGAATTTTCTCATCTTTAGAATGAGAGCCCTGCCTTTGAAGCTAAGCTTAACAGCCTGAGGACTCTGAGCAGAGGGCTGCCTTTCAGTTTTTCCACCTGCACAATGGGTTTATCAAGCCTCCCGGGCCAGAGTGATAAGATCTCTGCATCCCTGGACTCCATACCAGACCTCTTTCCCTCTCCAGAGGGGTGACTGTCTGGTCAGGGAGCAAAGCCTTAGAAACCCACTGGGCAGTGGCTTGGCGCAGAGGTAAGACTGAGCCAAAACAGAAGTTAAGGCACTTTACAGTTTACAAGGTACTTTTTTATCCATCTGTTCTCTTACAATCCTGAGGGCACAAAAGTCATACTTTGGGATGTCCCCATGTTACAAATGAGAAGACTGAATAAAGACAGGCGAGAAGGAGGTGCCCTGCCCAAGGTCAGATGACAAGGAAAGGGGTCACAGGACAAAGAGGGGAAAGCTCAGGATCTGGACCCTGGTCTGATTAATGGCAAATTTGGGAGCACAGATAAGCCTCCAACTTGTCAGCCACTCTGATGTGGGCTCCCCCTACCCTCCTGCCCTCAAGTTAGCCCGCCAGACCTGGACAGGGTGGCTGGTCGGAGTCAGGGCGCAGGCTGCCCTCATAAAACAGAGACACTGTCCTCTGGGGACTGTGAACTGGCCTCCAGCCTGGAATAAATCCATCAGCCTCAAAACCCCACCCTAAAAAACTCCCACCTAAAAAACTGGCCTTCTGAGGCTGGAGCCAGTGGGCCCCCTGGAAATAAGTGTTCTGGGTAGGCAACAGGACTCTCGAAGTCCCATCCCCTTCTGTTTGGAGCATGATGGGGGACCCCGGGTAAACCCCTGCACTCCTCAGGCCTCACTTGCTCCATCTGTGAAATGGGATGGGGCCAGCAGCTGATGGTAAACTAGTGTCATCTCATGTGTGGAACTCCTGCTCTGCCCTCCCAATTCCACCACCCTCTCTGTGCACTCAGCACCTCTCCAGGTGCTCAGGCTGGAAACCCACCAGTTGTCCTTGAACTTCCCCATAGCCCGGAAATCCACCTGCCCATCTCTCTCTAACCTTCATTTCTCTCTCCCTCCACGCTCCCTATCTTCATCCCAGCTTCCACCCTCTCTTCCCTGGGTCCCCTGGACAGCTGTCCTGTGTCTCCTCCATGGTCTCCCTGCAGTCACTCGGGCCCTTTTCATGTCTCTTTCACACAGAACCTAGAGGCACCTTAACAAAATGTCAGATAAGGTCCAGCCATGGTTAACACCACCCAGGGACCCCCTGTGGCTCTCCAGATAAAGACCCACCCCTCGCAGTGATGCACAAAGCTCTGTGTGGCCTCTGCCTACGGCTTTAGCCTCACCATACCCCTCAGTCTCCGCATTCTCTCTGAGTTCTGGCAATGCTGACTCCCTTTTAGTTCCTCCACCATTCCAAACTCTTTATAAGGTCAAGTTCCCTTAAAAGCAGACCTGGAGATGAGGCTCAGGTGCAGGTGAGCTGTTGAAAGGCAATCAGGACAGAAAGGGAAGGAGGCCAAGGTGCAGTTGTAGACCAAGTGTCAGCCTCTGCCTGGTGACACGGGGACCCCGCAGGGCATTTTATACTGCCAAGGCCCATGGGACTCTCTGCAAAAGGGTGCTGCTCCAAGCAGGGCCCAGGAGCCCAAGGGCAGTCTTTGGAAGTCTTTGCAGGTGCAGGCCCATGAGGATAATATTCAGTATAAAGAATACGTAGCAAGCACTCACAACTAAATAGTAATAATAATAATAATAAAACAATTTTAAAATGGGCAAAAGATCTGAATAAGCATTTCTCCAAAGAAGATACACAAAAATGCCAATAAACAGTCAAAAAGATGCTCAACGTTATTAGCCATCAGGAAAATGCAAATCCAAACAATAGTGAGGGACCACCTCACGTCCACTAGGAGGGATGGAGTCAAAAAGTCAAATAAAGCAAGTGTTGGCGAGGATGTAGAGAAATTAGAAGCCTCATACACTGCTGGTGGGACTGTAAAATGGCACAGCTACTTTAGAAAAGTTTCCCAGGTCCTCAAATGGTTAAACATGAAGATACCATATGACCCAGCAATTCCATTGTGAGGAATATAGCCAAGAGAAATGAAAACCTGGGTCCATGCAAAAATTAGTACATGAATATTTAGAGTTAATTATTAATAATAACCAAAAGGTAGAAGCAACCCAAATATTGATCAACAAATGAATGGATAAACAAAATGTGGTATATTCAAACAATGGGACATTAGTTAGCCGTAAAAATATGAATGAAGTCACTTCCTAACTTATCCTATGAAGCCAACACTGTTCTAATACCAGAACCAGATAAAGACATCCCAAGTGGGGCGCCTGGGTGGTTCAGTCATTAAGCATCTGCCTTAGGCTCAGGTCATGATCCCAGAGCCCTGGGATCAAGCCCTGCATCGGGCGGGCTCCCTCCTTGGCAGGAAGCCTGCTTCTTCCTCTCTCACTCCCCCAGCTTGTGTTCCCACTCTTGCTGTCTCTTTCTCTGTCAAATAAACAAATAAATCTTTAAAAAGAAAAAAAGACATCCCAAGAAAAGAAAATTACAGACCAATATACCTTATGAATATACATAAAAAATCCTCAACAAAATACTAGCAAACCAAACAATATATTAAAAAAGATTATACGGCATGACCAATTGAGATTCACTTCAGGAATGCAAGGGTAGTTAAGCATAAGAAAATAAATCAATGAAATATATCATATTAATAGAATGAAAGTTAAAAACCCACATAACCATTCCGATGCAGAAAGGCATTTGACAAAATCAAACACGTTTTCATGATAAAAGATAGTCATAAAACCAGGCAGAGAGAGGAAATTACTCAACATGCTAAATGGCATTTATGAAAAACCCACAACATTAAACTCAATGGTACAAAAGTGAAAGCTTTCCCCCTAAGATCAGGAAAAAGACAAGGATGCCTGCTTTTACCAGTGCTATTCAACATTGTACTGGAGGTTCTAGCCAGAGCAATTAGACAAGAAAAAGAAATAAAAGGGATCCAAATTGGAAAGGAAGTAAAATGGTCTCTATGCACAGATGACAAAACCCTGTATATAGAAAATTCCAACTAACCCACAAGAAAACTACTAGAGCTAACATTTGCAGGATATAAGATCAACACACAAAAATCAGTTGTGTTTTTATATATCAGCAACGGATAATCTGAAAAGAAAATTAAGAAATCAATTCCACTTGCAGGGTACCTGGGTGACTCAGCTGGTTAAGCAGCCAGCTCTTGATTTTGGCTCAGGTCATGATCTCAGGGTCCTGGGATTGAGCCCCGCATCAGACTTTGTGCTCAGTGGGAAGTCTACTTCAGGATTATCTCTCTCCCTCTCCCTCCTTCCTCCCTACCCCCACTCTCCCTCTCTCTCAAATAAATAAATAAATCTTAAAAAAAAAAAAAAGAAATCAATTCCATTTACAATAGCATCTAAAAGGGTAAAAGCTAAGGATAAATTTAACCAAGGAAGTGAAAGACTTATACACTGCAAACTTTAAAACATTGCTGAAAAAATTAAAGAAGACCTAAAAACATGGAAAGACATCTCAGGTACATAGACAGGAAGATTTAACATTGTTAAAATGTCAATGCTACCCAAAGCAATCTACAGATTCAATGTAATCTGTATCAAAATTCCAACAGCCTTTTTTTACAAAAATGGAAAAACTGATCCTCAAATTCAGGTTGAGTTCCAAGCGGCTCCAAATAGCCAAAACAACTTGGAAAAAAAAAAAAAAAAGGACAAAGATGGAGAACCCACAGTTCCCAATTTCAAAACTTACTACAAACCTACAGTAATCAAAACAATATGGCATTGCCATAAAGACAGACATCCAGACAGATGGAATAAAATTGAGAGTCCAGAAATAAGTCTGAATATCTACGGGCAATTGGTTTTCAACAAGGGTGCCAAGTCCATTCAGCAAGCAGTACTGGGACAGCTAGATTTCCACATGTCAGAGAAGGAAGTTGGACCTCTACTTCACACCATATAAAAATGAACTGGAAGTGGATAACGACCCAGAAGTAAGAGCCAAAACTATTAAACTCTTAAAAGAAAACTTAGGAGTAAATCCTCATAAGCTTGGATTTCACCGTGGATTTTTAGATATGATACCCAAATATGAGCAACCAAAGTAAAAATTGGTAAGTTTGACGTTATCTGGATGAAAACTTTTGTGCATCAAAGGACATTATTAGGAAAGTGAAAAAAGCCAACTTACAGAATGGGAGAAAATATTTGCAAATCATATATATATTAAGGGCTTAATATCTAACATATATGAAGGACTACAGGGGCGCCTGGGCAGCTCAGTTGGTTAAGCGATCAACTCTTGATTTTCACTCAGGTCATGATCTCAGGGTTATGAGCTCAAGCCTCATGTCAGACTTTGTGTTGGGCATGGAACCTGCCTAAGAGTCTCTCTCTCCCTCTCCCTCTGCCCTCCCACCCCTGGCTCTTACATACACTCTCAGTCTCTCTAAAAAAAAAAAAAAAATATATATATATATATATATATATATATATATATATATATATATACACACACACACACGTATATATATTTATATATATATATATATACACACGTATATATATTTATATATATATAAAATAAAATCTATAAAGAGCTACAAGTCAACAACAAAAAGATACACAACCCAATTTAAAAATGGGTAAAGAAATTAAACAGACAGGGGACGCCTGGGTGGCTCAGTTGGTTAGGCAGCTGCCTTCGGCTCAGGTCATGATCCCAGCATCCTGGGATCGAGTCCCACATCGGGCTCCTTGCTCGGCGGGGAGCCTGCTTCTCCCTCTGCCTCTGCCTGCCATTCTGTCTGCCTGTGCTTGCTCTCTCTCCCTCTCTCTCTGACAAATAAATAAAAAATCTTTAAAAAAAAAAAAAAAGAGGGGCGCCTGGGTGGCTCAGTGGGTTAAGCCGCTGCCTTCGGCTCAGGTCATGATCTCAGGGTCCTGGGATCGAGTCCCACATCGGGCTCTCTGCTCAGCAAGAAGCCTGCTTCCCTCTCTCTCTCTGCCTGCCTCTCCATCTACTTGTGATCTCTCTCTGTCAAATAAATAAATAAAATCTTTAAAAAAAAATAAAAATAAAAATTAAAATTAAAAAAAAAAATTAAACAGACATGTCTCCAAAGATATACAAGTGGCCAGCGAGCATGTGAAAAGATGCTCAACATAATTAGTCATTAGGGAAATGCAAATCAAAAACAGTAAAATATCATCTCATACCTATTAGGACGACTCTCATCCAAAAAGCAGAAAATCACAAATGTTGGTAAAGACATAGTGAAATTGACGCCCTTGTGTTGCTGACGGGAATGTAAATGATGCAGCTACTGTGGAAAAGTTCGAGCATTCCTCTAAAGGGTCAACATAAAATGACCCAGCAATTCCACTCCTTGGTGTACACCCCAAAGAAATGAAAATAGGGACCCAGCCAGGTACTTGTATAACAATGCCTACGGCAGCATCATTCACAAGAGCTAAAAAGTGGAAACAACCAAAGTGTCCACCAACAGATAAATGGAGAAACAAAGTATAGTATGTCCATTAGACGGAAAATTATCCATCCATAAAAGGAATGAAGTTCTGATGTCTGCTATGACATGGGTGATCCTTGAGATCAATATGTTCAGTGAAATAAGCCAGACAAACAGGACCAATATTGTATGATTCTGTTCTATGAAATATCTAGCATAAGCAAATTCATAGAAACATAAGGTATGTTAGAAGTTATGGGGCCTGGGGCACATGGGTGGCTCAGCTGGTTGAACATCTGACTCTGGATAACAGCTCAGGTCTTGATCTCAGGGTCCTGAGTTCAAGCCCCACATTGGGCTCTGTGCTGGGCATGGAGTCTACTTTGGAAAAAAAAAAAAATTGCCCAGGGTCTGGGAGGAGGAGGGAATGGGGAATTATTTTTTAATGCATACAGAGTTTCTGTTCGGGGGGATGCAAACGGAGATAGTGGTGATGACTGCATCTTGTGAATGGAATTAATGCCATTGAATTGTACACTTGAAAATAGTTAAAATGGCAAATTTTATGTTATATATTTTTTATCACAATAAAAAATTTCTAAAAGAAAAAGAACTATCCATGCTACACGGGGATGAAGCTTCAGGTTAAGGAAAAGAAGGCAGTCAGGAGAAATTATATGTTACATGACTCCATTTATATGAAATGCCCAGAACAGGCAAATCAGTAGAGACAGAAAGTAATTTAGTGGTTGCTTCGGGCTGAACGTGTGGGGTGGGAGGGTATGAATCCTTAAGGAGAAAAGGAGGAAAGGGTTCCTTTTGGAGGTCATGAAGATGTTCCAAAATTGACTATGTATATCTGTGAGTACAATAAAGAACTATTGGATTGTACACTTTGGGTGAATTGTGTGGTATGTAAATTATACCTCAATAAAGCTTTTTTTTTTTTTTTAAGCTACAGAAGGGATGCAAAGAAACAAAAAGCGATCATAAGGAATGGGAATGTAGGTATAGTGTTGACAATGTCTGCTTAGAAGTTCTTCCTTGTGTCAGTGCCTGGAATGTTCTTCTCCTTCTTTTTCAATTGGTTAAGTCTTTCTTATGCTTCAGATATCAGCAATAGGGTGGGCCTTTCCTGGCCACTGAGGACAAGTCTTAAAACCAGGCACTTCTCTATCACGGCACTCTCTCAATTGCCATTTTGTAATATTTTATTAATGCTCATATCCCTTTCTAAACTGTGAGTTTCACGAGAGCAGGAACTGAAAGTCTCTGTTCAACATATCCTTGGCGCAGGGAAGGAACTCAACAAGATTTGTTAGATGAATGAATGAATGAATGAATGAATGCCCACTTTGATCAATTAGTAGGGACTGCCTAGAGCACACAGCTGGCTCAGTAAGAAGAATTCGATGGTTGATTAATGATGTCTGCCACGGAGGCTGGCGCGGAGAAAAGTAATAGCCGTACCCCAAATTTGCGGTCCGGAACTAGGTAGGGCCATACCTCAGGGTCCGCTGTCAGAGGGCGCTCTAGAAACAGTCTCGTCTCTCCCCCAGCTCCAGGGGAGGGGGGGTGCAAGGAGGGAGTGCAGTTGTCATCCCAGCTGGCCTTGATAATCAATCACACAGCCATGCGGTGCCCGTTAGGATTTGTCACCAAGCCACATCCAGGTGCGCCAGGCAAGAGCAGGCAGGCTCATTTGCATCTCATCTGCATGGAAATTTGCATACGCCTCCGCAGCCCTGTCTCCTTGCAATTTTCAAGTTAAAATGTCATTATCGCTCCTGTGAAGCCTGTTATTTCTTGATTTCATTCTCCCTGCTCCTCTACCCACATTCCGCCCCCACCCTCCAACGCACACACCCCAGACACTCAAGCCTGGGCTGGGAGAAGGAACCGGCTTTGAGCTCTGGTTCTGTTGCTGATTCACTGGCGACTTCCCTTTCTGGGCCACGTTGGGGCCACTGAGCCCAGACGCAGGAATGCGGCTGAAGCAGCCACCCCTCAACCAGCCACAGCCAGGCTGATGCAAACTCAGCCCCTCTGTGTCCTCCACACAAAGCCTCTGCTGACCCAGCTCTACGCCTTCTGCCCAGCCTGTGTCCCTCTCCTGCAAAAACCTTCTTCCTCTTCTGAGAGCGAAGTCCCACCTGCTAATCCTGGGGCCTGGGCCGCTGAAGCCAGTTGGATGAGGAGTAGACATGTGACCCAAGCTCGCCAGTACAAGTCTTTCCCCAGGATTTGAATTTGGGAATCCGAGATGCTGGGCGGATTCTGAATCCAGGGTGTTGTGTAACTTCAAGGGCAGTAGGCCGCTGAGTCAAAATGTGTCCCTAGAACGCAGGAAAGTATTCCTTGGTGGGGGTGACTACAACTGAGGGGCCCAGAGCCAGCTCTGAGAGGCCCAGAGGTGGCAAGGGCCCTGGGCCTAGGTCCAGTCACCAGCCCTCCTCTGAGGCCAGGCTGCCCACTCACCTGCTTCCCACTTTCATACCCCTGTGCGAGCCCCGGCTCCTTCTCTTGAGCTCCATTCCAGCTGGCTCTAGGGCCTTGTGTTCCTTGCAACTAGGACAAAACATTAGGCTGATGAAATGCGAGCCCAAGGACCCCAAAAGGAACTTTTGAGGGAAAAGACTCTGATACTTGACATCTCTAATGCAGCATGGAAGTTGTCATGAAGAGAAAAAGTAGAACTTCAGTGGACTTTCTTTTTGGGTGCTCCTATGGAGCCAAACAGACATCAGAAGCTCTTTAGAAACAGGACCTATGGCCTTAATCTTCCAAAGAATCTGGACTGTGACCCTACCCAGAGGCCACCTCCTCCAGGAAGCCCACCGCGATGCCCACATCGAAGTCAGAAAGGCCCTCCTACATCTCCGAATTCCACAGCCCCGGGTCTGTCCTTCAAGCCTTCATTCCCACAGGACTGTGAATAGGGCAGGGCCCTATCTGAGACCTTGAGATCCACTCCTTTCAGTTCCTGGCCTCATTAGTTAAGAACAATAAAATTCATACAATACAACAATGGCCTCTTACTTTCTGAGCATGTAATCTATGCCAAAATTGTTGTGGATTATTTACCTGCATGTTATCTGAGTTCATCTTCACAACAGTCCTTTGGGGGGTGGGTTGATCTTATGGATGAGAAAACCCAGGGTCAGAGAGGTTAGGTAAAAGGCCTGAGCTCACACAGCCCTCAAGAAGTCGAACCAGGATGTGAACCCAGACAGTCTCATTTCAGAGGGTGTGCTCTAAAGCTCTGCACGCAGATTTGAACTCCCCACCCCCAGGCCCGCTGTATGACTTGAAGTGTTCTCAAAAATATCTTCCTATGAGCTCTATTGCCCCAGTTTGTGGCTGGTGCTTCTGTGTCAGACTTAATACTTTAAGTCTTAGACAGTCTAGGTTAATGCCTCTTGTCCCCACATAATTATTAATAGCTCCCCAAAGTGTTCTGGTTTGGACAGTAAATTACATGGTCGCCCCACCCATGTGGTGCCTTTCATCGGAGGACAATGCTTCCCCAGGAGTGGGGGAGGGGAGGGGCAGGCCTGGTGGCCTCCTCACTGCCCAGGAACAGGGCTGTGGTAGGAAGGCTGAAGCCAGAGCAGCCTCCGGGGCTGTGGGGATGTGGGGATGAGTCACAGGGACTATCTGATCAGTTGAAGTCTGCGGGGGGGGGGGGGGGGGGGGGGGGGAGGGGGGGGGGAGCCGGGGGCTCCTCTGTTCTTCCATCATTCCTAGGCATCCTACGCGCCCTGGGGAAGGAGCCACATGGGCAGGCCGTCGCGAAGATCCGGCTGCAGCTTCTGCTCCCTCCCCTGCCACCCTCAACTATCCAGAAGAGGGGTGCCCTGATTTTCTCTCTGGGCCTCAGTTTGCCTATCTGTTAAAATGGGGACAATTATCCTGGCTCGAATTGCCAAGAGGTTGAGATAGGATGGCCGGGAGTGGGATGCCTGGAGGGGCCACCTGGTTCCACACCACCTCCTCCCCCAGGAACTCCTGTTAACATAGCCTCATCTAGCTGGGGGTGTTGGCGGTTCTAGTTGCCAATGACCCTGGGGCAGGAAGTGCCAAAGTGTCTGAGCAAGGGCCGGGACTACGCCCGAGGGCCCAGCACTGTCAGAGCGGGCCACTTCCCTCTCTCTGAGGGCGTGGGTGCTGGGCTCAGGGGCTCACCCGTCTCAACCATCTCTTTCCTGTGTCAGTCACATTGCCTCCTCAGGAAGAGCCCCTAACCCTCTGGCACTGTCATGGGTTTGGGTAATGAGGGGCATGTAGCGCTCTGCCTGGGAGTTCCATGAATGGGAGGTCACATTATGATTAATAATCGCACCCATTTATAAGAGATTCTGAGCCCTAAGAGGCCTCGGCTGAGCCACCTCAGTGGAAGGACACAGAGCCCTGGGTTCAAGTCTCAGCTCTGTTGCTGATGTACAGTGAGCCCTTCCCCTTCTCTGATGCTTCTCCCATTGCTGGGGGCAGGATCAGACCCCAGAAGACGTAGAAGGTGGGAATCCACTGGATCTGATTCCAGGGAGCTGTTGTTAATCTAACTGGGGGCTGGCCTGGCTCTCACGTCTTCGCCCAGAATCTCAGGGACCCAGATTTCCATGATCCTTTCCCCTCTGAAGGCAGCTCAGAACCACATGACCTTGCCTTGCTCCGGGCCCTATTCAGAGGCCCTATTTTGACCACTCACTGTCTGAGAATCTCTGCTCTTCAGGCCAGGCCAGGAGCCCCGCTCCCCGCTCCAGCCCTCAACACAGAATTGTGTCCTCTGGCTGGAGAAGTCATTTCCCGGCTGGTTTTGTCTCAACATTTCCCAATCTGTTTGGCCAACCCTCCTGCAAATGCCAGGGTCATAGGGTGGATGTGTGGGTGGGTGTGTGTGTGTGTGGGGGGGGGTGTTTGCTTTTGTTTCCTTCACTGTTTGTAAGAAAAAAGCTTAACCACTTTTCCCTCTGCAGGAAGGGCCCAAGGATCAGCTCTGGAAGGAGATCCAGGATGGAGCATGGGCTGAGTTTGACCAGAGAAGTCTTAGCTGGGTCCGCGGGAGGGGTCAGAGGAGAATGGGCTTCTGGTGACAGGGCTGGGGCTGCCTGGAAGCAGAGAAAGAGATCCCAGGCCCAGATGCCACATCACGTGTATGCGGCAGACTGTGTTTCCCAAAGATGACCATGACATCGCCCATGGAGCTATCCCTCTGACTTTCCTTCCTGGAGTGGGGGGCTGGGAGGTTGTCTATATTCCCTCCCCTTTGTGACTCTTATGACCAGCCGAGCGTGGCCAAAGGGGTGCTCCGTGGCTTCCAAAGCAAAGTCATAAAAATGAACCTCCACTTTGCTCTCTTGGAAGCCAGCCACCATGCCGTGAGGAAACAGCAGATAGTCCACACAGAGGACTACTGGGAAGGGCCACATAGAGGGTTCTGGCCAGAGCCTCCCTGAGCCCCCACTGACAGCTACGCTTGATAGCTAGATCTGCAAGTGCAGATTGCTTCTGGGTAATTCCAGATTCCAGCCATTGAGTCAGCATTCAAGTATTTCCAGCTGACATCACAGATCAGGACCAACTGTCCCTAATGGGGCTAGATCTGAACTCCTGACCCACAGAACCCAGGAGCCTCAGGAAATGGTCGTTTTATGCCATGGACCCACTGCTGAGTGGTTTGTAGTGCAGAGGTAGGGCTGAACACGGTGCTTTGCAGAGGGCTGCCCCCTCCCCTAGGACGTCTGCTCATTGCTCAGGTGAAGAAGCAGATTCAGAGGGACCAGGGACTGGTTCAGGGTCACACGGTGTCTGGTGGCTCCCTGCTCCATGGCCGGGGAAGTTCCGACTAAACCAGATGCCTTAGAGCCACGAGCTCTTGAGCCCAGGAGAGCCTTCACATGGGGCCACGGCCTGTTTTGTAAGCGGGCTTTACTGTAACACAACCACACCCGACTGTGGCCGCTTACACCACAAAGGCACAATCCAGTATGGTCCACAAAGCCTAGAACATGAATCTCTTGGTCCTTTCCAGAAACTTCACCTTCTTTAAATGCCTGGAGAATCTGCAGCCCCTCCTAGAAACTCAAACCTCCCGAGGGACAAATTGGAAAATTCTCCACAAAAAAGCTCTTGTGTTTACCCCCCAGGAGGCCTGGGACCTAATCTCCTTCTCTCTATGCCTCCATTTCCTCTTCCTAGAAATAGGGCAGTAACTGTCACCGCTTCTGACAGGTGTGGGGTGCCTGGGGGATCTAATGCAGGTGAAGTCCCACGGTGCACACGCCCAGGGCCCAGGGCATCCCCTCGCTTCTCTTCTGTTCTCCCAGAGAAGTTTCTGGCAGGCAGGAGGGGCAAGAATGGAGCCAGAGCCCCCGGAGAAATTAGTTCCCTGGCCTTGGTGGCTTCACCTCATTTGTGATGTTAATTGCATAGATTTGCATAATGTGCTCACTGAGGTGTTATTTCACTTGCACATTTAAATCATTTAATCATCTGTGTTTTTCCCCTCTTAATCTTGATGATGCCAAGATGGGGCAGGGGAGGTAAAAGAAAGAAACAGTCTCTAAGTTTCTCTCTCTCTCCTTTCTCTCTCTCTCTCCCAAACACACACACATACACTGACAAAATGCACTCCTGCATGTTCAACACACTCTTCCTATCACTGGACTCCAGCACACTGGCCTTTTGCCATTTCCCACACGTTACACACATTGTTGCCTCAGGACCTTTGCACTTGCTTTTCTTCTGCTTGGCGTATCTTTTCTCCAGATATCCATGTCGTTCCCTCTCATACTTCCTTCAGATCTTTACTCAAACATCACTTCTAAAGAGAATAATACTTTCTCCATCTCCCTGTCTTGTTTACTAGCTTCTATCCTTCTGTATTTTTCTGCAAAGCCCTTGTCACCACCAGCATTGTAGTACATTTGTCTATGTGTCCTCTGTGAAGTGAACACCCTTAGTAGAATGTAAGCATTACAAGGGCAGCAATTTGGGTTTTGTTTTTTGTGGGTTGTTGTTCGCTTTTTTAATGTTTACTACTGTCTCTCTTTGTGCCTAGAACAGTAGCTGGCACATAGTAGAAACTCAGTAAATATTTGTCAAATTAAGGAGAACCCACTGAAGGCTTGAAGGCCCCGGAAGGATAAGCTGTGATCACTGTACCATTAGAGATTGCCCAAGAACAGACACCGAGGCGCTATCAGTTCTGAGCCCAGGATGCAGGTTTGCTACCACCAAAGACGGTCTTTTTTTCAGAAATGGAGCCATTTCTGGAAGTGCCCTCAGAACACTGACCGCAGTTCAGATTCCCCCGGGGGCTGACATTTCCCAGGCTGGCCAGAGCAGCCATCTGGGCCTTGGGAGTTGGAACAGACAGTCTTCTGGGGAACTAGGCAGTTGTTTCGCAACCCATATGTGACATTGTATGTGGAGGCAACCAGAGGTCGGGCTGATAAGCCCAGGTCAGTTATTATCTGACTGTGGAGGACGCAAGGAGGCAGCCCCTGATCACAGGGACAGAGGTCATGGAGAGGCCTGAAGACCTGCTGTTTCCCCTTCTTGGTGGATGTTTTGAGCCAACAGTTAGCTGGACGTCAGAGCCTCATTCACACCATTGCACCTGTGAGGAAACCAAGGGCCAGCCTGGAGGATCTCCTTGTTCAGGTGTCCCGAAAAGGACCCTCACCCAGGACATCCCGGGCTGAGAAGCTCGGGTCAGGGAAGCATCAGGCAGCTGCTCCTGCTGCCTTTGTGGTCACACTCCCTCCTCCAGGTCTCAGCTCAGACGTCACCTCCTCAGGGAAGCCCTCCCCGATACCCTTGGTTTAGGTCAAGTTTCTTTATTCTCAGAGAATAACATCCTTTCCCTTAAGAGACCACGTCTCTTTGCAGCGACCCCCTGGCGATCTTGCACCTGTGTCCCCAACCAGGTTCAAAGCTCCAGGAAGACAGGGACCATGCAGGGCTGTTCCCATGACCACCCCGTCCCTGCGGTGTGTGGTTCTTGGGTCTTGCTGGCTACCAGTTGAATTGATGTGCACAGCATGTGCACATCTGTGGAGGTGGGACACTGCAGAAGCATTTTGCAGATGACAAGGCAGCCACAGGTGCCAGCCAGGGGGACAGGGGTGGCTGCTCAGTCCCCCGCAGCACTGGGAGCTCCATGAGGGGTAAGTGTTCCTCACTGACTCCAACCTATTCTAACTCTAAACATCAACTTCTTACTGCCTGTTGAAGCCCCAAATGGGAAATCCAGGTTCAGAAAAGAGCGCCCCCTAAACTATGCACGTGCCAGGAGGTCGGGGGTCTGTTCTAGAAAGTTCCAGAGAAACTGCCTGGCCTTCAGCTTCCCCATCTTTGCTGAGTGTCCTCGGCCCAGTCCCCAGCATCCCTGCAGCATCTCCTGACCCTAGTCTGGGTCAGAGAAGATTCTGGGGGAACTCAGAAACATGGACATCAGGGCTGAGGTGGCCAGTGGAAGATCTTCTTAGGTTGGCCCTTGCCTCATCTTTCCCCATTCTTGCTTCATGAGGACTGGTTTCCTAGCCGCTTCCTATGGAAACTGCACTCTCCTGTTCTCCGAGGGCCTTGTCCCTCCTGTTCTCATTGGCCTCCCTGGTTAACTCCTACACATACTTCAAGGCACAGCTCTAGCATCGCCTCCTCCTGGAAGCCTTCCCTGACCATGTTCCTCCCCAGGTTGGGTTTAGCACCTTTTCTGGACACCCACATCTCCTCTGGGCCTCTGGCTCCAGCCCAGAGCTGGCCATATTTGCACATTTTTAGTAACTGCCTCTTGACTTATCTGTGTCCAGGAGCATTGGGACGGGTGTGCTTCTAAGTGAATCCCAAACACCCAGCACAGGGCCTGGACTACAGTAGGTGGTCAAATTTGGTGAACAGGTGAGGATATCAAGCCATGTCCAGAGTGCAGGGGTATCTATAACTTATCATGGGTTTGTCTGACGTTTGGTTTCTTTTCTTTTTTTAAGATTTTACTTATTTATTTGACAGAGAGAGACACAGCAAGAGAGGGAACACAAGCAGGGGAAGGGTCAGAGGGAAAGGTAGAAGCAGGCTTCCCACCGAGTAGGGAGCCTGATGCGGAGCTCCATCCCAGGACCCCGGGATCATGACCTAAGCCAAAGGCAGATGCTTAATGACTGAGCCACCCAGGTGCCCCTTGGTTTCATTTTTTTGTTTATTTTCCTTTTTCAAGGAAACGGTCTCAGTCTTGAGGAGCCCTGCCTTAGCCCTCTCTTTAGCAGGAAAGTGTGGGCTCTGGCACCAAAGGAGCAATCGGCAGGGGCTGGGGGAGCAGCTGACACCCCCCTTCTGCGCACCCTGCACCCTCCCAGCCTGTCCCGCCTTCTCCTAAGCCCCTGCAGCATCACACTGTCCGGGTTCGGCCTACCACCTCACTAGCTCTGAGTAAATCACTTCCCTGCTCACTGCCTCAGTCTCCCTAGCTGTGACGTGAAGAGCTCAAAGTCCCTGCAGGCATTCTGAGCTTCCTCTCCCTGTGTCTTGCTCCTGGTGGTGGGGGTGGGGGAGAAAGGGCCAAAACATCTATTCAGGGACAGAAGGAGGTCTCTTCTCAGGGGAGAGAGTTGGAGCTTGGGGGCAGGCTGGGGGGCCTCACCCTGACAAGCCCAGACTCATCTCTGGGGAGGGCAGCTTTGCCACTGAGGCCCCCAGCAGGGCCAGGCAGGCTGAGCTAGCAGAGGGAGGAGGCTTGTTTTGCAGGGCCTAGCCTTCCCTAGGGGAAGCCCTTCCTTGGCCTGCAGGGCTTGGCCCAGCCCCTGGCCCAGCCTGGCTTCCGCTGGGGGTAGGAGATTCTAGAGGGTGAGCCTGGCCTGGTCCCCGACTACAGCCTTGACTCTGACCTGGCCCCACTTTGGCCTTCCCTGATTTTTCAGCCTGGGCATGTCTTCCCTGGAGACCACCCTCAGAGGTCTGGCTCTCCTGAATGAGCAGGAGACGAGCAGAGATGAGCAGAAGTTAGGGAAGAAGGGCTGCCTGTAGCAGCGACCCTAGGAATTAATCAGGGTGAGATCTTTGGGTAGTACAGTGTGGTGGTGAAGAGGCTGATGAGTGCTTTTTTTTTTAATCCCAGTTCTGTCTTTCAACTTTTCTGGGCCTCAGTTTACCCATCTGTAAAATGGTACCAGTAACGATATCTGTTTACTTCTTGGGGTTGCTAGGAGGATTGGCTAAGCGATTATTGGTGTGCAGCAGCACATGGCACGCAGCCAATGCTCTGTAGTAAGTTTGTGCTCAGCTCCGTGGACCTGTGGGACACCAGATGTCCAGACCCTTCTCTGAAAGTCTAGTCCTTGGAGGCCTGAGTAATACCAAGCAGATGGACAGTAGGACAGACACGGCAAGAGTGTCCAGGGAGTGAGGAAGGAGGAGTAGAACATAAAGTGGGTAGAAGGCATTTTTCTTTGGGAAGGTGGACTGCTTTATGTTCAGAGACCCTCCAGAGTGTGGGTACATGTGGTCGAGGTAGATAAGGGGGTAAGCGCAGTGCCTGGGACTAGGGTCAGGAGAGCCTGGGTCCCAGCTTCAGGGCACACCTGCCTTGCTGTGTGACACACACAAAAGGCACAGCCATTTGCAGCCCCTTGGTTTCCCGGGGGGCCGGAACCATCTGGTCTCAAGGGGTTTTTCTAGCACAACCGATGGCTGGATCTAGCACACCAAACTCTAGCCACTGGCAGGAAGACAGGGCTCTGAATCTCGCTCTGATTATCCTTTCCCTTTGGCTCAGGCAAGGACAAGATGCCCATTTTACAGAGGGGAAAACAGGCTCGTGGACTGAGACACTCACTAACAGTTTGTCACCCTTCAGTGGCAGGGATTGGTTCCGGAGCCCTTCCGTGTGTGCAATTACCCACTTAAATAAACTGTGGGCTCTCACATCACACAAAAACAATGGAGCGGAAGTTTATGCATTCTGGACGCCATGTTTGGGGTGACCTGAGTTGCAATACTGGCCGCCCCCGGTATAGAGCTCATGTTGGCGTTTTTGGGTCTGGCCAGAGCATCTCAGGGAGAAAGCAGCTATCATCTGGCCGGACTGAAAGTGAGGTACAAGGAGAAGCAGGTGGGAGATGAGGCAAGTGTACTACGGAGCCAGAGAGAGAACAAACAGTGGTGGGGTGGGGGGGGTGGATTCTCTGGAAACATATGCTGATCTTTGGCCAAGCTGCCATCAGAAAGTCAAGGGCATGTTGTTGAAGTCATGTGCTCCTTGGCAAAAGGCAACAGAGTTTATTTATTTAATGATGATCAACATTCCCACTTGGCTGTTTGAGGCAACTCGAACCTCACATGGCACAGACTGAGTTCCAGTTCTCGCCCACCAAACCAGCCATCTCTCCCAGACATTGGCAACACCCTCCTTCCTTGGAGTCATCTTCGATGTCTGTCTCTCACAATCACATGCAATCTGTGAGCAGGTCTTGCTGGCCCCGGCACCACCTTCCCTAATGCCACCACCGTCTTTTGCCTGGATGATCGCCGGAACCCCTCACTCAACCTCAGGCTTCAAACATCTGCTCAGTGCGGTCTAATCCCCACACAGCATCCAGTTAACATCTTATTAGAACCTGAATCGGTGGGCTTGTCTCCTCTGCTCAAACTCCTTCCATGGCTCCCATCTCACATAGAGTAAAAAGTAATGTCTTTGGAATGTTCTAGAAGACCTAAACAGTCTAGTTCTTTTTATTGGCTCCTTCCAATACTCCTGGGAGGTAAGCAAGGGAGGAGGGATGGCTTCTCTGTTATAGGGAGGGAAACAGAGGCCTGGAGGATGGAGATTGCGTGCTGGGGTTTGGAGCACAGATCACCCATTTCTGGGCTTTGTCCACCACTCTGTCACAGATGCCTGAGCAGCTGCTGGTGTCTCTAATCCGAAGGGCTGCTCACCCCACCCTGTCCGCAGAGCACTGGCTCCCTGCCCGTTCTCCAGAGGGGTTACTGCCAGATGTTGAAACAGGCTTGTAGACACTGGGTGCTTGGCTGGGACAGGTCCCTGGATTCCACCCCTTTTTAGGCCAGATCACAACACGGCATGATCCACTCTGGGCTGCTGAGTAGCCATCAGAGGAATTTAAATCCTCTAGGGCCCAAAGTGGGTCAGCCCCGGGGCAGTCTGCTGGACCCTGGCTTTTCCTCTTATTCGCCAAGTGACCTTGGGTAAGTCACTTCTCTGTTTTGAATTGTGCTCTTTCTACCCCATGGGGGTCTAACATTTAAACACTCTAACGACAAGTTGATGAAAGGTGGGCTGTATTCTATGAGGTTGAAAAAATAGCTACAAGCCAGAAGATGCCAAATATAGGCTCACAGCTGATCCAAGGAAACACCTAGGGTGAAATGGCATTAGGTTTGATCCCAACCCCATTCCATTCAACATGTCCATCAATCATGTTAAGATGGGAGGATGGCCCATTACAGTGTGGTTTGGGTAGGCAATGAGACAGTGGGTGTCTGAACCATGATGTCCAAGGACTTTGACCTGCAAGACCAATGGGCTGATTATAAGAACACAAAATATAGGGGCCCCCAGGTGGCTCAGTCGGTTAAGTGTCTGCTTTCAGCTCAGGTTATGATCTCAGGGTCCTGGAATCAGGCCCTATGTCGGGCTCCCTGCTCAGCTGGGGAGTCTGCTTCTCTCTCTCTCTCTCTGCCCCTCTCCCTGCTCATGCACTCGAATAAATAAATAAAATCTTAAAAAAAAAAAAAAAAACCACAGAATATAATAAGAGTGAATGTCTACCCCTGCACTTGGACCCAAACCCCAACAATGGAGTCTGGAATGAAGAGGTCAGGATGGAGGTGAAGCCAGTCTAAATCACTGGTTCTCAGGGGGCATTTGATTTCATGGGGTCATTTTTGGCTGTTTCTACAACTGGGGGGCTCTAATGACATTTAGGGGACAAGGACCATTCCACGTCACACCGAACAGTCTCCCACAGTTGAAAATTGCCTGACATCCTTCCTACCTTACAGATGTCTATCAGATGAAAACACAGCAAATGAAAATAGGTCAGGCTTTCGTGCAGCCTACTGGAAGGTTCGTACAAGAAGTGATGTGGAAAGCTCAGTAACTTAGAAGAAGGTTGTTACTGACAGGGAAGCATTCAGAGAGTAAGGACAGTAACGCGATCGTTGAATCTGTAGTCAATGCATGAGACCGTCACCAGCTACATATTTCGAGGAAAGGGGTTCCAGAACATGAATGCAGAAACTGCAAAAACAGTGAGGCCAACTGTGAGTATTTAAGAGGGATGTGTAACTCCTTCTTAATGGGCTTAGAGCCAAATATTAGTAAGTTAGAGAGGCAAGAAATCTCACTGAATTTTTTTAAGGATGGTTGTTTTGAATCCATGTGATGAAAGCTACATGTTGAGATCAAAAGCTGTTGTTTTTCAATCTTACTTGGATGCACCCCAAGGTTTCTCGACGATGTCGGATGGAAAGCTTCTTTTGTGATCCATGCATTCATCGTCTTTGCCTAATGAGGGATGTGATTGCAAAGTGTATTTTTTTTTAAAGATCTAAAGACAGAATGCACCCCTATTGAAGAATGGGTTTCTCTCTTCTTCCTTCCTTCCTTCCTTCCTTCCTTCCTTCCTTCCTTCCTTCCAGATTTTATTTGACAGTGAGAGAAAGAGAGCATGAGCAGGGAGGGTTGAGGGGGGAGGGGCAGAGGCAGAGGGAGAGGCCCCGATGTGGGGCTCCATCCCAGGACCCTGAGATCACCTGAGCCAAAGGCAGATGCTTAACCAACTGAGCCACCCAGGCACCCCAAGGAACAGGTCTGAGAAAGTTGTGTTCTCTGTGGGACCCCACCACTACCCTGTCCTGTGTCATAAAACAGGAATTACTTGTCACCGCGCACTGAGGCTTACCTTCTTTATTTCTCCATTTGACAGGCTGCAGTGTGTCTTGGCACATTCTCCTTACTTCAGTTAGGGGTCTTTCTCTCGCTCTCTCTTATACACAAATAAGTCGGGACTGTTGCTCCTTGGCCTAACAACAGTTTTTAGTTTAATTTCCACCTGCGCCTCCTGCCCTGTCATTTTCCCGCACTGCTTGTGTACGATGGTGTCTGGTCTGCCTACATCTCTGGAATCCAAAGTTATTCATTATGAGTAGACATGTGTTATTACGTCTGGTGGGGTGGTTGTGTCCAAGAACACATTGAAATACACATGATTTTACTCTAAAGTACTTCCCTTTTCTACATCCTTTATATTACAGACTGGGCATAGTGTTGACATATAAGTGTGTTGGGAGATTATCATCCATCAATTTCATTTTAGAAAATTAAAATGAAAGGAAGCATAAAATCGCTATAAAAAGGGGACTTGGGCGATTCCACTTTGAGGTTTCTACCCAACTAGAATGTGATTATACGTTCACCAAAAGACACGTGCAGGAATGTTGGTCGCAGCACCATTTGTAAGAATCCCAAACCGCGAACAATGGACGATCCATCAAAGCTGAATGGATACCTAAACAGAGGCGAGAACGACTCCACCGTGAGAAGAATGGACGATCTGCCACTACACGGCAATGCAGATGAATCTCAGGTGATCGGTGCAGATGTGTAAAAGAAGCAGACACCGAAGAGTATGTATTGAGTTATGTCATTTATATAACGTTCTCAAACCAGCACAATGAATCTATCTACTAGACAGGACAGCAGTTACATTTGGGGGGTCTGAGATTGGAGGAAAGCACAAGGGAACTTCTGGGTGATGGTCACATCCTCTTTCTTGATCCGCTGTGCTCATTTTGTGAAAATCCATCAAGCTGTATACTTCTGAGCACTGTCTCTGTGCGTGTGTGTGTGTATTCATAGAAAAAGATATCTATATGTACGCATGGTATCATGGGGTGTTTTTTTTTTTTTTTTTGGTTTGTTTTTGTTTTTATTTTTGCTTGTTTTTAAGTATTTGGCTGACACAACGGTGGACACTGGGAAGGCCAAAAATCTGCAGGGTAGACCAGCAGGCTGGATGCTCAAGAAAGAGCCAATATTGCAGTTTGAGTGTTAGGCAGTCTGTTGGTAGAATTCTCCTTTCCCCCGTTCTGAGGGATGGGGGTGGGGGTGGGAAAAGGTGGTCAGTCATTTTCTATTAAGGCCTTCTACTGATTAAATGAGGCCCACCTACATTATGAGAGCAATTTGCTTTACTCAAAGTCTACCGATTTAAATGTTAATCTCATCTTTAAAATATGCTCACAGAAACTCTTAGAATAATGTTTGGCCAAATATCTGAGTACTGTGGCACTGTAACATACCAGTGCTTTACCTCAATCAAGTTATTAAAGGAGGAGCCTTTGGACTGACAGGGCTGAGAACCACTTATTTAGTTGAAGCACATCAAGGAATTCATCTTATGATTACAGTCACCAAAGAGACACTTCTACATTAAATTGTGTGAGTAGAAGTATTATAACTTGATCAAGGGAGGTGATTCTTTCTTTCTCTCTCTCTCTCTCTCTCTCTTTTTTCTCTTTCTGCTATCAGTCATCACTTGGAGAGTTTTGGTAATTTCTGGAGGCTACGTGTTCACAGTCACCGAGGTCATCATTGGAATGATGTGGAAAAGGTAGTGGCCAAAGAGAATGATTGGCATGTCAAAAGGGCATGATTCATATAACAAAACAAAACCTTCAAAATATGGGTGATCTGAACCTGATAAAGGGCATCTATGAAAAATCCATAACTAACATCATACTCACCGACAAATAGCTAGATGTTTTTTCCCTAAGGTCAGGAACAAGACAAACAATGATGTCCACTCTTGCTATTTTTATTCAACATTGTGCTGGGGATTCAAGCCAGAACAATCAGTTAAGAAAATAAAATAGGGGCACCTGGCTGGCTCAGTGGGTTAAAGCCTCTGCCTTCGGCTCAGGTCATGATCTCAGGGTCCTGGGATCGAGCCCCGCATAGGGCTCTCTGCTCCACAGGGAGCCTGCCTCCACTTCTCTCTCTGCCTGCCTCTCTGCCTACTTGTGATCTCTGTCTGTCAAATAAATAAATAAAATCTTTAAAAAAAAATTAAAAAAAAAAGAAAAGAAAATAAAAGGCATCAGGTTGGAAAAAAATAAAACTATCTCTATTTATCCATGACATCATCTTATATACCGAAAATCCTAAGGAACCAAGTAGGAAGTTACTAGAACTAATGAGCAAGTTCGCAAGGTTGTAGAATACAAATTCACTATACAAAAATCAATTGAACTTTTATACGATAACAATGAATAATCTGAAATGAAATTAAGAATAAATTTCAATGTATAATAGAATCAAAAAGAATAAAATTTTTAGGAGTAAATTATAACAAAAGATGTGCAAGATGTATACTGAAAATTACAGAACACTGTTGAAAGAAATAAAAGATTTAAATAAGTGGAGAGACATTCCATGTTTATGGATCAAAAGACTTGATATTATTAAGATGTTAATTCTCTCCAAATTGATCTACAGATTCAAGGCAATCTCTATCAAATTCCAGTTGGCTTTTTTTTTTCAGATATTGACAAGATGATCTTAAAATTCATATGGAGTTGCAAGGGACTTCAAATAGTGAAAACAATCTTGAAAAAGAAGAATAAGTTGGAAGACTCACATTTCTCAATTTCAAAACTAAATACAAAACTAGTCATCAAGCCAGTGTGCCCTGGCATTAAGGATAAGATAGATCAAGAGATCAGAACTGATCACTAAACACAAACCCTTGTGTTTATGGTCAGATGATTTTCAACAAGGATCCCAAGACCATTCAATGAGGAAAAGAAGTCTTTCAGCAACAAGGACAGCTGAATGGATAGACATGCATCATATACAAAGATCAACTAAAAATGGATCATAGACCTAAATGTAAGAACTAAAACTATAAAACTCTTAAAGGAAAACATAGGAGTAAATCTTTGTAAACTTGACTTAGGCAAAACCTTCTTAGATATGACACCAAAAGCACAAATGGCAGACCAAAAAAAAAAAAAAAAAAAAAAAGATATATTAGATTTCATCACAATTAAAAACTTTTGTGCCATGAACAGCATCATCAAGAAAGTGAACAGACACCCAAGAATGGGAGAAAATATTTGCAAATCACATATCCCATAAAGGATTTGTATCCAGAGTATATAAAGAATGCTGACAATTCATACACTTTGTAAAAGTGGGACAACTCAATTTAAAAATGGGGTAATGAATAGACACTCATCAAAGAAGATATACAAGTGACTAACAAGTACACAAAAAGATGTTTAGCATCATTCTTTATTAGGGAAACATAAGTCAAAACCATAAGATACCACTTCACACCCACTAGAATGGCTGTAATTTTTAGAAAGAGACAGTATTAAGTGTTGGAGAGCATGTGGAGAAAATGGAAAACTGACCATGGCTTGTGGGCATGTAAGATGGCAGAACAACTTTGGGAAAACAGTCTGGCAATTTCTCAAAAGATTTAAGATAGAGTTACCATATAATCCAGCAAATCCACTTCTAGGTATATACCCAAGGGAAATGAAAACCTACATGCACACAAAAACATGTACACAAATATCTGCAGCTACATTATTCACAAGAGCTTAAAAGGAGGAACAGCCCAGATGTCCATCAACTGGTCAATGGATGAATAAAATGTGGGAAATCCCTGTAAGGGAATATTGTCCGGCATGGAACAGAAGTGAAATTCCTGTGCGTGCTACCATTAGAGGAGCCTCAAGAGCATGATGCCAGGTGAGAGCAATCTGTCACAAAAGACCACATACTGTAGGATTCCATTTATATGACATTTCCTGAACAGGTAAATCCATACAGACAGAAAGCAGTTGTAGTACAGACTATCTCTGTACAGACAGAGTAGTTGCGTCCATTGGGGGAACAGTATGGAGAGTGACGTGAATGGGTATGGAATTTCTTTTTGGTGTGAAGAAAATGTCCTGAAAGTAGACTGTGGTGAGGATCAAGAACTTTGAATACATTAAAATCTATTAAATTGTGGGCTTTAAATGGATGAATTTTATGACCCATTAATCATATCTCAATAAAATTATTTAAAGAAAAACGAAGGGTGAATCCTTGATTCCATGGTTAGAAATTTACCCCAAGGCAATAATTGTCAACAGGCTCAAAGAGGTAGTTCATATCACTCGGAATCCAGTTGCGGGAAGCAGAAATTACATTTTCCCTTTATTTATTATTATTATTTTTTTTACATTTTTACTACTTTAAACAGAAAGGCATTTAATTCAGGAAGTTAGGTTCTTGCAAAATTATGGAAAGATCTGGAGAGTGGGGTGGGCCTCCGGGAATGACTCAGAACATCCCCGTCTGCCTTTCCATCAGTGGGAGCTGTTGCCTCCACCACAAGCCCCAAGCTTGGGACTGCTGTCTTCAGGAACTCGTCACATTCACTTTAACGTAGGGAGCAGGTGGCGATGAGGTTCCCATCACCACCCCCTGGCCACCCACAAGCTGGTGACTGGACACTGAGACCATGGTTGCAGAAATCCTGATGACTTTACAACCAGCAGGAAGAACTAAAGCAAGAAGAAAAGACCTGCGTCTCACAGTTGTCCTCTGTATCTCACACGGGGGCATTTCATGGGCGTGACCTCACTGGTCTCCAAACCTGAGCTGCAAGGGAGTCTAAGAAATGCGGTCTTCACCCTTCTGGCCCCTGCAGTACAGGGAAAGAGGTTGAAATGGACGTGGAATGAGCCAACCAACCATAACCCACGGCTGCCGGGATGACCACCATTGACAGACTGAAAAATGGGGAAAAAGTTAAATGTGCCACAAAAAGGGTTTGAGAAATTAGGCTTCATCTATTGGGTCACATTCTTTTTTTTTTTTTTTTTTTTTTTTATTTTACTGAAAGAGAGCACAAGTAGGCAGAGGGAGAGGGAGAGGAGGCAGGCTCTCTGCTGAGCAAGGAGCCTGATATGGGACTCTATCCCAGGACCCTGGGATCATGACCCAAGCCGAAGGCAGCCTCTTAACAGACTGAGCCACCCAGGTGCCCCTATTGGGTCACATTCTAGACAACCAATAAATGCACTGTAGAAATACACTTGTGACTTGAAAACTGTTAGACACGTACTGAAACATAATGGGTGACAACATAGTCCTTATAGGCAGTTTTCACAAGAGCAGGAACCACTCCTATCCTGTGCACTTGTGTGTCCCGTGCGCTGTCAGACCTGCTTGGGACAGAGCGGGTGCTCAGTAAACATGTGTTAGGTGACTGAAAGAGATTCTATTGTTAGTCACTAAGTATATGTAAGTGGAAATGTATTTATATATGCCCAAACTTACAAATACACATAGATTTAAGTATGATTTAGGAACACTGAAAGAAATACAACAAAATGCTAACAATTGTTCTCTCTGGTAGTGATATTTTTTAAAAATATTTATTTATTTATTTATTATTTGGGTGAGGGGGAAAGGGAAGAGGGAAAGGGAAAGGAAAAAATCTCAAACAGGCTCTGTGTTGAGTGCAGAACCCGACGTGGGGCTCGATCTCATTACTGGGAGATCACAACCTGAGCTGAAATCAAGAGTCGGATACTTAACAGACTGAGTCACCCAGGTGCCCCTACGATATTTGATGTGGCTTTTACTTTGTTCTTTTGGCTCTTCTGTAGTTTATAAATTTTGAACAGTGGACATGCTTCTATATCCATTAGGAGAAAACCACAGATGTTTGGTTAAAGCCGCAGAAAGAAAACATGCCTTTCTCAATTCTCATTTCTCTGCCTCCCTCAGGGCTTAGCACAGAACGGGGCCCAGAGTGGGCCTCAATTCATGCTTGGTGACCAAGTGAGTGCCCCTTCGTTTGCTGCCTGAGGGATTTCTGGTTCTTTCTCAAGGAACCTGAGGGAAGATAATCCTAACATGTTGGTGCTTCTCCCAGCTAAAACTGGCCAAGTGCCAAAGTCATGGGACTCTTCCCGAGTACCATTCCTGAATGTTTGTGGAGCCTGTACCTGGGTGAGGTCATGCTCAAGGGTCTTTAGCAGCAAGATCAGTGACTCAGTCCTGGTCTTCCTGTGCACCTGTCAGGACCTGGGGCCATTGCTGCTTTGGTCTGTCAGCAAGGAGGCCTGATGTCACTGCTATTTGCTGGACTTAGCCAGACAAAGGCCCTGTGGGGACCAGAAAGGGGTGTCTGTCCTTCTTCAGGGCTAATCTTTGGTATTAACAGGAGTTCCTCAGTGGACAGGCTGTACCACCTTCATGTACACAACTGTTGAGATCTTAGGTCACATTAAGAGGAGCATAGGGACCACAATGAGAAAAGTGAGAGTCTCAATTAGCTCTGTGACACCCACAGCCACATCTGGGCAAGTGAGCAGATTATCTGCCTCTGTTTCTCCATCAGCTTCTGACACACCCTTTCTCCCAGTGGCCAGGAAACCTGGTAATGGCTGGGACCTTAGTGAGGGTTGGGGGAAACCCTAGGATGCTTGATAACACCACCATCACTTCATGTATCACACCCATTAATCAGACAAGAACACTGAAGCTCCAGAGGGGAAGGGATATGGTCAGGGTCCCACAATCAGAAAAGAAACCTGTAGGGAGAGGACTCCCTTATCAGTCATGACTTTCAGAGACTCCGGGGCAGGACTGAAGGGGAGAAACAGAGAAAGGGATGCCACAGAAGGATGGGAACTAGTCCTCTTGGGGAGAGTTTACCTCGCAGGACCTGCAAAGATATCCCAGCCTCAGACTCCACCCACCTAGAGAGACCAGGAGGGAGAAAATGCTTCTGACCCTGGCTAGCTATGGGCATCACTTCCGCCCTTGCCCCCTGAATTTGTTCAGCCTTAAAATCAGGCTCAGGGATCACAATAATTATCACTAAATTCAAGCTCTAAACTTCCATGGTTAAAAATTACACCACTATCTTCCCCAAAACTCAGCCCTAACTGCATCACCCTCCTGCTTAAAAGTTTTTCTCTTGGATTCTTATGATTTGACCTGAGCCTGGCATACAAGTTCCTCTGTGGTCTGGCCTCTTACTAAACTCTCCAGCCTTGACATTCCTTCCACATCCCCCCAGGGTACAAGCCATGCTGGTTGACTCCACCTTCCCATAGGTTCCACAGAGTCTCTCTCATCTCTGTGACTTTGTCCCTGAATGCCCAGATAGGTCCCTTTGCATGACATGTTTCTCTTTGCCCTATTTGCCTGACAAACCCTTGCTCACACTGCAAAACCCAGATTAACTGTCACCTCCTCCGTGAAGCCTCCCTGATCTGCCACACAGAAAGAATTAATTTCCCATTTGAGTCCCCTCAGCCCCAAGCCTTCCTCCACCTCAACCCAGTTCTGTCCCACAGTTTATGAGAATTGCTGTTTATATGGTGAGTGAATTAGAATCTATTTCCTCCACTGACCTGACAATTCCTTGACAACAGGAACTGTGTCTTATTCATGGCTCACCCATAGGAGGTGCTCAAAATGTTCAATAAATAGATTATCTAGTAAGTAAAGTCATCCCTAAAACAAACAAACAAACAAACAAAAACCCACAAAACAAAACAAAACAAAAAAAAACCCTATCTGCAGTCTCTAGCTCTTTATGGGTTTCTGGACAGTGTGAGCCTCAGCATCCCTAGTCATCAGATTGCAAGGCTGAACCTGCTGGTTTCTGAGGGCATGGCCTATCTCTTCTCACAAGCTGTGATAACTCAGAAACCTCAATGATGCCATCAGCTCACTTAAAAGCTAGTTAGCTAATGAGGAAATGGGGACACAGAAAAGTTAAGAAATCTCTAAGATAACACAACATCTAAAGTGTTGGCCAAATCTTTACCCTGTCATTATTGAGTTTCCTCTGAGCTTACTACAGCCTACTACTCAGACGCAAAACCATGCTCAGATAACCACATCAGGGAAGAGCATCTCAGGCTCCCAGTGGATCTGGGAGGGAAGGTTAATGAAGGCCAATGTCCTTCTGGCCACTGCCTTTCAGGATACCCCAATGGGTGGCCTATCTCAATGCCAGCAATCCAATTCCAGTGGCTTCCTTGGAGCTGCTGGTCTAGAAAGATGCACTTTTCCTAGAGTTACTGATGGCCATTGAGTGGGGGGTGGAGTAGAGGTGCCCTTTGCATTCAGCTGGCAGAATGTGTCATAACACAGGACCAGGACCTGCAAGAAAGGGACAGGTGGAATGCAAACCCAACCTGCAGACCCAGGGCCCATCCTGGCTCCCAAAGTCCCACCCACAACTGCAGGCAACCCCTTGTTCTCTCTGACCCTCACCCTTCTCATCTGGAAATTGGGGGGTGCAGCCATTCATCAGGCTGACAGAGGAGCACTGGAGAGAATGACAATGTAGAGTCCTTGGGCAGCCAGCTGGGGATGGAAACCAACAAAAAGCACTAAGTTGCACCCATGTCCTCCACGCAGAGCTAGCAGCATTGGGTCTTGGTGATGCCAACGTCCCCTTGCACATGCCCAACGGAGCACATGGAAGCTAGGTCCTCCAAGCCCTTGGGAATAGTAGGAGTCACAAAACTAGCCAACATTTGTACAGTTTTTCCTGGGCCCCATGCTATCTCAGGCCCTTACTCATTATTCCTGAGTCTGGGAAGTGGGTGTTCCCTTTATGCCCATTTTGGGGGTGAGAAAATAGGTGCAGAAGTGGGAAGACACTTGTGTCAGGTCCTGCAGCTGGAGTAAGCCTGGGTCCTGCCCCGAGCTCCCACGGAGGGTGGTGGCCTGCTGTGAAGGTGGGTCCTCATGCAGGATTTGCCCTGACCTGGGATGGGACATCAGTCACCTCCCTCTTTCCACTTCTCCATCTCCCAGCGAGCCAACAGCAACCAACAGCCATCAGGAAAGGACAGGGTTAATCTCATTTGAGCCTTCAAAAAAAGGACCCCAACCTGACAGGTCTTGTTTAGAAATCTGAACGTTCTGAAAACACTGACGAAGCGAGGGGGCTGCATCTGTGAGAAGATTCTCTGGGAAAGAGGCAACGCTAATCCAAAGTGACAGGGGTATTTTTATCTGAGGCCAGAAAAGCAGAGGGTGCAAATTGCTCCTCTGGGGGTCAACCAGACGGGCGCGGGGTCAGGAAGCCCTCTGTGGGGGCTGTCATGAGGTGAGTGCGGGGTTACGTTCCCCCACCAGCTCTATTTCTCTGGAATAGTTCATCCAAAGACCAGGGCTTGATGACTCTGCTCTTACAGTCTCAGCGTGTGGGAAGCACAGACTCTAGGGGCATCTGGAATTCACTATTTGGTCCAACCTTGTCATTTCTCAAATGGGCAAACTGAGGCTGGAGGAAAGGAGTGAAACCTTGATTCTATCAACCGCCCATCATCGAACATTTGTTAGAACCGGCATGAGGGAGCTGTTCTCCTCCCACTCCCATAACTAGGGGTTTAGAAAGACAGCTGTGGCTCCCTTCATGACTCTGATTTGGATTCAAGTCCCTCCTGTGTGGTCCAGGGCCGGGTATTTAGGCTCTCTTAGCCCGTCTCCTCGGTAAAATGAGGACAATAACCCCTAAACCCCATAGTGTTGTGGGGAGAATTATAGGAAAGAAATGTAGGTGCACCCGTTCAGTTCTTTGGTTGCACGAAGAGACACAGACTCATGGAAGCTTAATATCCAAAAACTCAGTTGGAAGGGCATGGGGACTGCGCACAGATATTTACCCAAGAGAAGAGACGAAGTCTCAGGAGAGGCTCTGATTGGCTGAGTTTGGGTCTCAGGCCAGCCCTGTACTCCAGTTGGGCAGGGCTACTGATTGACAGCCCCCTAAGCCAATAGAAAAGGACAGTTGCCCAGAAGCAAACCGGTGGACAAGGCGTACCAAAAGGGGTCCATGAATTTGCAGAGACCTGTGTGCATTGGAGTTTATTATTCTGGACGCTGAGGTCTGCCCTTTCAGGAATGAGGTCAAACTTCCCACCTCCTGTGCCATTGAGACATGGTGACTGCAGGCCTCCGTTAGGCTGGAGAGGTCTGGCTTCAGACTAACTGCGTCACGCTGAGTGTTGCCTCAGCCCTCCAAGCATTGGGCTGGGGTAGACAGTCAAGTGGCTCATTAAACAGGAGGGAGAAACAAGTGGTCAGTTCAGCCAAACAAGTGCTCAGCCATTGCTCTAGAGGGCCATTTATTTTCATGAAAGAAAGTGTGTTTGATTCTTATTGACTGAATTGGGTGTGTCAGACAGACACAGCCCATGACTCAGCCTCAGGGGGTGGGGGTGGGGCAGAGATGCTGGGGAATGTTGCGGAATCTGATGCCTCATCCTGGGATGGGAACTCAGCAGGCACTCACCCCAAGGCTTAACTCCCCTTGCCTGAAATTCTAGCAATATTGCTTATAATCTTGGACTTCAGAGAACCCATTCTGCTCCTCCCAAGCTGTGTGACTTCGGGCAAGTCTCTTCACCTCTCTGATTCTCTTTTCAACTAAGAAAAAGATTTTTGGAGCACTTTCTTGGAGTGTGTGTGTGTGTCAGGGGGCGGGGGGGGGGGGGGCTGTGGTGTTCCAGAAGCATGGTAAAACATCTGTAGAGCTATGGAATAAACGGAAAAGCAATATATAGTCCTCAAAATTCTGAATTTCAGATGTGGGAACTCTCATCATGAGTTTCGTCCTTATTCATGTCCTGTGTTTGTGGGCTTTATTTGTTAAGTTTGTGCAGATATTGTATTTTATGGGTTGGTTGTGGATTTTTATTTTTGGGGGGGCACACTTATTTTCTGTTTTATCTCTGTCTCTATTTTTTCTACTAACTTTGCCAGAATTTCTTTGTTTTAGAGTATTTCCATTTTTACAAAGCCTTGATTCTAAGTGTAAAATGGGTTATTCTTTTCTTCTGAAAAATCAGTCTTTAAGAACCACAGGGGGGGGCACCTGGGTGGCTCAGTGGGTTAAAGCCTCTGCCTTTGGCTCAGGTCATGATCTCAGGGTTCTGGGATGGAGCCCCACATGGGGCTCCCTGCTCAGCAGGGAGCCTGCTTCCCTTCCTCTCTCTCTGCCTGCCTCTCTGCCTACTTGTGATCTCTCTCCCTCTGTCAAATAAATAAATAAAATCTTAAAAAAAAAAAAAGTAGGACCTCCTTTAAAAAAAAAAATCACAGAGATACGTAAAAACATTTCCCCACTTAGCAATTTTCTCAACTTCCAGGGAATACTGAAACCACTTTTCATCACTGCTGCCCACCCTCCCAATCAGGGCCCCCAAACCCCTCCCGCCAGTGTCAACAATTTGGAGTGCATTTTTTTCAACCTTTCTGTATACTTACATTGACATACTTTACATATATTTCCTTATTCGTTCACATAGAAAGTGAACAGTCACGTGGAAGTCATCCCCCACATAATATCCTACCATTTCCTTTCTTTGCTCAACGTTATGACTTGGAGTTTATCAACCCTGGCTGTGTGCGGAGGACTACCTCTTCCTTTTTTCAACTGTTGCCATCCCCTCCTTGCTGGGCACTCAGGTTGTGGCCAGTTTTTGCCATAACAAATTAATACTGTAAAGACCCTCCCTGTCCATTTCCCTTGGACAACATTCAGAAGTGCTTCCGTTAAGTTCTTGATTGGAGAATGGGGTACTATTTGTCAAAGATCTCAAAGATTTTCCTTGATGTTTTGTTCGTTTTTAAAGAAACCCTTATTTCTTTTTAAAAAGATTTTATTTATTTATTTGACAGAGAAAGAGATCACAGGCAGAGAGGCAGGCAGAGAGAGAGAGGGAGGCAGGCAGAGAGAGAGAGGGAAGCAGGCTCCCCACTGAGCAGAGAGCCTGATGCAAGGCTCGATCCCAGGACCCTGAGATCATGACCTGAGCTGAAGGCAGAGGCTTAACCCACTGAGCCACCCAGGTGCCCCAGCAACACCTATTTTTAAACACCATGCCACTGAGATATAATTCATACCCAAGAAGATTCATCCATTTCAAGTACACAGTTCAGTGGGTTCTGGTAAACTCACAGACTTGTACAACCATCACCAAATCTGATTTGAAAACGTTTTCTTCACTGCCCCCCACCCCAAAGAAACCCCAGACTCATTAGCAATGACTCCTCGACTCCCACTCCCTTCAGCTCCTGACAACCATGAGTCTACTGTCTGTGTCTATGGATTTACGTTTTCTGGGTGTGTCATGTACATGAAATCATATGACGTGTGGTCTCCTGGGACTGTTTTCTTTCACTGAGTGTAATGGCTTTGAAATTCATCCATGTTGTAGCATGTGTCAGGACATCGGGCAGTTTTATCATCAAATAATCAACCGCCCCTTCCGACTGCTTGTGCGCTACCAGGCATGGTGTTAATCCTCACAGAAAGCCCAAGAAGGGTCACTACCGTGATCGTCCCTGCTTTACAGATGAGGAAGCCGGGGCTTAGAGAGGTGTTGTGATTTACACCCCCACTCCCCCTGCCATTGCATGGGAAAGTAACCGGCAGAGGTGGGGATGAACTCGGGTCTTTTGAGCTCCCAAGCCTGTGTCCTCTTAGCTGAATTACATTGCTCCTATGAGAAGCAAGAAGGGAGTGGAAAGTGCCTTGTGGGCTCAAGATGTAGCTCACAAAGGGACTTTTACTCACAGGATGCCCCTGGGTTGCTGTCATGAGCGCTGACCAGTGCCCTGTGTGGCTGGACAGAGTGAGCTGGATTATTTACCCAAGGCCAAAGGCCCCAGGCATGGCCACAGCTCCTGCGCTGGGGCTGGCTGTTTGTGCAACATTTGGGGTTCCTCTCTCTCTCTCTCTCTCTCTCGCTCTCTCTCGTCTGTCTCAGCACCTCGTCTAATGCTTTTCTTTTTCTCTCCGATCCCAATTTCTCAACTTCTAATCTTGGGGATGCTTACATCAGACCAGGATGTTATCTCTTTGTTAAGACCGGGTGCCAAGTAAGGGATAATGGGTTGTGAGCCTGCTCTGAAGCGGGTTTTCCCATGAGTAGAGCAAATCTTGCTGCCTGAAATGGTCAGCACTCCACTCTCCCGAAGTCCTACAACTCTCCGCTCCCTGAGGTTGTCTGGAAAGATCACAACTGAAACCACTTAGTGGGGACAACAATAATAGAACCGACTTTCCTCTCGGGAGGGGCTTTCACTTCCTCTTGGGATCTCCTCCTCGTAGCCCAGTTGGCTGGGGCTTTGGAGTCTCTTTTTGTAGGAGACAGAGACTTGAGGCTCAGATGCTTAAATCTGGGGCGGTGGGAGCTGGGTGAGCCCCTGCCATGCCGGTTCACGCTTGTCCCATCCCGCATGCCTCTTGTCCCACCCTGCTCCCTGGGACAATGCGGTACCCCACTGCAAGTCACATAAAAGCAGCTTTCTACCTTTTCAAAATGAGGAACAGAGGTGCGGGCCAGAATTTACTTGGTATAGTGTTTGGAGGCTCTATTCCAACCCTGGCTGTGTGGCGCCGGGGAAAGTTGGTGGCCCTCCCTGAGCCTAGCAGGAGGTCTTTCTATTCCTGGGATTGTAGCAGAGGTAAGGTGGGTGCAAACATCTCGTTTCTGGGGCGCCTGGGTGGCTCAATGGGTTAAGCCTCTGCTTTCGGCTCAGGTCATGATCTCAGAGTCCTGGGATCGAGGCCCACATCGGGCTCTCTGCTCATCAGGGAGCCTGCTTCCCCTTCTCTCTCTCTGCCTGCCTCTCTGCCTGCCTCTCTGCCTGCCTCTGCCTGCCTCTCTGCCTACGTGTGATCTCTCTCCCTCTGTCAAATAAATAAATAAAATCTTAAAAAAAAAAAAGTCTCATTTCTGAGGGATATAACAAGAGTGGAGAGAGGCCCCAGAACCATATTTTGGCTCCTGGTCCAGCCACAGGCAACGGGCACCCCGCTTCCTGCCAATCAAGCCTCTGGGGTTAGCCCAGGCTTGAACAAGTCTCTTCCCCCCACCCCCACTATTGCAGGTCACTTAATCACTCAACAAACATTTATTGAGCAGGTGGGTGGAGGGAGATGGATACATACACTAGTTCTGTGACAGTACCCTGCATGTCAGGGAAAGGAAGTCCCACTGTGGGTGAGCTCCAGGAGGAGGTGGCCTTTGGGAAGGGCGCAGAGCCTCGGTGAAACTTTGAGAGGTGAAGCGGGGATGGCATCCCAGGCAGAGGGCGCAGCTCAAGCAAAGGCCCAGAGGCAGATTACCTCAGAGTGTTTCTGCAGCCAGTGGTGTAGCGTGTGAGGCTGAGGGTGCAGATGTGGACGACATGATTGGAGGGTAGGTTGGGCCAGATGTGAAGGGCCTCGAATGGCAGGTGGAGAGCTCGCCTTGCCTCTGAGGTATTTCAGTGGGACAGGCCCATGCACACAGCTCCCAGAAGGCTCCCTTTGGCTCCACAGCTCCCCTCATCATCATAGCAGCCCCGTGAGGTCTGGGAGGTGATTCGTGCTTTCAAAGAAACAGAAACTGAAGCCCCACCAAAGGGAACTAAAGTGCCCACATTTCCAGAGCTAGGGGGCATTGTGAAGGCAGAGCAGCCTACAAGATGGCTGGGTCAGTTTTTCCATCTCTAAAATGGACACATTGGGAGGGCCCTTCCCAATCAGGCACTCTGCTCTCTGCTCCCCACCGCCCCGCCCCGGCCACCAAGATCCTAGCCCCAGACAGGACACCCGTTGAAAGGTCATGCCTGTGCCTTGACATTTTCTAAAAGTCCCCTGTCCTAACACCCCTACCTCACCCATTCCACCTCAGGGGAGTTTGGCCCTGCCCTCCCTGGGCTCCCTCTGCTAGACACTGCTCATCTGTCATTAGTCACCAGCTGGTAGAAAAATTGAGGCCTTCAAATGCCCTATTATGGTCCCACCCACTGCTGCCCTGCCCTCAGCCCTCCTCCTAGCTCAGCCATCCAGGGCCATCTCTGGCCTGGAGGTCCCTTGCCCTTGGGGAATGGCAGAGCCCAGCCATGTCCTGGGAGCCCAGCTGTGCTGTGTGACCTCAGGTGGTTTACCCAACCTCTCCAAACCTTATTCTTTTCTTCCTTTCCTTCCTTCTTTCCATTCTTCCTTCAGCTCTCTCTGACTCATCCATCTCTCTCTGGTGCCACAAACATTTATTGAACCTACACCAGACACCATGGCTCAGGAGCATGGACCACTGCCTTTGGAGGCCTCACTTGCCAAGAGCTGTAGGACTGAACATAACCCAGTCCCCTGAGACCCCCACCCCTGGGGGCCGGGATGGGACAGGACTGCGCTCTGAACCATGGGAGAGCCAGCACAGGCTTTTGAATCAAGCCCGGGTTCCAAGCCCCCGTTTCCTGACTGTGTGACCCTGGGCAAGTCACTTCACTGTTCTGAGCCCCAGTTTCCTTATTGAACAAAATGACAGAAGCCATATTGTGAGGTTTAAATACCACATCTGGCTGGTAAGGGGTTATTCAAAAGTTCTAAAACTTCACCTTTGTCTCTACCTCGAGCCTTGGAGATCCATATGGAGGCAAAGGACTGATCTCTCTAATGGTGGGGGTTAGGCATCAGTCAGTGACCCCAGGTATAAGACTCACCTGGGATGCAGGGAGTTCTTCTGAGCACCTCTACCCCAACTGTTCTACGTGGTCTGCAACCTGCTTTACTTATACATCAGACTGTCCCTGTTCGGGGGGAGGGGAGTCCTGATTCTCCATGGCATCATCATTAAGTAGTTTTAGGTAATGTTTTTTGAGCACTTACTACTGTGCCTGGTACTGAACAGACATCATCTCTAATCCCCAGAGGTGGCGGGTGCGGGGGGGGGGGTTCCTTATTATACCCATTTTGTAGAGGAGGAAACTGAGGCTCAGAGAAGTCTAGTAATTGCCCAGAGTCACACAACCAAGAGTGACCTCAAATGCTCCCCATCCAACCGTTGCACGGCACTTCTCCTGCATGGGATGAAAAAGGACGAGCCTCCACTCTTCAAGGACCTGGAGTGGATTATCACCCTCTCTGGGCCCCTGTTTTTCTTTTAATAAAATGGAATTTAGAGTCCTTACATGTCCAGTAAGGTAAAGTAAGGCAGAGTTTCCCAGCCCCTCTAAACGGATAGGAAAACCTGAAACCCACAGTAGAGTGGGGGTGGGGCATGTCTTAGGCCCAGCCTGGGCCTGGCCCCCCCCCACCCCTGCCATTTCCTGGAAGCCAGTCCATGACCCCAACGGACCCTCGATTGCTCAAGTGACTGCATCACTCAGGTGACCTCGGTTCTCTGGAAAGGGGAGAGGAAGGAAGCAGAGATAGCTGTTGTGGGCTGGGGACAGGCCTGGGGTCTGGAACAACCATGGTGGGTATTCTAGTAAGACTCATGTGGATTCCTGTGCCCTAGGGAGTTAGTTCCCAGAGGTTACAAGGGAGATAAGCAGCAAGGTAAAGAATGGTAGCAATTTCCAAATGGAAAGAATGGACAAAAGCAAAATCCACCCTTTCAACCAGGGCGGGGGCCAACCTTGTAGAACCATAACAGCCTGCAGATCTCTTTCGGCAGAACCTGGACTGTCCCTAGGCCTCCTGTCCTTCAGGGCCAGGTTTGGGGACACTGGCATCTTTGTTCCAAAACTCAGGGATCCAGGTTGTCAAGTGCTCATTACATCCTTGGTGGTCCACCTCACTCCAGGCCCTGTAAGGGAGGAACACTCGCCCCCATTTTGCAGAAGGGAAACTGAGGCCCAGAGAGCCAAAATACCCCTGTGGTCACATGGCGGGTCACGGTCAGAGTGGGAACTCAAAACTGAGTTTCTTGACTAATGTCCACTCACCCTACTTCTTCCTCTGAGCTCTTGCCAGCTGCAGGAAACGGTTTTTACAACATCTGTAAAATGGGGGGCAATTACAAGTTTCGCTCCCGTGTTACTTATATTTTACAGGTCAGCACTGTTATGAGTTTGTTCATCAAGACCCCAGGTAGGCCCATTGGGCCCAGGGACAAGCATCCATGGAAGCAACATGGGTTTATTCCTTGCATTGTGTTACACAGGAATGGGAACGAAGACCAGTGTGGTAGCCCAGATCCATCAACAGATACGGAACTCATTCCAGAAAAAGACTGGGGGAGACCTACAGGCCCCGTCTCTCCAGGGACCCTCTCTGCTCAGGCTTCATGTAAGATTGTGTCGGAGGCTCTGGGAACCAGAGAGACCAGGATGGGCACAGCTAGGGTGCTGGGTTCCCGGAGTCAGAGGCTGAATCCCTGGAAGTTCAGGCTTTGGTCTCTTCTGGAACACAGGGGATCTGCAAGGAAGCTCAGTGGAGGGAGAGGGGGAGAAGGGAGGGAGGGATGGGTGGGTGAGTGGATTGATGATGGATGGATGGATGGATGATGAGGGGGACAGAGGGTTGGATGGAAGGGGCAAATTATCAGAGCTGGGCTACAGGAAGAGGTGGGGGTGTATCTGTGGGCATACTGGCGTGTCTGCACATGAGCCTGTGTCTGCATGTGTCCGTGTGTCTATGGGCACTCCAACCTGCTTTTGTGTCCACACCTGACGACGTGTGTGTGTGTGTGTGTGTGTGTGCGTGTGTGGTTGGTCCATGTGCGTGCGGGAGCTGGCTACATCCGGACACCTGCTGGTCTGTGGGTGGCTTGGGCTGAGGACCTGTCCGTGTGTGTCTGGCTGTATCAATGTCCTGGCGGGTGTTGGTGATTTGGTTGTGTGTGTGTGTGTGTTGGTGATTTTAATCTGATTTTGTATCCATGTCACTGGTTCTCTGTGTCCAGGTTCATCTGCTATATCTGTTGGCGTGTCTTGTCACTGAGTGCCCATGTCCCAATGTCTCTGATTGTGTCTGTGTCCTGCTTCATCTGTATCTGAGTGTGAGTGTGTGTGTGTGTTGTGTGTGTGTGTGTGTGAGTGGAGTGTCGCTGTGTGTTCTCCATTCCAGGGCAGACCCTGACTGTGGATCCGTGTCTGTGGGTCCAGGTAAGCTGTGTCCTGGTGAAGCTCTGTGTCTGTACCTGCCTGTGTTATTTCTGCATCTCCACGTCTCTGTTACCCAAAATCTGATTAGGTGTCCAGGTGTGTCTGTGAGTCCGGTCTCCTTGTGTAGCCCGCGTCCGTTTGCTGTCCCAGCCTTGATGTCTGTCCGCTCCCGCAGGGGGCGCCCTTGCCCATCGGCTGTTCCCTCCCTCCCTCGGGCTCCTGCCCCTGGGGGCACTTAACTGAGCGGAGAGCGGTCCCAGACTGGGCAGAGGTGGCCCCACCAGGTCCCCGCCTTCCAGCACGGCCCCGCCCCCTGCCGCCCAAAGCGGGCTATAAATTCACAGCTCTCCTCAGCTGGGGCAGTGCTTGCCTTCAGTGGTCGCACTTGGAGGGTGCAGCCCCAGTCCGAGGAGGAGCCGTTGCCACCACCTGACTATGGCCGAGGGTGAGTATCAGGCTGCCACCACTCAGGCGCCCTGCCCCTGGCCATCCCTCCTGGTCTCAGGGGTCCTGCCTGGGAAACACCTGGCCAGGGGCTGCTCAGTCCCCAAGTCCCCCAGTTTGGGAGCGAGCAGGAAGGCTGGGCTGGGTGAGGAGTGCCTGGCTCCCAGTCCTGGCCCAGCTTGGGCCTTTTACTTTCCCCATCCCCAGGGCATGATCATTAACCCCTGCCTCCCTGGATCAGATGAGGCAATGGAACGTGTAAGATGTGTTGTAAACTGTAATGTACTGGGCTAGTGGGACCATTGTCACTTGTCCTCAGTCAGAATAGTGGGGATGGGTCCCATGAGGCTGTGCAGAAGGGTCTGGCCTTGCATCAGAACGCTTAGTTTTGGTTAGTCCCTGCCAGCTGGAGAGGCGTGCGCGTTCTCCCTAGCGGTGCTGGGAGACTGCTTGCGTACGGGGCCAGAGAAGAGGTTTCCAGCACCCTTCGAGGGGACTGGCTTTGCTAGCAGACGGGTTCTCTAAGATCCCTCCAGCCCTCAGATTCTGCAACTCGGTCTTGGGCCACTTGCTGACCCTTAGTTTCCCCTCCCAGTAAAATGGACAGCCCTGCAGGTCGTGGTACCTCCATGAGGGCCAAGAGTAGTAGAGAAGGGATCTGACCAATTTCTTACTGCTCCTCCCACTACACACGGCACACACACACGTACACTGGTGGCAGCACTTCTGTCTCAGGGAAAGGATTTCTGCATGGGGGATGTCAGTGCCCAAATGCGCTGTACCCCTGTCCCGGTTAACTCTTGGGTCAAGTCCACTTGAAATGGCCTCGGCACGCTGCAGCCCCTGGATGAGGGAATGTGAAGAGGGAGGCGGGGCGCGTGGAAAAGGGAAGAGAGGGAAAAACCTGTGGACCTGCCTGACTCGCTAGTGGTGACCTCAGGCCACCTTAGTCCCTATCTGGGATCTCGGCTCCCCAATACAGGGGCTCGAAAGGCTGGCTGTCATGGGTGACCTAGGGGGCTGCTTGTCTACAATGCATTTTCCCATCCTTGTCCCCAAGAGAGGCTCGTGGGGCTAGGGGACCCTGGAGGTGCTGACTGTATGTAGTCACCTGCCCTAGTACCTCAGTGGCTACTTCCTACAGGGGTCCCACTGGCCTGGAAGACTGCAGCTCCTTTCTCAGCACAGAAATCCTAGGATCCTAGAACTCAGTGTTTTCTGCGCCTTTGGAGCTGGTCATGATTTCTGGCAATCCTTCTTCAGACCATAGCCCAAGAAGGCACCCCACCGCCCCAACCCAGAAACTGACCATCTCACGATGTTTGTGAGGATGGGGGTGGGGGGGTGGTCTCTTAACCACTTAAGCTTTCTGGAATAGAAGTTTCCAAAAACAATGTTTCCTTACCTCAGCAGGCCAGCAGGAAGCTCTTTCTGGTGGCTCGGAGGTCTCTCCCGCTGTGACTGCAGAGGGGGTTCAGCTTCCTCAGGCCTCCTCCCATGCTCAGAACAACACAGGAGTGGGGAGGCAGAGGAAGGAAAGAGTGGGGGGATGGTGAGACAACCCTGAGCTGTGAGTGAGGTGGTTTCCAGCACAGGCTTCAGACTCCACAACCCTGGATTTAAATCCCTACACTGGTGCTTGCCGTTGGACCTGGGACCACAGAATATTTCCCTGTGCACCGGGGAGCTGGTGATAGTATCCTTGTGGGTGGAGAGGCTGTGAGCTTTAAGTAGAGATAAGCCATGTCAGGGCTCCTCCCTCAGCAGTCACCAGGCATCGGTGGGATCTTCCACAGCAAAGTCAGGGACCTGAGTCAATGTGTCCGTGGAAGTACCCATTTGCTGGATGACTTTGGGCAAATCCCTGCCCCTGGCCTCACTCAGTTGGGACCACATACTCTCCAAAGACCCCACAATGCTGAGAGTCTACCTTGCTCACTCTCCCCATGCTACGGTCTTCCTAATCGTGACCTTGAGCTTGCCAAGATTTATGAGGTTTGCACTTCCCTCAGACCTCCACCCACCCACCACCCTGCCTCCGCCCTGGTCTTCAGCTCCCTCCAAAACTATAAATAGAGCTTTCACATAACAGACTTCTGCCCTGGTCCAGGCCTTGGGGAAGGGGTGCCCAGCATTCTCTCCTAGTCCTCACAGGAGACTTCTGAGACTTCAGAAGAGGTCCAGAGGAGGGAGAGAGACTGCCCAGGATAACACAACCAGGCACCAAATGGAGGCCCAGAAGACTCCAGACCCCCTGCATTAAAAAAAAAAAAAAAAAGTTTTATTATGGAGAATACGAACATACATCAAAGTAGAGAGAAGTTTAGAAGAGTTTTTAAAAAATAGGATCCACATAGGCCGAAATGTCTCTTAAGTTTCTCTTAACTTATAGTTCTCCCCTCAATGATTTTTTTTTTCCCCTTACAATTTATTTGTTAAGGATCCTCCGCCTATTGTTTCCCAGAGTGTGTGTTTCGGTCAATGCATCTGTTCTCTGTTGAACATGTTCCTCAGTCCTCCATATTTCTTATAATGAAAATTGAAACAAAAAGGCCAAGCCTGTGTAAGAAACTACGCCAAATACTTCTCCCCACCTCATTTTAACAAAAGGACCTTTCATAAGGACAGAACAGCTTGCGTTGACAGAAAGCAGGTGATGGGCAAGGCACCAGGCTGAGGGGTTTGCCAATGGTCTGGGGACAGATGAGGAAGGTGCACCTGGAAAGGGGACTTGCCTGAAGTCACACTGCTGGGAAGGTGGCAGAGATTCTCCCCCACATGCACAGTGGGCATGACCTTGTGATTGAGAGGTTGGGAAATATGGCCCAGTTTAGCCCCAGGGTGGCGGGCGGGTGGGGTGGGGGATTGGGAGGGTTAGTAGAGCAGGTAGGCAATATTTAGAGAGGGGCTGACTCCCAGATGACCCTGGGGGTCCCCACATCCAGGGAGCCCCGGGTCACAGCCAGCTGAGGGAGGCCACCACGGCTTACACCCCCTCCCACGTCTCCATAGATCTGGTTCTGAAGAATTGTGACCTGGAGCTGGAGGTCAATGGCCGTGACCACCACACAGCCGACCTGTTGCCGGGAGAAGCTGGTGGTACGGCGGGTGCCCAGCCCTTCTACTGACCCTGCACTTCGAGGGCCGAAGTTATGAGGCCAGCCTGGACAGCCTCACCTTCAGTGCAGTGACCGGTGAGTCCCTCCACCATCCCCCTTGCCCTGACCTGTTTGTGATTTCATGGCCCCCTGACAAAGGGGCATGGGGCTCCATTCCTCTTTGCCCCCTGAGGAGTTCCTAGCAGCCACTAGCTCCATTTTACAGATGAGGTAATTGAGGCCCAGAGCGTGGAGGGGGTAATGCCCCAGGCCACCCAGCCTCATAAACAAGTGGGCTGGACACCAGGGTTCCGAAAACCCATTATCACCAAGGAGTGGGGCTCAGCTTCTGACCACAATGGTCTATCAAGGTCCGGCCCGCTCTTCCCCACATCAAAACAGCTTTCAACTCTTATCAACAGCTACTTCCCCAAATCCACTAACCCACCAGGCCTCTGGCTCTGGCCCACGTTGGGTACATCTGGGTGGTAGAGAGAACCTAGCAGGCTCCGTCCTCTCTGAGAGGGACCAATTTTGTGTTCCCATAATTCCTTCTCCAGGCCTCGGTAGGCTGCCTCAGGCTTGGGGGCTGACAGACCTGGATTCTGGTACAGACTAAACTGCCCACCCGCTGTGTGACCTTGGACAAGTTGCTTAGCCTCTCTGTGCTTAAGTTTTATCCTGTGCAAAGTACTCACGGTGGAGGGTTTGTTAGGGCAGAAGGGCCGGACATGGGAGATTGCCCTGTAGATGTTAGCTGCTGTCGCTGCACTTGCTCCGGGGCTGGGGTGGGGTGCGGTGGATTCCAGCGATGGGTGAAGGGACAGTGAGGCCCCAGCCACCCTATCCCTGATGCCCAGTGCCCAGTCTTCTTGGTTTGCCATGCCTGAGAAAGGAGCCTTGAATGCCGAATCTCTGGATTGGGCTTGGATGGGAACCACTCCCTTGAGGTCAGCTAGGGGCCCGCCTGGCTGGGACTAGGCTGGAGGGTGAGAAAGGCCAGTTCTTTCTGAGACCTGCAAGGGCAGAGAGCAACAAACAGGCTCAGGCCTATATTACCTGGCAGCCCTTTGATAAGGCTTATCGCTGAGCCTGCAGACTGGCCACGGATATCACCCCATGCCTTTCCTCCCTCTCCCTCCCCTTCTGGCAGGGATACACCCACTCTCCAGGGCTGGCCCCCCTCACAGACAGCCAGCAGCTTCAGGGCCCATTTTAACTGACCCGAGGAGCCTCCATGAGCCTCTGATCTTTTCAGCCTCGTTTCCCTCTCTATAAAGTGGAACGCGTGTGGTGCCTAACAGGATACCCTGAGAAGAGTCAGGCTTGGGATGATGAGAATCACAGCACCTATAGAGCACCTGCTGTATGCATGCTCGTCCTAAATCCTCCCATCTTGGAAGCATAAGGAGACCCTATTTTATGGATGAAAATACTGAGGCTCAGAAAGGTTGAGTTACCTGCCCAGGTTGCATAGTGAGTTAGGGACAAAACAGGATTCAAACCCTGCCCCCAGCGTTGAAATTTTCCTTGCTGCAAGCTGACAGCAGGCACATTGACCTACTTACCATGAGGGCCAGCCAGCCGGGCCTCAGTTTGTTCCTCTGTGAAATGGAATGGTCGAGGAGTTGCCAGTGGGAGCTACCTGTGACTTCCACCTTCTTTCACTTCTTTTACTCTCAAGGCATTCCCTTTCTTCTTCTCCCTGCATCTAGGCAGCCTGCGGCTCAGTAGTTAGGCCCTAAATTAAGGGTTGGGTGACCAGCTGCTCTTCCACCCTAGCAACGCATCTCTGTTCTCCAGTCTCCACAGGCTTATCTCAAACGCAAGCCAGTCCGCCCTGATCACCTCCAGAGCCCCAGCGGGCAGTCTGGGAAGACATTCCCTCTCTGGAGGCAACACAGCTTCCATGTCTGAGTTACCAAGAACTCTCATGGAGTGGGGAAGCCTGAGGGACAATACCAGGAAGCTGGGCCTTTCACCTCAAAGCCTGGCTTGGATTAGCACCCAGCCCTCGGGCCTGGTCTGGCCACCCTGCTCTGGTGCCAGAACATTCTAGCTTGTAATCAGCCTGTGCTACCTCTTTAGGGAAACTGAGGCCCAGAGAGGGGAGAGCACTGGCGAAGGTAGCTCAGTGAGCAGAGTGTGTGGCCTGACCCTGTATAGACCGAGATGCTGTGTATTTTGCCCAGAAGGTTGGAGACCTGGCAGGCTCTGTTATGGGGAACAGACCACAGGAGACAAACATCGAGACTGAGGTCAGCATAAAGAATCTTCATGAGGCTGAGAGAGGGCTTTCCTCCAGAAGGTTTCCCTCATCCACTCCCCCAACCCCACACCAACCATGGTCTAGGAGAGTCCCCAGGACTCCTGAATCTCCAGGTCATTTAGGCCCAGAGGGGTCCCTGAAACATCTCTGGGTGCACAAACAGCACCACGTGGAGCGGCAGCCAGTGCATTTTCCGAGCTGGCTTATGTGAGCCGTGGTGGGGGCAGCCTGTCCTCATGCCCCCTGCCCAGGGCCCCTTAGAAGAAAGGTGTGTGTGTGTGCGTGTGCGCGGCTGCTCCAGGATGGAGAGAAGGGGGAAATGTGTTTCCTGACCTGTCCTTGAGGTGGTATGTCAATAATGACAGTGGCCGTGGGACCCAGCCCAGGCTGTCACCATGGTGACCAGATCATTGATTCTCCAAACAGGGACATTCTGAGAAAGAAGGAACACCATTAAGAATTAAGCTGGGGGCCACGTCTGTAAACAGGGACTGTCCCAGGCAGACTAGGCCATGTGGTTCCCCTGACTTGGTCCCGTTCAGACTCAGTTTCCCTCTCTGTAAAGTGATTCAGCTGAACAAGGTAATCTCTACATTTCACTCCAGTCCCCTAAATCTGTGGTTTGGTTTGCAGATTCTGACTTTTAATGGTCCTTTTTGGTGATGCGGAGGAACGCTCGCATATCCTGTGTAATTACTGTTTAGTCACTATTTGGAATGCTTCCTACGAAGTCTCTGACAGTCCTCTGAACTGCATTAGGACATGGGAGTGATGGTAACAAAAATAGTCGTTTACTGAGCACTTACTTTGTGCCAGACACTGTGCAATGTACCTCCACCTTTTTAAACTTTACAGTGACCTTATAAGGAGGTATTTGTAACTGCCTGTAATTGACCCTATTTTACAGATGAGCAAATTGAGGCACAGAGAAGCTAAGTAGCTTGTCCAAGGTCACAGAGCCAGTTTGAGACCTAGAATCAGACCTTCCCAGGCATGTGGTCTAAGCCTGTTTTCTTCTTTGATGAAGAAAATTGCAGATCAGAGAGGCCTGTTGACTTAGTCCGGGTCACACAGTGCTCAGAGCCTGAGCAGGAGAACCAGACCCTGGCTGCCTCCCGGGGACCCAGAGAGGCCCAACTGCTCAGGAGCATTTAAAGGCTTACAGCCAACTCCTGGCACCCAGACAGGGCCCCGGAGGCCTGTGTCATGCCTGTTAGCTCATGGTTATATTTGGACCTGGGCGTGGGTGGGGCTGGAGGGTTGGGAGGAGGGGCAGAGTGTGGAGAGGGAACCCCTCAGGGAATAGGCCCCCATATTGTCCGCAGCAGGTGGGCCGGGCCACACGGAGAGAGATGGAAGAATAAAAATAAACTTTTCTGGGCAGCTGCCCAACTAGGCAGAGAAGGTTCTGTTTCTCCTCTTGGCCACCCAAGTCCAGAAAGGATGACCAGCCCCTCCTCGCCCTCCCCTGACTCAGACCTGCCTGCAGAGGCAGGGCCTTCCCCCCACAAGAAAAAGCAGCCAAGCTTGAGGCCGGCTCCCTCTCTCACGGAGCCTTCAAGACCCCTACAAGGAAGCACGGGAATGAGAGGTGCCGTGGAGGACAGCCCAGAGCCTAGAGACCTAGGCTCAGACACTAACTTTGCCCCAGACCCCTGGTGCTATCCTTGGGAGACACTCCTTTCTCTGAGCCTCAGTTTTCCTACCTGTACAAGGGGTCTCAGGGGAAGCGGGAAGTGCCAAGGCTGTGGGGTGGGAAGGGGATGGTGATGACCCCTCCTTGGAGCTGCCTATGGAGACACAGAGGCCAAAAGTTGGAGGGAGCTGGCGGGAGACAAACACCTAAAGGCTGGACGGGCCAACATCCCACAGCAAGGGGCCTCTCAGATGGGCTTCCGCGGGGACATCGGAGGACCGAGGTCCTATACTGCCCAGAGTCTGAGCTGCTTCTTCTGAAAGGGAAAGCTGCTTCCTAGCAGGGAAAGCATTCAGATGGGAAAGGGAATGGTCCCAAAGGATTCCTGTTTGTGCTACGGGTGGACACGTGGAGCCCAGAGAGGGGGAGGGTCTTTTGCACAGTCATGGCTGCCCAAGTAGCCTGACTGAGACCATGTCCCGGGGGGAGCTATCCCCTCTCCCAGGAGAAATCCGGCGTGTGCCGTGGCTTTTTCCAAATTCTCTCGCAAAAGCACCCCACCAGGCTGGGGTCCGATCCTCACTTTGTGAGGAGAAACCAAGTCCCAGGGAGATGACCTCTTGCCAAGGTTTCCTCAACAGTTCAGCAGCGGTCAGCAGCGGAACCAGGCCTCCAACTACGGCCCACGGGACACCCCCCGGCCTGTGCCCGGCCCCTCTGCCAGGCCGGCTCCTTCCCTGCCCACATCCGGCTCACGGCCACGGCCTTTTCCCATCAGGCCCAGCCCCCGCAAGGAGGCCGGGACCAAGGCCCGCTTCCCGCTGTCCAGTGCCGCGGAAGAGGGCGCCTGGACGGCCGTGGTGATGGACAAGCAGGACGGCGTCCTCTCGCTGCAGCTCAGCACCCCGGCGAACGCCCCTGTCGGCCTGTACCGCCTCACCCTAGAGGCCTCCACCGGCTACCAGGGCTCCAGCTTCGTGCTGGGCCACTTCACTCTGCTCTTCAACACCTGGTGCCCAGGTGAGCCGTGCTCTCGGTGCAGGGGGGGACGCGGGGAGCTGGGCAGGGCTGGACCACCCATGGGCGCCATGCACAGTGGCGAGGGGGGATGGGGCCGAAGATGGCGGGAAGGCCTCTGGGCGGCGCCCGTGCTCCCGCCTCACAGGAACCTTGCGGTGTCCTATTGCCCCCCACCTCATGTCACACAGGAAGAGACAGGCCCTTGAAAGCAAAATGCCTTGCCCGAGGCCACACAGCTGCCAAGCGACCTCACCCCGCATCTGAGGCGCATGTGTTCCCCGAGTCCTGGGCGTGCAGGTGTCTGGGGTTCACAGTCCCAGTCAAGAATGGGGTGCCCAGGGGATGCCCGGGGCTGTGGCTCCACACCCGGTTCTGGTTCCTGGGGCTCTGTTTGAAATTTCACCAGACCGACTTGGGGAGGGGAAACTGAGGGAGACAGAGGTGGAGGTGGAGGGTGGCCAGAAGCGGTGGGCAGGAGCAGTTTGGTGACCTACGTGCCTCCTCGATGCTTCATCTCAACAATCCCAACTGGGAGACTGTCCGTGTCCCCGCAGGGCTCAGAGAGGTCTAGTGGCTTCTGGAAGCTCCTCAGTAAGTGGACAATGCTGGACAAAACTAGCAGGCTGGCTCGAGGAGGAAGGGGGTGGCAGCCCCGGCCTCAGTTTCCCTCTCGGACTAACAGTGCAGTCAGAACTGTCTCCTTCTTGCTCCTGCATAGTGAGGCAGAAAGACAAGCCTTGTGGGTGGGCCCCAGCCTAGGAATGGGGTGTCCTTCCTCAGAGCTGGCACCCAGCCACAAGTTCTGGCCTCTCCAGCTCCAGACAACCAACTCCTTACTGGGACGCTGCTTTATATTTTTCTTCCCCATTTTGGGGCATTTATAACATAGTTGAGAGGATTTTTTATTTTCTCTTTATATATTTTGGCTTGTATTTTTATTTATTGCAGTAAGACATGAGGATGTCCTCTTCCTATAAGCTTTAAGCACTGTAGGGAAACAGCTCTCACTTTGACTCTCCTTGGGGAGCGGGATTATTAGCTGTCTTTGGGGACTCATCTCTTTAGATTCCGGTGTATATGTCTGGAGACACTGCTACCTTAATGGGTTTCTGCGTCCCTCTTAAACACAAAAGGATCCCACAATACACATCAACCTACGACTTATTTAACGTTTACACTCCACCACACATCCTGACGATCTCTCCACATCGGTGTGCATACACATCTTTTTCTTTTTTTTTTTTTTAAAGATTTTATTTATTTATTTATTTGAGAGAGAGGGAGAGGACACAAGCGGGGGGGTGGTGCGTGGCAGAGTGGGAGCCAGAGGGAGAAGCAGGCTCCCCGATGAGCAGGCGTGATGCGGGGCTCGATCTCAGGAACCTGGGATCATGACCCCAGCCCAAAGTAGATGCTTAACCAAGCCAACCAGGCGCCCCTGCTTTTTCTTTTTAAGAGCTCAGAGTGCCCTGTATCTAGCCAATGTGGATTGTTCATTGATCTGGCCCTCTACCCCGGGGAAATGAGGTCGTCCCCAGGGCATCCTTACAGGAAGGGTATCTACGAAGCACCCTTGTTCACAGGACCTGGGGCCACATGGAATGGTTTCTCGGGACAGAAGCGGCCTTGCCGGACCCCATTGTAGATTTGTTTGGATTTTGTCACTCTACAGAGCTTACGGCTAGTAGGCCACCTGGCCCAGGGAGGAGGAAGAGGCCAGTGTCCCCTGCTGCTCACTAACATGGCAGGGTTTCAGAGCTCAGGGAACAGGGAATGAGGTTCTGGAGATGTCCCCTTCCTCTGGCCTTTCCTCCAGCCCTGCTCTATCCCTGCCCTGTGGGTTGGGGTGGCTGTCAGTCAAACAGCACAGTGACTAAAGTGACCCACATCCCAGGGTGGGAACCTGGAGGGGGGCGGAGGAGCTGGAGATGCAGAGGCAGGAAGTTGGGTTCGGTGAGGGTGGGGCTGCTGGGTGGGAACACTGCTGTCCCTCTGGGACCTGCCCCTGAAACCAGAGCCTTCCACCCCTAGCTCAGTGAGGACAGCAGGATAGGAGGCAGCAAGCATGAAGTATGTGCCGGACCTCTTGTCCCCAAGACCGCCACCTTGACCAGCAGAGCTGGGGGGAGGGCACAGTCTCTGCCACCTGGGTCAGGGTGGGGACAACACTCTCACCCCAATGACAAAACACTGTGGGTTTTTCTTTCTCTTTTATTCTTTCTCCTGCACCATCAGCTGACTATAGTTCATTTGCTGGAAGGCTGATTTTTATCTGTGAGGGGGGTAGCCACAGTGCAGGGTCTAGAAGGCGAAAGAGGCTCGGCCAGTTCCACATTTACTTCGCTCTGTGCCATAAGTGGGGGCCCGCAGATGGGCCTGACAGAGTCTGGAGGCCCAAGGGCCCTGAGCAGCTGTGTTCCAGGCCAGTGCCACTGTATTTTTAGGGACCCATAAAAATATTTTAATTTCTTTTAAAATCAGAAGAAAAAAAAGAAAGTTTAGGTCAGAGAATATGTTTTAATATGTAATATTAATATATTTGTCATCAAACCAGTGCAGTCATAAAATTTATTATTATTGTTATTATTATTACTGTTATTATTATTTTTTTTTACAGAAGAAGGGGCCCACTGAAGTAAAAATACCTAGGGCCCACCAAAATCACAAAGTGGCTCTGAATTTCCTCTTCCCAGCCTCCGTTTCTTCACCTATGAAGTGGGGGATGGTAAAGGCCAGCTTGATCTTTGACACTCTGCCATCTGACCCTGCTGGTCCCAATCCTCTTTTCTGTGGTTGCCAGCCATGGGGAGCTAAGTGCCATCCCAGCAGTTGTCCCTGTCCTGTCTCTGGTCCTCTGCTTAGCAAGTCATTCCACCAGACTCCGAGTATCTAAATCTTAGTCATTTCTCAAGGTAGCAATCACAAGCCACCGCCTCTAGAGTGTCCTCCCTGACTACCTCCCCCACCTCCCCCACCTCCCCCACCACTGGGCAGGACCCCACTTCCCCTGAGTCCCAGTGACCCTAGTAGGCTTTCTCTCTACCTTGAGTCGAGCTCCTTCTCACACTGGCTCAGGGCTTAGCTTGCAGAGCCCCTTTGCAGGTCTGCATCCCATGTCACACTCAGGGAAGACAGAGATGGGGACAAAGAAGGAGACGTGATCTCCCCAAGGTCATACAACAAGTGAGGATCAACTAGGAGATTCCTGACTCCTGTGCTCCTCTATCTCTTGGGTGGCCATCAGTTTTCCTACCTGTAAAATGGTCTTTCAAGGTCCCTTTCTCATCGCACTCTTGCGGAAATTAAATGTAATGCTGGTAACACTAGCCAAAAACACCTCATCTCATGGGTATGGGATTATTAATGAATGATTAGCTTTTCTGATTCAAAGATAGAAGGACCTCCGAGACTCTGACCTAGCCCTGGGTCTTGGCCCCCTGGCTGCTGTGTCTTTGGGGACCCTGCAACCTGCCAGACCCAGAGCTGAGGTCCCCTCCTTCCCTCCCCCAGCGGATGCTGTATACCTGGACTCAGAGGAGGAGCGGGAGGAGTATGTGCTCACCCAGCAAGGCTTCATCTACCAGGGCTCGGTCAAGTGCATCAAAAGCATACCTTGGAACTTTGGGCAGGTAGGGCCACATCCTGCCCTTCCCAACTGCTGCAGGCCCCCTGGGTATGGGGCCTTGGGTCTGAGGAGGTCAAAGCTGCAGATATGTGTGCTGGTCTATGAGCTGGCCTCCCCATGCGTCAGGGATTCAAGGACCCTGAGTGGCTGGAGGATCAAGGGAGGGATCCAGGCCAAGCCTGACTTCCTACAGCAAAGGGTTACCCTACCCACTGTGGGAACAGCAACCCCAGATTCAAAGTGGAACAAGAATCAGGAGAGCCTTTGGGAATTGTGGGGCTGGTAGGTGCTCCAGGAGGGAGAAAGGGAATATTCCAGGCCATATACCAAAATGATAGAAATGCTATTATGTGTGCTGAGAGGAGGTTTTATACTATTACCTAGATCAGTGGCTTTCAAACTTGAATGTATCTATAATCACCAGAAATGTGTGTTAAAATGCAGATCAGGGAGTCCCGCCCCTAGTTTCTGGCTCAGTAGGTCTGGGTGTGGGCTGAGAATTTGCATTTTGACAAGTTCCCAGGCAATGCTGATGCTGCTGATCAGTGGTCGTAGTTTGCGAACCACTACCTGTATCAGTTAGCTACTGCTGAATAACAAACAAGCCCAAAATGTACAGGCTTGAAACAACACCTGTTTATTATTACTTGCAAATCTATGGGTCAGCTGGGGCGTGGCTGCCTACACTGGGCTTGGCTGACCTCTGCCGGATGGCACATCTCTGTTCCATGTGGTTCCTTGTCCCCCAGCAAGTCAGCCCAGGCTGGTCGTTCGAAGTAGGGCTCTTATTTCCTCTGCCATCCAGCCTCCCATGACAATTCTTGAGACAGTGCTGAGAAAACTCATAAATCAAGAGTCGTCACACTTCTTCCTGGCCCTGGTGTGTTGGGGGGTATTGGCCTTTTGGGTCAAGGTTCACCATGAGACTTTTTCCCAAAAGCCCCTGGGGTAGGATTTCCATATGCAGGCCCCCAGAGTCCTGCCCTGGGAGCACAGGGAAGTCTTCCCTGTGTGGTATGGGGCTTCTGCCTCAGTTTCCCCATCTGAGTACTGGGATACCAATTGCAAGAATATCTGCCCAAGACCTATCGCCCGCTCTGGGATGTACATGAAATGGTGGTATGGGGGGGAGGGGTACAAAAAAATACATCATAAAGTCAATTGGCTCTTATTTCCCAGCGATCTGTACAGAACAAAGCCAAGTCCTTCCTTTCATTCCCCAAGTTCCTGTTCTGTGTCCGGGCTTGTGCTGAGCCATTGAACGCAGCCCTTGCAAATCTTCAGGAAGCCATCACAATCCAGAGTGATAAGACTGAGAGGAAGGAAGTGAATAACTGTGGAGGGGAATCAGGGCGATTCCTGTCGTAGGCAAGATCTGAGCTGGGCAATGGAGGAGGTGGAAACATGGTATACAAGGCAGAAGGAACTGTCTGAGCGAAAGCTCAGAGGTGGGAGTTTATGTTGTGCTTAAGAAGAATTCTGTAGCTCAGGAAGCGCTTTATGTCTGAAGGAGTCCTGAGAGACGAAGTGGCAGAAGTCACCAATGTCCGGGTTGTGAATGTCAGGCATATGGCAATAGAGAGCCACAAAATGGCTCAAAGCCATTGAAGCCTGGTTTGGGACAAGACGGCAGAGGGGAGTAACAGGTCACTGCTACTGGTCAGAGTGGTCAGAGATGTAGTCCAGTGTAATAGGACAAGGAGGGAGGGCCCTACTTTTGATAATGGTAACATTTGAGTTGCAAGGATAAGAAGGTGTGAGCCACACAGAGAGTGGCAGGAAGAGCATTCCAAGCAAAGGAAACAGTAAGTGCAAAGGGCCTGGGGCAATGAGTGGTGATAATGAGGTCAGAGATGGGGTGGAACACAGATTGTGAAGGGCCTTCCTTGCAGGTCACAGGGAAAAGTCTAGATTTTATTCTAGGTGCAGTGGAAACAGGAGATAATTTACCTCCGTTCCAATCAGAATAGTGTATTGGGGTGGAAGGGGTTGGGGGGTAGAGAGGATTCTCATCAGCTATGCAGGGTGAGTCAGGCCTTAGGGGAAATGAGATATTTGGCACAGCAGAGATGGGAAAGGGGCAGTGGCAGGGCCTGAGGTGACTCTGAGGAGAGGGAAGCCCCAGGGACACTGTGGTTTATACTCCACGTTCCCAGGACTCCCCCACCCCCCAGCTAGGCCCTGAATGCAGGCACATCCCTTCCTCTTTCTCACAAACTCAGTCATTGTTGTCCCCCCTCCCCCACCCCATCCTGGGCCAGGAAGATCTGGCATCACAGAGATGGGGCAGACCCAGCCCAGACTTCCCTAATGTGTGAGATGAAACAGAGAGGACCTATAGCTGCAGGACTGCAAGGCAGGCTTCCTGGAGGAGGTGGCTTCTCATTTCCTGCATCTTTCTCTTGTTTTTCCCAACACAGTTTGAAGATGGGATCCTGGACATTTGCCTGACGCTCCTGGACATGAACCCCAAGTTCCTGAAGGATGCCTGCCGTGACTGTTCCCCGGAGCAGTCCTGTCTACATGGGCCGGGTGGTGAGTGCCATGGTGAGTGAGGGGCTGCGCCCCACCACAGGGTTGGGGCCATCATGAGTCCTAGTAGGGCCTCCCACCTTCCCATGATGATGGAGTTCACACTCCACTCTGGGCTTGGTTGGGGGGACCCAGGAGATGGGGAAGTCTCAGCTGAGAGAGCTTGTATTTGGAAGACAAGATTTACACAAATAGGGGTAATGTCATGTGGTCCCTAAAAGCAATTCATCTATTAATTCACTCATTCAGCAAATATTTATTAGGTGTCACTGTGTCCTAGGCACTGGAGAAACAGGTAGGTGTAAGGCATGTATGGTCTCTAACTTCATAGAGCTTATATTCTCGTGGGTGGGTGGGTGGGAGGAAACAGACATTGACAGAAACACTGAGGGAATGTGTCATAATCAGAAATGATGATGCAGGCACCGAAGGAAGCCAGAGGTGTGAGAGTGTCTAATTGCAGAGTCCAGCTTCAGGGAGAGGCTGGAGGTGGGGGGCAGGAACCTCCGTGATTGATGATCCCTAAGCTGATATAGTAAGTGGGAGAAGAGTATTCCAGGGAGAGGGCACAGTATGTACAAAGGCCCTGAGGTGGGAACGACTTTGGCAGGTTCGAGGAGCAGAAAGGAGGCTGGTGGGCTGGGGTGGAGTGAGCGGGGAGGAGTGGGGTGTAGGAGGTGGGCAAAGGTGAGACCATGCAGGCCTCATGGGCCACAGTCAGGAGGTTCGATTTTATTCTCAAGGCAATGGGAGGGTGAGGGAAACGACACAATCCAGGCAGGGGCCGGAGGGGGTCTTCGTAAAACTCAGATCACATCTTGTCACCCTCCTGCCACCCCATGGCCAAATTCACACCACCGAATCACCTTCATGACCTTGACCTCTCGCCACCTCCTCCCTTCTTCTCTCTCCCACACGTCGGGCTCCAGCCCCAACCATCTCCCACATACTAGTCCGTCACACCTTGGTATCTTTGCATGGGCTGTTCCCTCTCCTAAATTCCTTTCCCTGCCTTTCACCACGTACTGAACTCACAGCACCTGCTCCCCAGGCTCGGTCCCTCTGATGCCCTGCTGGTTGTAGGTCAACTGCAATGATGACCAGGGTGTGCTGCTGGGACGCTGGGACAACGATTACAAGGATGGTGTCAGCCCCATGTTCTGGATTGGCAGTGTGGACATCCTGCGGCGCTGGAAGACCTCGGGCTGCCAGCGTGTCAAGTACGGCCAGTGTTGGGTCTTCGCTGCTGTGGCCTGCACAGGTGAGTGGCATGCTGGGCAGGGGTGTGGGGGGTGGTGGTGGCTGGATTCTGCTCACAGCCTCCCTGAGCCCTGGGGGAGTGCAGAGAGAGCACTCAAGTGGGAATCAGGAGACCCCAGTTCTAGTCCTGCCTCTGCCTCTGACACCACCAACGTACTGCGAGGCCTGGAGTCGGCAGCTGCCCCTCTCTGGCCCTTTTTCCAACAACTATCCTGTAGGTGGTTATTAGGATCAAGGGATGTCATGTGGGAGGCTGCCTGGGCTCAGGGTTGAGAAGATGGGCTTTGGGGCCAGACACACCTGAATTTAAATCCCAGGTAACATTCACCTGCTCTGTGACCTTGAACAGATGACTTCCTTCTGACCTCAGTTTCCTCGTCTGTAAAATGGGGGCAAGAGGACCTTTATCCTGGGGTGGGTTGGTAGAAAACTGCTCAGCACAGAATTGAGCCCAGTGCAGCTCTCAGTAAATATTAGCTCTTACTAATTTAATAGAAACAGTCATATCAATGTCAAGAAAGGGAAAGCACTTCTGAAATACAGATTAGGCAAGAGAAAGCAATTTAAAACCAAATGGAAAATAAATCTTTAAAAAAATCTTAAAAATTCGAGCCCAGAAAATGGCGAAAATTATTCTGGCTGGGGATGGCACGTATGAGAATGGGTCAGTATCCTGTACCAGTTAAAAACACAGACTCCAGAGTCAAGGCCCGATTCCCAGTCCCAGCTCTGCTCCTTACTACTGTGTCCCAGGTAATCACTGAGCCTCTCTGAGGCTCAGCTCTGTTACGTGGAACCCGACCTAATAACAGAGCCTTTACCCTGGGGCGGTTGTGAGGATAAGGTATGAAGGGCTGGAAATGATTTCAGATGCATAACAGCGAATACTTACCTCCTGCTGCTAGATTATTCTTATTAAGATGACTACCACTGCTATTATCATTTATTTTATTATTTTCTTTAAAGATTTTATTTATTTTTTTGACAGACAAAGATCACAAGTAGGCAGAGAGGCAGGCAGAGAGAGAGGGGGAAACAGATTCCCTGCTAAGCAGAGATCCCAATGCAGGGCTTGATCCCAGGACCCTGAGATCATGACCCGATCCGAAGGCAGAGGCTTTAGCCCACTGAGCCACCCAGGAGCCCCTGCTATTATCATTTATTAGACTTGGGAAATCTAAGAGTCTGGTCCTGAATCGCAGCTTCTCTGACTCCGGGGACCAGGACCCAGGCCTAGGGGAGGGGCCTCGGGTGTCCCGGAGCTGTCTTCCACCCCAGCAGTCTGGGTAGGGGCGGTGCTGCCTGGCTCCCCACAGGGCTGTCTCTGCTCCCCTTTCCCCATGGCCGAACCACCCATGCCTGCCTGCTTCTGGGACCTGAGCATTCCCTTTTCTTGGGCAAACTCCCTGCCCCAGACCTCTTCCTCTGAGGGGCCTTAAATGCCTCCTGAGAATCCCACGTGTTTTCTGGAGACCCACCACCATCTGTGGCCTGGGTCCCTGAGCTCACCTGCAGGCACCTCCCTCCCCCGGGGCTGTGACCTCCAGAGGTCTTTCTCGAGACCCCTCTTTCCCCAAGGCCAGGGCTGAGTCTGGCTCCCTGCAGCCTTCTCCCAGGCTAGTGCTTGACGGAGTCAGGGAGAAGTGGCCCCAAGGAGCAACCCCCCAGGGGCTTCTGCAGGGAGTGTCCTGCTGGACTGGCCCAGGGACTCTGGTGTCCCGCTGCCTGTTTTGAATCCCAGCGCTTTCGCCAGCCCCTGGGTGGACTTGGGCAAGAGAACTGGGGTCTCCAAGCCTTTCTCCTCACCTATGAAGTGGACACAGCAGTGATGAAATAATTCCCAGGGAGATGTCACTTCACCCAGTGTCTGGTTCAGCTTAGACTTGAGTTTGTGGATTCCAGAGGAAGTTGGGATTCCTCAGCCGGATCCTGGAGCATTTCAAATGTCTGAGAGTCATTTGACTGGATGGGCAGTGACTGGATGGGCATTTGCAGTGACACTGGCAGTGACGGGCACCCGTGGCACCCTGCCCTTCTGCCCTGGGCACGGGGCAGACGAGACTGCCCACGCCCACTGCCTCTCTGAATCACCTCCACATCCTGGAAGTCGCTATTATTAGCTCCTCTTAGAAGAGGAAATTGAATCTCAGAGACCGGAAGTGGTTGCCTGAGGTCACACAGCTGGGGAGCAGCGAGGGCCAAGCTTGAACTCAGGCGTTCCTGGCTCTGGAGCAGCCTTCGGGCCTGAGCCTGGGATGAGGAGGCCTCTTGGGACACCAGCTCTAGGACAGTGGGTGATGCCTTGCTCCTCGAGTGGCGGGGACAGGCCTCCTCACGACTGGTCTGTGTCCTGAGGCCTTCCTGGGGCAGGGCCTGGGATTGGTTTGCTGGTGCCGGAGTCTACTGCTGGCAACCAGTCAGGAGGAGGGGGAAGATCAACACTACCCTTTCTCCCCACTTCCCAGATGCCCTGATCGGGGCCAGAATCTAAGGCCTGACTGAGACCTCTAACCCTGCTTGACAGAGGGCCCAGGGCAATAGGGCAAAGGTCACACACACACATATACACACACACTCACTCCACCCACTATCTCCAAGACTCAATCTCAATAAAAACTAAAAGACCGAAGTCCCACAGGTTACATTCAGTAGGGCTTTTCTCACTTTTTAAGAAAAGATACTTATTTCCTCTATCCCACCCCAAGAATATGTTACTTCACAAAACACAGAAAAAGCTCATTAAAAAACGAGGGAGTGAAAAGGCACCAAAAACACCGCCTGTCAGGAGCACCCCCGCCATTCAGGCACGAATTGTGCCCTGGGTTTCCCTCCGAGGTCTGTCGGTGCCACCTGCTGTCCTGCCTCCTTGCCTCCCACGCCCCCATCACTGTGACCTCTGTAAACTGTGCTTGCATGAGCATCAGGCCCTCCCCTTCCACGACGGTGCCCCAGCACAACTGCCAGCCCTGCGTGTGTACCATGACCTTGTGTGTAGAGGAGGAAACAAGGCCCAGAGAGGTGGAGGGCCTGGCCCCAGGTCACAGAGCCCAAAGCAGCCAGCATTGCAGGGAAGGCCCCTTGACCCTTGTTCCCTCTGCTCCCTGCTCCACTGTGTGCTCCTTGCCCTGAATCTCTACCATTCCTTCTCTTCTTCCCTTTTCCCCTTCTTCCTCCTCCTCTCTCTTCTTCATCCGCCCCTTCATCCATTTGACAAAATTGTCTGTGCCAGGCCTGTGCTGGGCTCTGGGCACATGAAATAAGACAGATCACTCACTGCCTTCAGGGGACAATGAAAGTATCCCTCCTGTGCCCATCCACTGCGAATGATAATGAATCCCCAGTCCTTGCTATGAATGCAAACGATGGAGCCATCTAAACCTGGTGGGTGGCCTTCCAGGCTGAAGGAATAGCATAGGCCAATGTCCTGTGGCTGGCAGGAGTGTAGAGTGCTGGAGGAACAGCGAGTGTGGCTGGGGAAAAGTGCCCAGGAGGTGGTCAGGGGCCAAGCTTTGAGAGGTCTGTCCTTGACCTTCAGGGCCATGGGGAGACATTGAAGGTTTAGCAGAGGATTGTTGCATTTTGGGGGGTTTCCTTCTGTTAGCAGTGAGGTGAGGGAGGCAGAGTGGACCTGGGGTGACCAGTGAGGTGGGCACTATCATCCAGGTAAGGGGTAGGTGCCTGCCCTCACCACCTGGATAATGGGTACAGTGCTGCCCGGGGTACAGATGGGAGCATGGATGCTCAGAGCAGGGCAGATGGCTCTAGATCCTCAGCTCATCCCTGAATCCCGCTCTCCATCCTGTCCTCTCCCCCACCCCCAGTGCTGCGGTGCCTTGGCATCCCCACCCGAGTGGTGACCAACTTTAACTCGGCCCATGACCAGAACAGCAACCTGCTCATCGAGTATGTCCTACAACGAGTTTGGGAGAGATGCAGAGGGACAAAAGCGAGATGATCTGGTGAGCTGGGGCCCAGAGTCAGGGGTAAACCCCAATGGGGGGTCCCCTGGAAAGGAAACTTAGGAAGACTTCTCAGAGGAGGTCACATTTGAATTGGGATTAAAAGTTGAACAGTATTCAGACAAGGGGGGATGGGGCCAGGGAGGGCTCTCCAGGGAGGGGCCCCAACATGAGCAAAGGAGGGAAAGTCAAACCAAAGTCAATAATGCATGAAAATGTGTCAGGGTGTTGGTTTTTCAGGAGTCTGGAATGCCAGGTGAGAGGGTCTGGGCTTGACTCCAAAACCAACAGGTTGTCACCAAAGGCTTCAAACTGGGAGAGGGACTCTGATGACACCAGAGCAGGAGATCAGAAGGGGAGAGATTGCAGGCAGGGGGCTGGGGTGTGGCCCAGGCAGGCCTGAAACGGGGCAAAGCCCATGAGCTGGAAAAGAAGGGACAGCCGAGAAGCGAGAGGTCCCATCCGGTGGACTCAAGAAGCCACTGAAAGAGGAGGGCTGTGGGAGAGGTGCTGACAATGACTCCCCAGGCAGGAGTGAGCACCTGGCTAGGGCCCAAGGGAGGAAGAGCAAGCAGGTGTGTTGGGGATGCTCTGGGGTGACATAGGACAGGTGAGTGTGTACTGCCCACGGGAGAAGTGTGAGTCCTCACTTCGTTTCTCCAACAGGAACTACCACTGCTGGGCGGAGTCATGGATGAGCAGACCGGACCTGCAGCCGGGCTACGGGGGGTGGCAGGCCCTCGACCCCACGCCCCAGGAGAAGAGTGAAGGTGGGTAGGCGTGGCCCCCTTCCCTAGGGCGGCAAACTGAGGCTTGGTGAGAACTTCTCCCCCCACCGCCAAGTCCCTCAGCCTGGAGTGGCAGAGCCAGGTACTAACCCCAGTTTGGCTGACTCCAGAGACCACTGACTGGTTTGCGCAAGTGTGGGGTTCCTCACTCAGAGCATTCGATCAGCTTCTTTTATCATTGGAAAAGTAATTCACATGCATTGTGGAAAACAGCAAAATATGGAGAAGCACAAAGAAAAAGATCAAATAACATCTTTGTCCTCTCCCCTCAAAAGAAATATCATTCATATTCATACACAGCTTCCAGTAATTTCCCATTATATATTTGTTGGTAGGTGTGTGTGTGAAAAACGGAGAGGCAGAGACAGAGAGAGGGAGAAAGAGACAGAGACAGAAAAAGACAGAGAGGGAGAAAGAGAGAGAACACCAGGCAAACTGGGTGAAACCAAATGGATTCCTTCTCAGAATAATATTTGTATTTATATTTTTTATTTTATTTTATTTTATTAGTGTTTATTTAATTTCAATCAGCCAACATTGCTTTTGCTGTAGGATTCAGTGATTCACTAGCTACGTGTAACACCTAGTGCTCATGACATCACGTGCCCTCCTTAATGCCCATCACCCAGTTACCCTGTCTTCCCAACAGAATAATATTTTTAAAATGCATAGAATATATTACCTAGGGGAACAAAGAAAACCAATTACACCAAAACATGGTTATCAAAATTTTTTAAAAAATAAACTTATGATATGGTAATATCTGCTTTACAGAACAAGGTCTAGTAGTAAAGATAGTAAGTTCCATGATGTACTGTTACAGGTGCATATAAGCGGTATTTCCAGTTGTCTACGACAACTAAAATGTGATGCCTCAGTGTCTGCGCTCCTTACGGGTGAGAAGTCATAAGTGCACCTAAGACGATGGTTTGTCTGCTTTCACAATCGAAAGAAGTGTTAGCAAAATTCAGTGCAGACAAAGATGTCATTTTTTGCCATCCAAGTTCACAGACCCCCGAACTCTCCTGGCAGTGCTTTGGGGGTCTTTGGCCCCTCGGTTAAAATCTCCGGCTGCATGTGACCTTTTGTCTTGGTCCTGTCATGTCTCCATGTGTCATTGACATTTCTTTATCTCATAGTTTCCCCTGACTTTAATTTTAAATGAATGTTACCATGCCTGTTGCATCAAATGGATACAATGTAGTGAGCTACTCAGCCTCTAGCCCTCCACAGTTAACTCTGTGGCCAGTTTGAAGCAGCTGTGAACCCCAGCGAGAGAAACATCCAGCTCTCATGGTCATTGAGTCAACATGCACCCCCTGAGGACATTGATGGGGGTGGCTGTGGCTCTCTGTGTGGGCAGGAAGCCGGAAGGACGGACCAACTGTCTTCTACAGCATGGCTCTCTCCCTTCCTCGGGATGCCTGGGGATACGTTTCTGCTAATATTTCAGACACTTAAAAAAAAAAAACAAACCCCATTTCATTTACATAGTATTTAGTATGCGAATCCTCATTAGGTGGGTCGTAAATATCCCCACCACACAAAACGGGCTTAGAGAAGTTAAGTCACTTCCCCAAGGAATAAGAAGTCCCCCAGTTAATGAGGCCAGCTGAGATTTGAACCCCAGAAGCTGGGCAGGCTCCAGGGCCTGGATTTTTAATTCTTACTCTCTGCTACCTTCCCACCAGTGGAGTCCCTGAGTCAAATGGCTGGACAGTCTCGAGATGCCCTGCAACAATGTGGCTGAAATGTGGAAAGTGGGAGAGGGTGTCACCCTCCCCTCAGCCCAAGCCCATCTTGCCTCTTACCCCCAACCAGGGACCTACTGCTGTGGCCCGGTTCCGGTTCGTGCCATCAAGGAGGGTGACCTGAGCACCAAGTACGATGCACCTTTTGTCTTTGCTGAGGTCAATGCCGACGTGGTGAACTGGATCCAGCAGAAGGATGGGTCCATGCGCGAGTCCACCAACACCGCCCTGACCGTGGGGATGAAGATCAGCACAAAGAGGGTGGGCCGTGATGAGCGGGAGGACATCACCCACACCTACAAGTACCCGGAGGGTAGGTGCACAGCTCCCCAGAGCCTTCGCCAATGCCTTGCAGGGAAGCAGCCTGTTTTACCAGCCAGTGGGCTTGTGTGTGTGTGTGTGTGTGTGTGTGTGTGTGTGTGCGCGCGCACGGATGTGTTTTCTTTGGCAGCCTGCATACAATAAGGACTTGTAGGTTACTCTCCATTTTACACCTTTTCTTAGAAAAAAACACACTGGGACACAGTAGTAGAAGAGTATTCATTTAAGAATTCTGTATTTCACAAAGGATTCCCATGGGTTTTTTTTTAAGCCTTGCTTTTTTGGCTGTTTGGACTTAACACAACTGGAGGATACTCGTTACGGAGGAGCTGCCTGCCTCCGAACAGAAAAATGAATGATGTCTGTGTCGTTTCATGACAGTATTTGTCATCATGGTACCTGCAACCGAAGACATGCAATCCCACACTCCCCCCCCCCTCCTTTTTTAAATTGCAACATGTTTGGACTAGAGAGACTTGGAAGTCCAGAGGGGCGGGTCCTGGAAGAGAGATTCTAGGAACTCCGTAGTGTTTATTTGTGCGGTGTTTCACACACAGCTGGGGAGGTGAGTGGGCAGATGGAGAGGGAAGGAGAGAAAAGATCGTAAGAGCGACTTAATGAGAGAGCTGTAATCTGATCCAAAGATGAAGCCACTCTCTGCAGCTTATATTCTATCAGGAGAGGGAAGAAGGGACACAGCTTATTTTTTTTAATTGTTTTGGAGCACAGCCAGCAGCCAATTCAATACAGTAGCTGTTTTCTAAGCATCCTTGGTGAGCCTGAGGGTGGGGGGGGGGCGCGGCTCACAGAGGTGCGTAAGGAACCATCACTCCTGCCCTCCTCTGACTCCTGCTGACTTACCTGTGCCAGCTGGGGTTTGGGGAACAAGCAGCCATACTCTGACAGAAGGAAGAGGTGCTTCCGCTGGTCTCTGAAAGGTCTAGAGCTGATGGTTTGATGGGAGACCTAGATATGCACCCAGCAGCACCGGGGAAGAAACAGGAGGCAGAGGAGAGAGGTAGATGGGACACAGAGGAGGGGAGCGCTACAGGTAGGGAGGGGGAGGAAAAGATTTCAGGTAGATGAAATCAGGGCACACACTGGGAGGTGAGAAAGTTTTCGTCCTACTGGTGTTTACTATCTACCAACCACTGTTAGAGGCTTCGGGTATGACAAGAGATGAGTAAAATACAGTCTTAGTCTTTGAGCGGCTTAAAAGGGTAAGTATATAAACAGAAAACAACTTGGTTAAAAAAAAAGCATGATAGGCAACAGGCACTGGTGAAACTCAAGGAGACATGGCAATTCATTCATCCTGGGGCAGGAGTGTTCAGAGAAGGCTTCCTGGAGGAGGGGGCGTCATTTGGGACTGGGTTTTGAGGCATGTATAGAGTTTACTTGTGGAAAGTAAATAAAATCTCCTATCATCCTCCTGACACGGGAGTGTAGACAGGGGCTCCTCTAGACCTGATCTGAGTCCCCAGGACTCTGAAGAGCCAGCTTACCCTGCCCCAGCCTCGTTGTCCTTGGTCCCTATTTCAGCCATACCGGAGCTCTCTTCCCCATTCCCACAGGGTCCCCAGAGGAGAGAGAAGCCTTCAAAAAGGCCAACTGCCTGAATAAGCTGACTAAGAAAGAGGAGATGGGGTGGCCATGCGATCCGCGTGGCCCAGAGCATGAACATGGGCAGTGACTTTGATGTCTTCGCCTACATCACCAACAACACAGCTGAGACCCACACCTGCCACCTCATGCTCCATGCCCGCACCGTCAGCTACAACGGGATCCTGGGGCCTGAGTGTGGCAGCAAAGACCTGCTCAACCTTTCCCTGGAGCCCTCATCTGGTAAGGCCCTGTGGTCCCGGAGCAGTTGCTGACCACCAACCAGCGGCGCAGTCGTTAGTGTCCTGAGCACTTGACATGTACGATTGTCATCTCACGGATGTTTCTGTGACACTTCTGTGGGTCACGCCCTTCCCACAGCCTTTATAAACAAGCCACCCATTTAATTCTTGTAACAAAAGTGGGAGGCGGATTCTTTTATTGCCCCATTTTTCAGATGAGAAGACGGAGCGCAGAGAGTTTAAGCAACTTTCCCAAGACCACACGGTTAGGAAGGGACAGGACTGAGACTTGAACTTACGCTCTTAGCAGCCCGTACTGCTTTGTTCCATGTCATCTTCATGTGACCTCAGACCGCTTCCTGCGGTGTGCTACTGCTTGCTCCCAGCTCATTCCTTCCCTCTGCCTCCACCCACAGCCCCTGCGAGAAACTCGGCCTCAGAGAGAAGGGGGTTCTAGGCCAGTGCTACTCATAGAACTTCAGCATGCAGGAGTCCTTCTGCGTCTGCGCTGTCTGGTCGCTGGCGGCCAGCTCCCTATGGCCGTTGAGCACTTGAAATGAAGTGAGCACAACTGTGGAATTCAAGTTTTAATTCCACTTAAAGTTAACCAGCCACATGTGGCCAGAAGCTGCCCTATTGGGCAGAGTAGCTCTGCGGGCAACAGGAGAGGAGAATGGCGGGGCCCCCAGAGAGGAAGTGTTTCCTCCCACCCCCGACCTTCTCCTCTGACCTGGCTCTGGCGCCTGGCCTGGCCTCCCTGTGAGGCAGATCTCCTGCCCTGTTCTGGGGCAAAATGGTGTCAGTAGACGGCCCAATCTGCAGCCCCAGGGAAGAGCATCTATCACTCAAGCCTTGTGGTCAGAAACCTGCACACACGCATTCCTTGGTCTCTTTCCCTGCCTGGCTTGGTCACTGCACCCAATTATCTTCCTGAAAATAAGCCTGAGGCCCTGAGGGGGGTTGTGGCCCCTCAGGTAACTCAGTGAGGCAGCACAGAGCCTGGTGTCTTGCCCTCTACCCCCCACCCCCAGCCACCTGATCCTGGCTGGTGCAGTGTGGCAGCCTTCAGGCCTGAGGAGGCAAAGGGGGTCTTGGTAATGGAGCCTTCTGGTCGTCCTCTGAGGGGCAGTGTGGACACTCTTTGGCCCTGGAGCCTCAGAGAGGTACGTCCCACTCGCTGGGTCACCTGGGCCAATGGCTGCCTCCCTGAACCTCAGTGTCGCCTGTGAGGTCCGTGGCAGTCAGACCTGACAGCCTAGGACTCTCCGGCAGGGGGGAGTAGGGAGGGGCTGTGTCCAGTGTAGGTGCCCCCTATCCAGGAGCCAGCATGCTCACGTACCGAGCTGGTGGAAAGGCCCAGGGCGGGGAGGGCTCTTGTTTGTGGAGTCTGTGTGCCTTCCGCTGGCCCCCCTACTCTTGCCTGTCAAACCCATGTTTCCTCCCCTTTATTGCCTCTGCCCTTGGCCCCTGTGTCTGGTGGGAGGGCCATGGCCTTGGAGTTCCTCAGAAGGCCTGTCTGGGTTTCGGGCCTGGAATCTGTGGTATAGACGGCCTCCTTCCTGGTTTCTCTATCTTGGGTCCCCCATGGGTACTCCTGGGGCTGCATGCTCACCCTTTGCCCCTCAGGGGCAAAGCCAGTGGCACCAGGACAGGGCCCCAACACTCAGGGCTGCGAGAACACACGTTCTGAGTCCATCCAGACATGGCTTTGCCGCTGCCCCCCGCCCCACTTCTGAATGTACAAACTTGGGCGGCATGACCTTGCACTCAGATCCTCGAATCACACCCATCATTCAGTGGGGCAACAGCACACCCTCCTGATGGGCCTCTGGGAGGACTGGAGGAGACTGTGCACTCGGGAAATATCTGGAAAGTATAAAATGGGGCCTGATCATAGGAAGGCAGAGAATCCCCGAGAATCTGTCCGGAACACCTGCTGTGCCAGATGGTGGTCTCGGTGCTGGGCCCAGGGGCTCCTGAGCCCCTGCCAACCTCGATGGCATGCAGAGGACCCAGCTGTCACCTCCGCATCCAGGCCCCGGGTGTCAGGGGCAGGGGTCCATTCCTACGGGTATGTGCCACGGCCAGGATACCCAAGTTCTAGTTCCTACGATGCTGTCGATGGGTTGTGGGCTCCTGGGGATTTGTCCTCTCCTTTCCAGGCCTCAGGTTCCTCCCTTGCAGGAAGGTGGGTTCATGATTGAAGAGCCCGCCAGCCCCTGTGTGTGACTGTGTACCAGCAGGTTCTTCTCATGTTCAGAACCGCTTCAAAGGGAGGAACTGTCTTTCCTGGAATGTGTGGCATGAGGTGAACTCCAGCCCTGGCCAGCGATGCCAGAAGAACTTCCTGTTGAGTCACCCTTTGCCAGGCCGCTACCATCTGGGCCCTTGGAGCGTTGTTCTGCTGAGGCTCAGCCAAGCCTGTCGGTGTTTCCCATCATCCCGGGGACGTGTTCACCGCAGAGCGGTCCCTCCTGCCTCGGAGACCCATGAAGGGCACAGCCTGCAGAGAGAGGGCAGAGGAGGGCAGAGGTCCTGTGTGCTGCCTTCGGGCTGCAAGGTGGGGCTGGTCTAGGATGCTGGCCAGCGCCTCCAATGCCAAGCTCAGCCTCAGATAGATGATCCCACCCCCCTGCCCCGCCCCACCCTGCCCCGAGACCCCAGACTTTGGCTGGCTTGCTTGTTATTCTCTGATGATAAGATCTGGGGAATTTCCAGAATGTGCTAATGGACAGGAAACCAGGCCGAGGACAGGGAGCCATCCCCACCCTTGCCTCCTTGCGCTGCTTCTCTCCCTTCCCCTTCCTGCCCCACCCGTCCTCTCTCTCCTCCCCTCACCCCTCCAGGTGGGTCACTGGGACTGTAGCCACTATGGCCTCTGTGGCCACACCCATGGCACCTTCTAGAACAGGACTAGTCACCTAAGGAACGACTGAGACTGACCACACAGGTTCTATTCTCTCAACCAAGGCTGTGGTCCCTGGCCGTTGGACCACGGTTCTCAGAGGTCCTGCCCCACCCTCACTTCAGCCTTCTGGAAAAGTCAACAGTTGGGGCCACATCCTCTTAAGCTCCTAGAGGGCAGTGTTGTCCCTTTCCCGTGTAGCTGGCCAGTTTCCACTCGGTTCCACCAGGCCCTGACCTGGGGATTTCACTCCTTTCTGTCTTCATTGGCAGAAGGTTGGGTTTCTTCCTAATGTCATCTGCTCAGAGGTTGTGGTGGAGCCATCCTGGAGATGAGCCGCTGGGACGCGAGGCAGGCTGGGGCTTGCTTAGACCTTGATCAGCAGCAAGAAGCTGGCTGTCCGCCAGGCCCTCACCTGTTTTTCAGATGGGCCCCGCAAGGAGCATCTCGGGGGCAGTTACAGGCCCAGCACCCTTACCCCTCGTGGATCTCAGCCCGAGCCCTCGGCAGACGAGAATATCAAGCTGGAACTGAGTCGAGAGTGACTTGGCTTTGTATTTCTTTTTGCCAGTTACCTTCTATTTATAGTAAATGAGACTGGTTTGGTGCAAATATCGAAAAGCGTGCCCAGGCAGAAAAGGTTAAAAAGTATAAAGCGAGTGGTGCTGAGAGCAAAACATGAGCAAATAATGAGGGTTACCCTCAGATACGTGACAAGTCCGGTGAGTGGCTGGAGTCTGATGGGAGACGGAGGGGACAGATAGTGGGAAAAGAGGCTTCATCCCATCATGGTCCGGGGATGGCTGAGCCCCGCTGAGCCCCAAGACTGGCCGTCCAGCACTCCCGTTTGACAGGGGAGGTCCGAGGAACCTTCCAGATGGGGTTTGCCCAAGTGACTCTGCGACGGTGTGGACAAGCACTCCATGGCCCAGCCTGCTAATTCTCAGGCCTGTGCTCTTTGCACTGTTCTTTCCTGCCTCCTGCAAGCTGACCCCTGGTGCCCTCGTGCCACAGTGTTGTCAGAAAAATGGGGCTAGAAACCACACTTTGCTTCTCTGCATTGGGAGGGGCTGGCCCTTCTCATCTCTTCATCACTATGTGGCTTTTGCTCTGAAGTGACCCCTGGTCTTAGCTCCTCCCAGCAGGTGCAAGATTCCCAGGGTACAAAAGAGAAACAGAGAGGGGAGGTGACCTTCCCAGGCTCACACAGCCAGTCAATCAGTGGCCAAGCCACACCAGGTCTCCTGATCTGAGCACTTACTGGCAGAAGTATTTCTTCATCTGTAAAATGGGCATAATCCCACCAGCTTCATGTGGGGAAACTGAGGCCCTGAGAGGTGGAGTGACTTGCTCAGCATCACCAGCTGGCAAAGGGCAGAGAGGCAGGATCAGAATCCAGGCCTGTTGGAGCTCCAGCACTTCCCTGACCAGGCTCCTCCCTGGGAACCCCCAAGCCAGGATAAATGGGGGCTGGGGTGAGGCCTGGGATCTGCCCGTTCATTCACTATGTGACCTCAAGCACAGTCTTTCCCCTCTCGGTGCTTTGGGGAAATGCCGTGGGAGAAGTGGGGGCCATGACTCAGCGATCACAGTGTTCTTCCCTCTCGCCTCTTGCAGAGAAAAGCATTCCCCTCCGAATCCTCTATGACAAGTACTGTGAGTGTCTGACCGAGTCAAACCTTATCAAGGTGCGGGGCCTCCTCATAGAGCCGGCTGCCAACAGCTACCTGCTGGCCGAGAGGGACATCTACCTGGAGAATCCAGAAATCAAGATCCGAGTAAGGGCTGGGCTGGGCGAGGGATGGTGGCAGGGGCGGGGTCCCAGAACAGCCCCCCGCTGCCCCGCCCATGTACATACCAGCAGCCCGGCCCCCTCCAGATCTTTGATGCCCCAGGCTTCCTCAAATCCTAACTTCATCGAAGGAAAGCATCGTGAAGCTAGAAGGATTGGGGACTCCTACCTCTAGGAATGAATCCTAGAATTCCAGAGTGATGGGGAGGTGGAATTTAGGGATCTCAGAATCATGGACCCTTGATTGCCTGGATTCCATCCAGACCCTGGGGCCCTGGTGGGGCAGGAAGAGGCGAAGGAATTAAGGGCACAGACTCTGCAGTCTGACTCCCTGAGTTTGTGTGTGGGTAGCCCTGGGCAGGTCACTCTGCCCCTCTGGGTATCACTTTATTGTGTGCAAGGTGGAGTTACATACCTAGCACCTAGGCATGTTGTAAGAATGAAATGTACATCCAAGGAAGTGCCTTATAAGGGCTCACAGTAGCTGACTATTCTTATCACCATCATCATCGGCATCCTAGCGAGCCACAGCCCCAGAATCCCAAATGCAGCGTTAGAAATAAATGGCAAAGAGCAGAGGGGGTGGGAGTGGGCACCTCCGTGTTAGCTCAGTTAATCCTCATGAGAGCCCCGCAGCAAGGCATTTCTCTCCTAAGAAGAAACCAAGGCTCAGAGGGGGTCATTACTTTCCCAAGGTCACACAGTGAGGAAGGGGTAGAGATCAGCCTGGCCGGAAAGCCTGTGATCTTTCCATCCAGACCCTAGAACAAGGGAGGCACTTTCTGCATCCCCCCAGTCACATGAAACCTCACTGCAGGTCCCTGAACATGTTTCCTAGATGAGGAAACAGGTGCAGAGGTGGGGAGCAATCATGCCCAGCGGGGCCAAATTGCAGCAAATACAGAGATGCCTCCCACACCCCGTCCTGCCTTCGCGGGGCTCCTGCCTGCCCCCGAGGGGCTCTAGGCTCCTCTCCCTCAGGGCCGCCCTGACATTTGTCCCTCTTGTCGTCTTGTCTTCCAGATCCTGGGAGAGCCCAAGCAGAACCGCAAGCTGGTGGCGGAGGCGTCCCTGCGGAACCCTCTCACCAAGCCGCTGTTAGGCTGCACCTTCACCATGGAGGGGGCCGGCCTGATGGATGAGCAGAAGATCGTGGACGTGTAAGTGCCGGTCCCTCCAGCAGGGGGCGGGGTGGGGGGAGCTGGGAGCACAGAGGCGGGCTGGTGGAGGGAGGGGTTGCCCGCAGGCACTAAACCCTGGCTGGCAGCTCCCTCCCATCGCCTCCCACCCACGCACCCACACGCCTGCCTTAATTTAAGGCTGTGACCCTTCGCCCGCCCCCACCCCCGCATCCTCCGTGAGCACCCGCACCGCGCAGCTAGCGCGCCGAGCACCTGTCTTCCCAAACCTGAGCAGTTGACACATTTCAGTCCCTAAGCACCTGCCTCTGGACACACGAATCCTCGTGTAAACACAAGTACCCGTATCTGGAGTGTGTGCGAGGGGGCACCTGTGGCTGTGTCCTCAGAGAGACACATCTACTACACACAAAGTACAAAGCATAGATACTTTTAAAACTTTTTTATGAACTTACATCCGGTGAATAACAGAAATGGTGTATGTGGGGCTCAGTGCATTTTCACACATGTAGTCCCCTGAGTGTACCCACTCTTATCCCCAAGCACAGTGTCCACTCGCACTGCGCATGCACGCACACACACACACACACACACACACTCTGCACGAGGGAGGGCACAATTGCCGCAGGCCCTTGGAGAGTGGTGAGTGCGGCCCACTTTGTTCTTGTCACATGACGTTGTGCATGCACAGCAGCTCTGTGCCAGGGTCCCTGGTCATCCTGGTCTGACCCCACGCAGGGACCAGGCTGGGCCCCTCCCTCACCCTCTTGCTCTTTCTCTCCACAGCCCGGACGCCGTGGCAGAGGGGGAGGTCAAGGTGAGGGTGGATCTGATGCCACGCCACGTGGGCCGCCATAAGCTGGTGGTGAACTTTGAGAGCGACAAGCTGAAGTCTGTGAAAGGCTTCAGGAATGTCATCATTGGTCCTGCCTAAAGGCACGTGCCCAGCCCCGCCTCAGCCAGCTCAGAGACCCTAACCTGATCCCAATTTTTGTCCCAAGTTAATGCGCAATTTGCCCCCTCTTGGCCCCAGACCTCAGAGCCTGTGGGGGCTCTTTGGGATGGAATGTACTCCTCGCCTATCTTGTGCCCCTTGAACTTGGATTCCCATCTCCCTTTACTGTGAAGAATGTTCTGTGCTTCCCCATTGGAGCACTGCCCTTGGCTGATTGGGTCTGGGGTCGGGGAGGAGGGACCCAGGCCTCCCTTTATACCTAGATGCTATTGGAAACCACTGACCACCACCATATTGTTTGATTACTCCAGAGCCCCTTGAAGGCCAGCAGAAGAGAGGACGGTATGCCCCTTGACCAGATCCCAGACAATACACAGGCCCCAGGAGCCCTTGGGAAAATGAGAGCCAGGGCAGGTGGAGTCCCGGGAAGGGCCAGACCCAAGGTCCCCTCATATCCCAGCAGCCCTGGCCCAGTCATCCCCACTGCCACCATTGTGAGGCACCGGCCATGTGCGGGGCTCTTTCCCTGCCTTTGCTAGTGCTCACACAACTACAACCCATTTAAGTCACCATGGGAAAGGGCAGGGTAGGAGCTGCTTTCTGAATGAAGACTCTGGGGCTTGGAGGAGGGAGGGGAGGCTCTCTCTGCCACCAGCAGGATATTTGCAAGGCTGGGTAGTAGGAAAGCTCTAGAACATAACCCAGGACTTCTGACTCTGAGTCCAGCTCCTCATTCATGGCCCCAGCCCCGACCTGAGAATATTAAAGAGGCCATTTGGGACCTGAGCAGAAAGGAAGCAGTTGGGGTGAGGTGGGGAGGAGATTGGAGGGGTCAGAGCCCTGGGTTTGAGCCCCAAGTCCAGTCGGTCACTGTCTTCCCCTCTCTGGGCCTCAGATTCCTCATTGGGCGATGGGGTGTTGACCCAGCCACAAGTAAGGCCCTCTCAGCTCTGCTCTTCCAATGCTTATAGGACCCAGCCTTGCAAATAACAGCAAGTCCTCATCCCTGGCTCCCACAGCCTGAGGCCACAGGTCCAGATGCTTCTGAGTGCGAGACTCTGACCATGACCACCTTCCCACCCCCAATCCCAACTGTGTCTCCTGTCCATGCCCAGTCACCTTCCTTCAGACCACAGTTCTGGGGAAGAGAGCTCCACAGGCCCCTGTCCTACCCATGAACTTGCCCACTGCAATGCCTAGACTTCACGAGAGCCTTAGCTACCTGTGTTGGTCACTAACAAGGTTAGCACCTCAGCCGCCCCCTCTCTGCAGGACTAGGGCCCAGAAACACAGCCCCAGCCCTGACTAAGCTCCGAGAACCTAAGGGCTGTCATCTCTGACTCTATCCCCCTCTCTGTCCACATGACTGGGCTGGAAGAGGGATGAGGGAGAATGCTATATCTGGGGTGGGGTCACAGCCTCCAGGGCCCCCAAAATTTCAGAGGGGCACTTGGGAAAGCCATGCAGACACACATAGAACTTTCTGATTTGCACTGGGAAGGATCCCCAAATAAGCCGACTTGTGTATGTTCTTACGAAGGTTGCAGTAGTTCTCTATGATTCTGTAAACATTTTGGATTCCAAGCAGACAGTAGATGCATTTTTGAGCCACAGAGTGAGCACCGAAATAAAAGCGTTTGCTTTGCACATTCAAAGTCTGGTCTAGTCCTTTTTCTGCTTTGGAGGAGGGTGTGTGGGTGAACATGCACACATTGGAACCAGCCACCTCCTCCTGCCTGAGAGTCCACAGCCTCAGTTTCCCCCTCCCCAGGTCCAAACTTAACTGGCATCCAAGCTTTTACCCAGTCCAGCTCCATCTCTAGCCCCTTCCTCCAACGAGTCATGTTTAGATCACAGTCAAATTCCTGAATCCCTCAAATGCCTGTGTACCTGTCAACCTCTTAGCTTTTGCCTCGGTATTGCCCTGAGCCTGGAGTGCTCTTCCTCTTCCTTATCCATATGGCAAACTCCAACTCATCCTATGCTTAACACCAAAGTCACTTCTTCTGTGAAGCCTTTCTAGATTTCTTCTCAGCTCCCCCCAGACCGCTGGAACATGGACCAACTCAAACACTGATCACTGTGAATTTTATTTCCATATTGCTGTATCTGTCCCCCTTCTCATCCTGTCTCAAATCCCCAAGAACATCCCATCTGAATTCTGTCTCTTAAGTAGACTACAATAAATGCTGAAATGATACACTGATGTTTCGGCTCAGCTCCCCTAAGCCCAGGACTGTCCAAGAGAGCTAGCATTCGAGCCACACATGCAAAGCCATAGGAACTTAAGTTTTTCTAGTGGCTGTGTTAAAAAGAGTAAAAAGAAATGGGTAAATTATGTTCTGATGGCATATTTTATTTAACCCAGTATGTGTGAAACATTATGTCAATATGTAATCGAGATAAGAAATGAGATCTTTACATTTTTTTCATACTACATGTGTGAAACATGGCCTTTGTTTTATACCGACAGCCTGTCTAGATTTGGACTAGCTGTGTTTCAGGTTCTCACAGCCATAGGAGCCCTCTAGACTGGGATTGTAAAAGTAAGGGAACTTGTTCACTCACCTCATTCCCCCCTGACCAGCCATCAGCAAATATTGTTGTTGATTGAATAAGCGATGGAGGACAGCCTCTGCCCTCAGGGAACTCTTGTTGAAACACTTGACATGCACTTAAGAAAATAAATCAAAATGAAAACACAACATCGCATTTTCTGGGTACTGAAGCCTTCTGTCCCCTGAAAACTGCAGCTTGTCCTGGTCTATGTGGACTGAACATTTTATCAATAGCGACCAGCTGGAAAACAGAAACCCCTGGGCCATTTCAGGCCAAGAAGACAAGGGACATGGGTTCCAAATGCATCCAACGTGCAGGAAGAGTAGAAGGGAGACAGAAAGTGACAAGGCAGCTGCTGTCCAGAATAGTTGGGAGCCCCCAGCCGAGCCAGTGCTCACCACCTACCTGCTGGAACCAGTAGGGCTGCTGGAATGGCTGAGGTCTGTCCAAGTTGGCGGGCCCAGGCCGTGGCAGGAGCTGGAGGCCGGTTGGCAGCTCTTCCCCTCCCCTCCCTTCTCCCCACTGGCAGATCCTAACCAGAAACAAGCTGGCAAGGGGCTCTGGAAAATATCATTTTCAGGCTTCCAGCCACCCCGAGAAAAATGGATGGCTAAGCAAGGGTACGGCGTGGGGATGGAGTCGAGTAGCTGATGCTTATCGCTGTTCCCTCTGCTAAGAACAGCTTCCCGTCCTCTCTACCTCATCAACACTTAATCAGCCTTTAAGACCCTGTTCCAAGGAGGCCGCCTCTGGGAAGCCTTCCTGGACTGCGGCCAATGAAAGGAACTGGTTCTCCTGGGTCTATCATAGGTAGCTGCTTGTGTGCCTGACCGGCGCAGCACCCCAAGAGCAGAGTCAGGGAGCACGCCCTACAAGGGTGCCCCCAGGTGGACTCAGGACTGCTGACTCTGCCTGCAGGCCTGACTGCCTCCCCAATGCTGAGCAGATCCAGAGGCCTCTCCTGACCAGCCCCCACGTCTGTCCCACCCCCAGGAGCCCACTCGCCAGGAACCCAGGAAGGACAAAGGCCCTGCTGCTTCCAGAGGCCCAGACAAAGAAAATGAGCCTGAGCTCCGGCTCCCCAAACCAGGGCAGGGCTGAATCCGGGTCCCTACAGGTCAGGGCAACTGTGCCTGGCTCCTCGGCGGCTCAGAGGCCTGGAGCCAAACAGACCCAGGATCCGAGCCTGCCAAAGATTCACAGTGTGGCTGCAGGCAGGTTCTCAACCTCTCTGTTCCTCCGCTTTCTCATCTGTTGAATGGAGATGATTTGGTGTCTCCTTCCATGAACAGTACGCAGGTTCAATGCAATGACAGACAGAAACTACCTGAGTTTTACACATTATAATCCTAAGAGCCAACTTCACTCCAGGCTCGGGAAACTTTCCGCGCACTGAGCTCCTTCCTCCTTGGACAACCTTATCTGCTTGTTGACCCCATTTTACAGATTCTATAGTCACAGAGCTGGGACTGGTCCCCAGGCAACCTGGCCTCCCCAGCACAGAGGCTAGCCTTGGCGAGGCCTGATTTCCACCCAGACCCTCTTCCCACCGTGCTCCAGGACACACGGCGCAGCGCCCTCCACACAAGCCCCGACAGGCCTCAGTGGGGACCTGTTGGGTCCATCTTCCCACCCCTAAAAGTCCCTCTCTTCTTCCACTGCTCTTGCTTACCTAGGATGTCTGCCAGCTCACCCCTCAGCCCCAAGCCAAGCCTAGAATAACAGAACATTGACAGAGTCCAAAAGGGAGGAGCCTCGGGAGGAGGGCCAGGCGGCGGCTTCCTCGAAGCCCCTGCACCTTGGGGCCAGGACTGGGTCAGCACATACGCCGTCCCGGCTTCCCCACTTCCCTCCTGCACAGGCCTGGACAGATGCACAGACACACACGCCCGGGAGAGTGTGAGACCCTGTATTCTGTTTCAAGAAGAAAAGCCCAATGAGACCCATTAAAAACAGAGGCAGTGAAAACAATGATGGTTTGCATGGCCTTGAATACAGGGGAGCTACGACGACACACGACAACACGATGAATCTCACAGGCCTGACGTCAAGCAAAAGAGACAAACACAAAAGACTGTGAACTATGGAACTGCACTCATGTGAAGTTCATGAACGGGCAGAACTCACCTGTGTTCTCCCTGGCAGGGAAGACAGGGCTGGAGTGCAAGGAGGCTCGGGGGGATGGGGATGGGTTTTTATTTTCTTCATCTGGGAGATCAGTACAGGTACATTCAATGGTGCTCTTTTTGCCTGTAGGGCTTACTGCGATGAAAGTTCAAAAGATAGAGTACTCCAAAGTTCTAAAGTTAAGTCCAAAGGGGGATAGAGAAAAGGGACTTGGCTTCCAGAGTTCTCTCTTCTTCTTCTCCTAGGAGGTGGGATATGGGGAGGTGTTCCTTTCAGGGCTATTGTGAGGCTTCAGTAAGATGCTTCTTGTGTAACTACGAGGGATTTTGTGTGTCTCCTCTGCTGGCACATCAGCCACCAATGAACGGACACAAGTTGTGTTTTTATGACCTCAGCTCACCCTCAGCAGGGACCATAGGGATTGCCATCCCATTTCCCGGGTGGAAAGACTGAGGTTCAGAGACATAACATAGCTCAGCCGGTTAATGGCAGAGAGCAGGGATTAGAATCCAGTTGGTTCTCCCACGTGTCCTGCAGAAAACTCTGCAAAGTGGAAGGGAGGAATGGGTCCCCAGACCCTGGGCACCGGGAGTGGCAAGCCTCCCTGCCATCAGCACCCTGGAGGTCTGAGAAAGGCAGAGCCAGGAGCCCAGGCTCACAAACATAAGAGCAATAATTCCACTCCTTCATATACACCCAAGAAAGCTGAAAACATGGCCATACAACAAACTCGACATGAGCGATTATGGCAGCATTATTCACGACAGCCAAAGAGGGGAAAGAACCCAAGTGTCCATCAGCTGATCCCTGGATAAATAAAGTGCAGTCCACCCGTACAATGGACTATCACTTGGCCGTAAAAAGGAACAAAGGACTGATACAGGCTACACCACAGAGGAAACTTGAAGACACTATACCTCGTGCAAGAGGCCGGTCACAGAAGACCACATGTTGCATGTGAAATGTGCAGAATAGACCATATACGGACACAGAAAATAGATCAGTGATGGCCTGGGGTTGAGGGGATGGAGGGATCCTGGGGGAGCGGAAGGGGGTTGACACCTGAAGGGTACAGGGTTTCTTTCTGGAGTGGAGAAATGTTCTCAAATTAACTGTGGTGATAGGTGAGCAACTCTGTACTCAAAGCCATTGAATTCTCTGCTTTAAAAAAGTGAATTGCAAGATATGTGAATTATATCTTAACAAAGCTATTTAAAAAAAAATAATTAGTCATGAGCAAGAGGGCGTGGGAAGAAGGCTGAGACCCAGAATCTGGGTCTTGATTCTGGTTTGAGAGATCTGCCTGGATGTGCTGGGTGATGTTAGGTAAATGTCTTCCCTCTCTGGGCCTTAGTTGTCCCTGCTGTCACCTGGGAGAGGGGAGAGTTGGAGCAGAGGAGTTGTGAAGTGTCATTGATTTGGACATGTTATCACACTGTTCACAACAGCTGTCCAAGATCATGTCTGCTCGTTGTCGGCCTTCTGAGGTGGCAGTGGTAAGGTGGCGTTTGAAGGATCTTCCAGGGGTTTCCACCCCTAACCGTTCACTGTTATCTTTGCAGATCATCTGGCCTCACCGGAGGCAGGCCACGTGTCAGCAATATCCTTTAAAGATGGCAGAGGAGAGATTTCTCCAAACATGGCTGCTGGCCACTGCTCTGGGTGAAGACGGACACCAGAGGCTTGGAGGGAAAATCCCAGCTTCTCTCCATGCCATTAGTCAGTCCTGATTCCACCCCAGCTCCTTCCAAAGTCATCCTGGAGTAGACAGACAGACAGACAAAAGGACCAAGGAGAAATACCACCCAGGCCAGTTGAGACAAATCTGCCTTCACTTGGTAAGTGAACCCCTCTTACAGATGGGAAAACTGAGGCACAGGTGGGCCAAGGCCATGCCCACGATCCCAGAGCCAATGACTGAAGCCCAGCCTGTTTCCATTCTTTCTGAACAAGCCTAAGTGCCTACTATGTGCTCATCCGGTGGCTCTCACTGGAAGGATGAAAGGTGCCCTGGGACCAAGGGTAGGCAGCCCACCCGGGAGTCCTGGGCTTATGTCTTCTCTCTCCCCTTTCTCATGCTGTGTGACTTTGAGGGAGCCACTCACCCTTTCCAGACCTCCATTGCACTGGGGCTCCCAATCACTGCCCTGTCACTGACCCCAGAGATGTGGTTATGGAAGGGAAGAGGCCTTGTCACCTGTAAAGGCCTGGGGACACAGAAGCCAGCTCTGGCCCCAAGTCTGAGAAAGCGGAGATCAAGGTAGGCAGCCAAGGCTCGTGTGTTCAGTTGTGCCTGCTGCAGGGGAGCAAGGGGGCTGCTGCCTGCGGGGAATGAGGGAGACAGACCAGGGTACAGCTGTGGCTTGGGGATACCCGGATGAATGTGAGCTCTGTTGACGAGAGTCAGTCACTCAACATCTTCTCTGCTCCTGCTGTGTGCCAGGTGCCGCATTTGACCTGGGGACACAGCAGGCCCCATGGCAGATGGCACTCAAGCTGATCATCCATGTGAGGGGAGATGTGCCGGAAGGAGAGAACCAAGGCTCATGATAATGGCGGCCCTTGTGACAATCTCACAAGCATGGGTGCCACGCGCCCTTTCAAGTGTGTTAACTAGCAGAGTCCTCACGACACCCTGCCACGTGGGAGCTAGCATGGCCTACTTCACTCTACATGTGAGAAAACGGAAGCCCAGAGAGGCTGTGAGAGGTGTCCAAGGTCACACAGCTAGGAGATGGTGGAATCACGAGGTCAACCGGGCAGGCTGGGTCTGCAGTGACTGCTCTGTCATCATCTGTCTCAGGATGTGGCCTTACAGAATGAGGGCAGAAAAGACCTTCTGAGAAGCTGACATGGAAGCTGAGACCCAAAAGAGAAGGAGTCGGGCCAGCAGAGCGGAGGAGATGGTCGGGGGCCAGAAGTCCTTTCCCGGGAAGCTGGGGACGCCTGAGCTCTGGGCCCTTCGCTCACAGGGGGTCTGTTCTCTCTCATGTGGCTGTTAAGCACTCCAGGCAGAGAGAGAAGCCAGGTCGTTATCAGGAAGCCCTTCAATGTAAGCATTTCTGGGAAACAGCTTAAAAAAAAAATCTCACAAGAAAGGAATCTGAAGCTTGAAATTCTCCAGAAATACGTTATGATTTCTTTTCACGTTCTTAGTAAATATTCATTTTTGTACCCCATATTATATTCAAAATTCTATTTTATACTTTTTTCTCTTAAAGATAGTCCCCTAGGGACGCCTGGGTGGCTCAGTTGGTTAAGCGACTGTCTTCAGCTCAGGTCATGATCCTGGAGTCCCGGGATTGAGTCCTGCATCGGGCTCCCAGCTCCACAGGGAGTCTGCTTCTCTCTCTGACCTTCTCCTCGCTCATGCTCTCTCTCACTCTCTCTCAAATAAATAAATAAATAAAATGTTTAAAAAAAAAAAAAAAGATAGTCCCCTAGGGGCGCCTGGGTGGCTCAGTCAGTTAGGCGTCTGCTCTGCTCCTGCTCTCTCTCACTCTCCCTCTCTCTCAAATAAATAAATAAAAATCTTTTTTATTTTTAAAGATTTTAATTTATTTATTTGACAGAGAGAGAGATCACAAGTAGGCAAAGAGGCAGGCAGAGGGAAAGGTGGAAGCAGGCTCCCCGCCTAGCAGAGAGCCCAATGCGGGGCTCAATCCCAGGACCCTGAGATCATGACCTGAGCTGAAGGCAGAGTCTTAACCCACTGAGCCACCCAGGCGCCCCAATAAATAAAAATCTTAAAGAAAAAAAAAAAGATAGTCCCCTCAAATCAAAATTAAGACCACAATATGATAATACAGTCTACTCACCAGAATGGCTAAAATGAAAGGAGTTACAGATACACAATCCCTCCTTCTGTCTACATTACACACACACACACACACACATGCACGCATGTACACTCACACACACGCGCGCACAAAGTGTCCATGAAGATCTGGAACCAGAACTCTGCTGTGTGGCCGGGAGAGGGGTGTAAATTGGTAGGACCACTTGGGAAAACGATTCACGGTGTCTCCTGAAGCCGAACATTTCATTTGTCCCAGTGAGGTGGCAATTCTTCTGACAGATGCTGACCCAACAGAAACGAGTCCATGCGTCCTCCAAAAGACATGTGCAAGAATGACTTTTTCTCATCAGATCCCAAAGCCGAAAACAACCTAAAGGCTCAGCCCCAGAGTCACAGACATCTAAACGGCGGCTCAGGGGATGAGAGGGATGAGCCCTCGCAGAGGGATGAGAAAAGACAACGTCTGGCCACAGGCAACAGCTTGGTTGACTCTCGCAGACGTGTTAAGCCAAAGATGCCAGACAAGGGATGCACTGAATGATTTCATTCATCTGAAGCGCAGTGCTGGGCAAAACTCCGCTATGATGTAAGAAGTGGTTGCCATTAGCGGGTGGGTGGTAAACTAGAAGGGGCCTGGGGGGCAGGTGTCTGGGTGCCGGTAACGGTCTGATTCTTGAGTTTGGTGTCAGCGTACACGGATGTGTTCAGCTTGGGGGAATTCATCGAGCTGTACGCTGATATCTGTAACTTTCCTATGTGTACGTTATATTTAATGACACAATGGCAAAAGCTTCAAGGCCCTTAAAACTTGTATCTGCCCTTGAGACCAGAGAAGGAATTTATCCTCTAGCAGCCACTGGCCCTGCAGGGTTGTGAGCAGCGGGTGACAGTGACCTCCTCGATGTTTCAGGAAGCTCCCTCCAGCCACCCGGCAGGGAGCGGGAGCACCAGGGTAGAGACGTAATCGGGGATGTGGAGTGGCTCAGGGCAGGTGGAAGGGCGGAGGAGTCTTGCTTGGTGGGACTTCAAGGGCAAGGCAGGCATCAGGGAGGTGGAGGTGGGTGGAGGGATTGTTGGGGCAAAGAGGAAACTGGACTGGAACAGGGACAACCATTGTGAGGGGCTGAGGGGTAGAAGGAGGTCTGGGCTCCGATGATTTCACAAAGAACGGGGCCTCCTGGCACCGCCAGGCCAGGCTCCACCTGGAAGCCAACTCCCCCTTCATTCCTTCCCAGGCCTGGCCAGCCCTGATCACGCAAGCTCTAAGGGCCCAGAGCCAGCTCTTGGCAGCCACTCAGAACACCCGCACCCCCCAACCCCGCTGAGTCCTGACAGTTTGTCTCTCTTCAGTTTTGACTCTGGGTTTTTCTTTTTTTCCCTTTTTTCCTGTTTTATTGATCCAAGCTTTCACGGAGGGCCTTCTCGGGGCAGGCCTCAAGCTTGATGATACTGTATCTCATGTGATTGAGGCCTCTGCTGGCCCTGGTGAAGTGGGTGGCACTAACCCATTTTATGGAAGAGGACAGTGAGGCTTAATGAGGTGAAGTGACTTGGGGCCAAGATCACCTACCCAAAAAGGAGCAGAGCTAGATTTTACAATGATGCCAACAGCAGCTGCCATCTCTTGGCGCTAAGAGGGGCCAGGCCTCTGCCAAGCACCATGCCTACATTTACTCCTCCAGTCCTCACAATGACACAGTGAAGGAAACGGCACTTATGATCAGCCCCTTAAAAAACCTATTTATGGAAGTCTTGCATACGGGTGCAGAAAAGTACACAAATCCTTACAGCCCGATGGGTTTCCACAAAATGAACCACCCAGGAGACCAGCACCTAGATGAACAAAATAGAACAAGAGATACAACACCGAAAACACAAGTGCTAAAAGAAAACTGATAAATTTGACTTCAAAAACATGCAAGACTTTTGGATTTCAAAGGATACCAGCAAGAAAGTGAAAAGACAACATGTAAGTTGGGGAAAATATTTGAAATCATATAATTCACGAGCATCTCATAGCCAGAATATATAAAGAACTCTTATAACTCAACAATAAAAAGTCAAAGAACCCAATGTAAGAATAGGCAAAGGATTTAAATAAGCATTTCTCAGAAGAAGATCTACAAACGGCCAATAAGCACATGGAGAGAGGCTTGAAACCATCAGCCACTGGGAATCGCAAACTGAAATCACGGAGAGGCCCATCTCACAACCACCAGAGGGCTGGGAGTGTGAGAGAGGATGCAGAGAAATTGGAGCTCTCGTAGGCGGCTGCTGGAAATGAGGTGGTGCAGCTACCTTGGAAAACAGTTTGACAGCTCCTCCAAAGGTTAAACATAGCTGCCCTTTGACTCATCCATTCCACTCCTAGTGGGATCAAAAAATAAAAACATACCTGCATGCAAAAGTTGAACACAGATACTCATGGCGACACTATTCACAGTAGCTAAAAAGTAGAAATAACCTAAATGTCCACCAACTGACGAATGGATAATAAAATGTGAGGCATTCATATAATGGAATACTATTCAGCAACCAAAGGGAAAATGGTGCTGATACACGCTATGACATGGATGAACCTGAAAAACTTTAGGCCTACATGAAAGAAGCCAGTCATAAGAGATTATATATTGGATAATCCCATTATACGAAATGTCCAGAATAGACAAAGAGACAGAAAGTAGATCAGTGGTTGCCTAGGGTCACGGGGTGGGTCAGGGAGGGGGTGGGGTCAAGAGGATAGGGAGGGACGGGTAATGAGTACTTTCTTTTTGGAGATGATGAAAATGTTCTAAAATTAGGTGATGGAGATGGTTGCCCAACTCTTAGATATACTTTCAAACCACGCTTTAAGTGGATGAACTTTCTGGTGTATAAATTATATCTCGATAAAGTTGTTCAAATATAAAAAGATATTCCATGCCTTTATTCATGCTGCTCCCATGCCTGAATTTTTCTTACCTTCTTCTGTTTCTCTGAACGTCCAAAAATAACTAGTTTCCAAGGTCCAGTTCAGTGCCATTCCAAAGATTGCCTGGATCCATTCCCATCAGACGTAATTTCTCTCTCCTCGGAACTCTTGTGACAATTCACATCATTCACTCAGCAATGATTTACAAAGGCACATATCTGGTGTCTGGCACTTAGTACATTTCACGTGATTATTTAAGTACCCATGTCATCCCGCTATTATGCTGTAACCTTTCGGAGAGAAGAGTGTCTGGTTCCCTTCTATGAACTCAAGCACTCAGCCATGTGACTGGCACACATGGAAGTATGTGGAATTCATTCTAAATTTCCTTTTCTTCCCGTTACCTCTCCCACGAGGAAACATAGGGATATAAAATGGTGGAAAGTAAAAGGATGGAATAAAATATAGCTTGCAATTGTGCCGTGACTATAGTCATATAAAATAAAAGAAGCTTTGTCATTGAAAGTCTTATGAGATACGAAGGGCACCGTATGACAAATGTTCTAGTAAACTATTTTAATTTTATAAACAACTAATGACATAGTTCAAAATAGACGAAAGAGAAATGGACAGACCTACTAGAAACATTCACATCCAAATCAGAATGGAAGATTCAATATCTCTTTCTCAGAATTTGGCCAGACATGGAGAGAAAAAGTCAGTGTAGGGATAGTTTATGCAATGGTGACAAAAAAAAAAATTAATACAACAAAGGTTTAATTCTTACACAAAGTGTGGTGGTCAGGTAATTCTTAGGGCAGTTTTCTTCCATGAAGTGAGCTAGGGATCTGAGCATCTCTCACCACATGCCTCTGTCATCTCAGTGTGCTTCTAAAGAAGAAAAAAATGTGGAGACAGCACAGTGGTTCTTAAGTGCCTTGGCCCATAGGTTAAACATATCACTTCCACTCACTTCTCTTTAGCTAGAACTGGTCACATGGCCTCTCTTGTCTCCAAGGGTATGGAAAAGTGTAGTATGCCTACATCCATCCCCAAAAGAGAAGAATCAGATAGGAATGAGCATGAATAATCTTTACTCAAAGGACTTAAATAAGTGACACTTACAGATAACTGTATCCAACACCTTATTTTCAAACACATAAGACAACTTACAAAATTTGACTATGACCTGAGCTATACAGCCAGTCTCACCAAATTTCAAAGAACCAAAACCATACAGAGCATATTATCTAAATTGCTGTTTCTTACAATGAAGTTATAAATCAATAATGAGATAACTAGAAATTTTTCATAGACTAAGAAATTTAAAAATATACTTCTAAATAACCCATGGGTTAAAAAAAGGACTGATCAAGGAAGCTAGAAAATATTTATATCAAGTGATAATGAAGAAAATTCATATCAAAATTTGTAGGTGTGGGTAAATCAGTATGTGGAGGGAAATGTATAGTCTTAAGTGCATATGTCAGAAAGGAAGCTGAAGACTGAGAAATGCTCACGCCAAGATACTGGAGAAAGAATATTGAAAGAAATCTAATAAAAGTAGGAAAAGGTAAATATTAAAGGCAAGAACAGAAATGAATAAAATAAGAAAGCAAAGATTAAAACAGAGCTAATCCAACAAAGACAAAGTTAGTTCTTTGAAAAGACAGACAAATTGATGAACCCCTGAATGAAACTGATCTAGAGAAAGACATAAATGGTGCCCCAAAGCCCCAATATTAGGAATAAAAAGTGAGACATCACTACAGATACTGCCCCCATTAAAGGAAAAAAGAGAATGTTTTCAGCAACTTTGAGTCAATATGTTTGAAAATGTAAATGAAATGGACAACATCCTGGAAAGGCAAAATATACCAATTTTGACTTGAGACAAAATAGAAAACCTACATAATCCTTTAACAATTAAGGATATTGAATTAGTTGTTCAAACCCTTTTCCATACAGAAAACTTAAGCTCTAGATGGCTTCACTGACAAGTTCTACCCGACATTCAAAGAAACTATTTCTGTCTTTGACAATCTCTTCCAGAGAGTAGATAAAGGGAGTGAGTAATCTCCAGTTCACTTTATGAGGCTAACATAACCTGCATACCAAAACAGGATAAAGATATGGCAAGAAAGGAAAATTACAGGCCAATTTTACTTGTAAATAGAAATGAAAAATTGGGGCACCTGTGTGGCTCAGTGGGTTAAGCCTCTGCCTTTGGCTCAGGTCATGATCTCAGGGTCCTGGGATTGAGCCCTGCATCGGGCTCTCTGCTCAGCAGGGAGCCTGCTTCCCTCTCTCTCTCTCTGCCTGCCTCTCTGCCTACTTGCGATCTCTCTCTCTCTCTCTCTGTCAAATAAATAAATAAAATCTTAAAAAAGAAAAAGAAATGAAAAATCACGGATAAAGTGTTAGCCACAAAAATCCATCAATACACAAAAGAATATCACAATTGAAATGGACTAATCCCAGGAATACAAGGTTGGTTTAACATTAGAAAATCCATTAAAGTTGGGGCACTTGGATGGCTCAGTCAGTTAGGTGGTTGACTCTTGATTTCAGCTCAGGTCATGATCTCAGGGTGGTGAGATTCTCTCTTCCTCTACCTCTGCCTCTCCCCTTCCCATTTGTGCTCGCTCTCTCTCTTAGACAAGAAAAGAAAAGAAAAAAAGAACAAGAAAACCCATTAAATGAAATGGAATTCAGGTTAATTCAGCACATCAACTGATTAAAGGACAAAACCTGCAAGCAGAAAACCATTTGATAAAAACTTGACATGTATTCATGATTTAAAAGTAATAAAAAATAATCTAGGAAATTATGAACAGAAGGGAATTTCCATAATTTGATAAAGATATGTCTGCAGCTAACACGGTAAAATATTACAAGTGTTCCCTTTAGAGATCAGAGACAAGTCAAGGATGCCCACAGCACCCATTTACTCAACATTTACTGGTGGTTTTAGCCAATGGAGTAAGGCCAGAAAAAGAAATGAAAGAAGTAAGATTTGGAGAAAAAAACAAAACCATCATCTTTCCAAAGTAACATAAGTATGTATAAAAGAAACCTCAAAATATGCAACTATGTCATTTAAATTGATAAGAAAATTGAGCATTTTTATTGGAGTCAAAATAAATATATTAAAAGTATGTTTTTATATAACAACCCACTGAATTACTGAATGAAGTTGTTGGGGGCAGGAAGCTCTTCTGAGCATTAAGAGCTGACCTTGTGCAAACTGGCTACTCCGTATGGGCGTGAGCTCCGTATTACTGGAAGGGTTCAAGCAGGAACAGGATGGGCTGTGTCCAGGGGGTCCGGGGAAAGAACCTGGGCTCAGGGTGAACCTGAGAACCTTTGCCAGGCTGAGCCTCAGCTGTCTAAACAGTTCTGGAAAGCAGCCTGTCTTCTTTCTTTTGGTTCCTCCCTCTGTCAGCTTAATCCCTTTGGTAAACCCAGTAAAATGAGCAAGGATTTATGGCTCCGGGAAATATATGCTCGGCAGTTTCTAATCTTATCACCGTCCACTCCCCTCTTCCTAGGCTCTACTTTCAGAGAAAACCCACAACAGCTACATCTCGTTCTCTTCCCCTTGCCCCTGTCATACCAGACTTATCTTCTTCCTACTTCAAGTTCTCTGTTCAGATCACACATTCTGAAACACCCCGCTACCTGGTTTGTGAAACGGAATTTTACATGGTCCCTTAATGGCACAACCTGGGAGAGGAGAGCTGCTCTGGGGGGAGTCCGATGGGGCCCTGCCTCCTTGGCTCTCCCACCTTATTCCCTGAAGCAGCTCCCCAGCCACTGAGGCACCAAATCCCTCCTCACCACAGAGCCCTGCCCTCCCCCCCCCCACCCCGACCCCGAGGAGACAGTGGGTAAGCACACACTTGGAATCAGACAGACTTGTGCTTTCCAGCTCTGTGACCTTGGACCTGGGTTCTCCCCCTTGCAAAGGGGCGGAGCTCATACGCATTCCCACTTCAGCAGGGTTACTGCGGTGGCAAAGGGTGAAACGAGGCAATGAATATAAGGGCTCATCACCCAGGGAGGTGCTCCATGTACCTGTGTGGTTATTGGCAGTCTCTGGGGTGTGGGGGAGCCCCTCAGCACCTCTGTCTGGACTCATAAGGCCCCATTGGCTCTACCTACAGCTGGCAGGTCACGGGCAGAGGCAGGAAAGCAAGGCTGTTAATAAATCTGTCCCCGCCAGGGCCCCTGCTCTGACAGGCACAGCAGGAGGCCTGAGGCCCAGCTGCCTGCAGACCCAAATGTTGGCTGAGCCACTAGATAAGTCTGTAATGATCTGTCCCTCATGCTGGAGGCATTAACCTTGCTGCTGGCCTGGACGCCTGGGCTCTGCTGTTAACCCTTCCCTTCCCAGCCCTAGGGAAGCCGAGGGCGCAGCCTGGGTCAGGGAGAGCTGTATCGATTACCCATGGCCGCCTAACAAATGACCCCGTGATTCAGCAGCTGGAAATAACACCCGATTATTAACTCTCAGCTTCTGTGGGTCAGGAATCTGCAAGACGCTGCACGGCGTGGATCTGACTCGAGGTTCCCCGTGAGGCTGCCATCGAGCACTCAGCCTCGGTGGCGGTCATCTCAAGGCGTGACTGTGGGGGTGGTCAGATTCCAAACTCACTTCAGCAGCTGCTGGCAGGCCTCCGAAGACCCACATTGCCTGGGCCTCTCTCCCCAGTGCCAGCCATGGAGAGACGGAGAGAGCGCGCCAAACAGAGGTCACCGTACTTTTATTTTTTTTTTTATTTTTTTTTTATTTTTTTTTATTTATTTGTCAGAGAGAGAGTGAGAGAGAGCGAGCACAGGCAGACAGAATGGCAGGCAGAGGCAGAGGGAGAAGCAGGCTCCCCGCCGAGCAAGGAGCCCGATGTGGGACTCGATCCCAGGACGCTGGGATCATGACCTGAGCCGAAGGCAGCTGCTTAACCAACTGAGCCACCCAGGCGTCCCGGTCACCGTACTTTTATAACCCAGCCTCTTTGCCTGTTACCTCTGACATAGTCTTTTAGCTGAAAGTCACGAAGTGTAATCCACAGTCAAGAGGGAAAAGTACAAAGATGTGAAAACCCAGAAGCAGGGAGGAGGGGCAGTGGGAGCCGTCTCCAAGGCTGCCTACGTCAGGGGCTGCTGCTGGGACGTGCACGTAGGTCCGAGGCCCGCTCTCTTTCAGGTGCACCTGCTCAGAACCCCAAATCCTCCTTCCATCTTACACCAAGCCCGGAGGACTCAAAATCCTAAAGCACTCTCAAGCTTGACCTCTCCCTCTCTCTCGGCTTTCATGGTTCCAGGCAGGCCCCCAGCATGTCTCCCCAGGCTGTTGTCGCTCGTCACTACCTCCTCGCTGGTCCCTTGAATCTCTTCCGCTCCCCTCAGTCCCCACTCATCCCTTCCACCCTCCCCTGCCTCTTCCCAACAGTACTCAGAGAAGTCTTTTCAGAACGCAGATGAGACCCTGTGTTTCCTTGCTGGAAATCCTCCAGAGGCTTCCCACATGCTCGGCACTAGGATCCAAGTCTTCTTGAAGGAGGACAAGACTCTGTGGGGTCTGGCTCGCTCCAAGCTTCGAAAGCCTCAGCTCCAAGCAGTGCTGGCTCCTTTCAGGGCCTCTGGTCACAGGCTTTGCTCATGCTGTTCCCCTTCCAGCAGTGCTTTTCCTGTCTCCTTCACCTTGTTTGCCCCTCAGCACCCTTTGGGTCTTGGCTCGAGTCACTTCCCCGAAGAAGCTGTCCCCATCCCACCCTGACTGGGTTCTGGTCTCCTTCTGAAAACTTGTGCCCTTCTCAAGGAGCTCTGCTGGGCACACTGTCCCCTTCCCCAACTGGTTGTTGTCTGGCCCCCAACATGGGAGGCAGCACGAGGGCAGGCTTTGCTGTCTCCCTCCCTTGTGCCTGTCACCACTGGGTGCTTAAGAAAAAGCTGTTGAATTAAAAAAAAAAAAATTAAAGTCTTTGTGTAAATGATAAAACTACAACTTTGGACATAATTCACTAGAATCATAGAACTCTAGGGCTCAGAGTGGGCTCAGAAACCGGCCAGCCAACCACCTCATTTTAAAAGAGGAAACTGAGCCTTGGAGACAGGGACGTCTTCTCAGGTCAGAGTGGGTGAGAGCAGAGAACAGAAGCAGGGCCTCTGGTGTCACCCTCCACCTGCCGTTCTCCGTCTGTCATGGAAACCCCCCTTGCCTTCTATCACCACCTAAATTCACCACTGGTGGTACCTCATGAGTGCCAACCCATCATCCCCATCAGCCCTAAGCCCTTGGCACAAAGACTCAGGAATGTGCTGGCAAAGCCTCTTTCTGGTAAACTCTTTTCTTAGCTTTGGAACTCCTCTCCTCCAAGATGCACATCCAGGCCCGAGGATAACCATTTCACCCCAAATGAACCGCAAGCCCTACTTTTAAATATTCTCCTTCTGGTTCCTCCCAGGAAGCTGAGACCATTTGAACTATCAGGGACCTGAGATGTTCTGGGTCTATTCCAGAAGGGGAAACCGAGGCCAGAGAAGGCCCAAGCTTTCCCAAGGTCACACAGGACAGCAGCCGGGCTGGGACCAGAACTTGGGCCTCCTCACCCTCAGGCCCTCGCTTCCATCTCCAGAGCAGGATCAAGGTGGCGGTGCCTGCAGGCTTGGATCTCACGCCTACAGATGCCTCTTAGAACAAGGATTCTTTCTTGGCCCGTGGTCGGCTCTGCAGACGCCTGTTAGCAGAGAAGAACTCTCTACTTGCAAAAGCGGAAAACACACAGGCATTCTGAAACAAACATTCTAAAACAAGTGATGTTGCAAACCCGGATGGCAAAAACGAAACACGCTGGCATTGGAAAAAAACAAAAAAACAAAAAACAAACAAAAACCTCCCCTCCAACTGGTATTCAAATTAATTGCCAACCTTCAAAAATGGAGAGATTTTTACAAACAAATCCAGGTTTCCACCTTCTCTTAGAAAAATCAGACAATCTGGCCATCGTGGTGCTGCCCCCGCCCAGCCTGCTGACACTCGGCTCAGTGGCCTAGCGGTTATCACACACACGTCTGGCCATGGCTGGCCACATTTCTTCCCTTCCACGGCCCTCCCCGGCCTTGAAGGCATTCAAGTTTACTGCCTTTCTGCTGCTGGGTTGGAGAACCCCTTCTGTGAGCATGGCCCAAGTAAGCGGTCACATAGTCACTGTTGGATGCCTCCAGGGACGGAGGGGTCACTACCAGTCTGTTGCACAGCTGGTCAAAGAGCCCTAGTGGGAATGGGAACCATGGCTTATTTGAATCCATGTTTAACAGGTCGCGCTATGATTTAATAAACTTTGAAGCACCTGCTAACCAGGCTTCTCCATGCTTGTTTTGGCCAAGGCACATATGAAAGCTGCTCTTCGGAATGACTTCACAGACTTCCAGGCCACTGAAATGAAGTCCAGATGCCACGGGATTATGGGCAAATGCGGGGCCAGGTCTGGATGTCCCTTTTGACGTTTCAAGGGCAGCCAGCGGCAATATCAAAAGAGGGTTTGAAGGTCCATCCTTGGGTTCTTGAGCAACGACAGCTCTCAGACAAAGTGCCTCTCCATGACCTTGCCGGGGGCTGAAACCACCCCCCCACCATGTTTCATAACCCATGGAGGCAGAGGGGGGGCTTCCTACAGCAATGTCAGGCCCCTGAGCACTTCATCAGGAGGCAGCCCAGCGAATCTGGGCAGACGCTCTTTGGAGAGTTCTTGGCAAGCTTCAAATGTTGGACCTTTAGAATAGCACCACTTATCAGCCGTCAAATCTCAAAGCCAACAGAAATACTAGAGTCCGGGGCTACTAGCTCGGGGAGGGGCCGTGCATGGGTCATCTCTAACCACTCTCTAACCTTTCGCTGAGAAGCGCCTGACAGAACCCCAGACAAGAAGGGTCAGCCAGCCTTGGCGGGGCCACCAGGCTTCCTGCTGATGGGTCAGAAGTTCTCTCCACTGAAACATCCTTCTCTTGTCGCTGGTTTTATCCCCAGAGTAAGAACCATTTTTAAGCCTGTATTTATCCACAGCCCCTCAAGGACCACCACACTTGCCCTCCTCCATCTGCAAGCTAAATTGTCCCAGGTCACCCACTCCTCCCTGGGAGCTGGGGGTCTGCCCGCCCTCCTGCAGTTTCCAGGGCCGCCCCCCAACCCTGCCCGCCAAACCTTAGCATCTTTTCACGACAGCTGTGGCTTTAAGAGGGCACCGTTCTTGGCCCAGGACCTCTGGGGAGAAGAAAGGCCAAGTCCAGCTGTGCCATATCCCAGGCTCGCCAGCCCAGAGTTTGTCCAGATGGTTTCATATCAGCACACAGCTTTTGTTTATTTAACACATACTCATGTCGATCAGCTGACTTTAGCAATATTGATTCATTAAACCTCCCTAAACATCTGAGATGGAGTCTGTTATCGTCTATACGATACAGATGATGAAATCAAGAGATCAAGACGTAGGGAAGTGAAGTCCCTCGCTCAGGGTGCCAGTGAGGTGGGGAGCCTGGAGCCTGGGCCTCGAACTCAGGCAGCCGCAGCCTGGAGTGAGTGCTCACAGCCACCCTGTGCTGCCTTCCTTCCTTGAGGCTGTCATGTTGAGCATGGGGTGAAGGCCTCCGGGGAGAACCCGAAGTACTCTCTTCCTGATCAGTCAGACTCATCCCGAGATGTGAAGTGACTTGTCTCAGGTCACTCCGCTCTGCAGTGATGGAGTTGGGGCTTTAACCGGGTTTGGAATTCGGGGCTCTTGGCTCCAGCCGATGCTGGATGCTGGATGGACTCATCAGGTTTAACCGAAGTAGAATCTGCCAGGGTCGAGGCGCCTGGGTGGCTCAGTGGGTTAAGCCTCTGCCTTCAGCTCAGGTCATAATCTCAGGGTCCTGGGATCAAACCCCGCATTGGGCTCTCTGCTCAGCAGGGAGCCTGCCTCCCCCCTGCTCTCTCTCTGACTGCTTCTCTGCCTACTTGTCATTTCTGTCTGTCAAATCAATAAATAAAATTTTTAAAAAATTAAAAATTTATAAAAAAGTAAAAAGAATCCGCCAGGGTAACAATAGTACAAAGAACCTGTCGAGGGAAGTGAAATGCGTTCTAACCTGGCTTTGAGTCCACATAGATCTCCCCAGCGAGCCCCCGGGCCAGGGACAGGAGGAGGAGTACCTAATGCAGGCAGCTGATATTCTGAACGAGTCCATTTCAGGAACTAGATGGAGACCACAGGAATTCATAACCCAGCAACCTGGAAGTCATCTCGCTCTATCGCATGCACGTTACACCAGTCCTGACGTGGCATGAAAAGCCCGCATAGCCAGTGCTGGGCAGCGCACCTTGTCTGGAACGATCTTTCCCCTCCAGTGGACTTGATGCATACTTGTTGGTTCTGCTGAAGCATGTGCATGGTAGGACGGGCACCTGGCTGCTCTCTGCTCCCGGTGGGAGGGAGCAGGGTCCCCTTGCCTGCCGCACAAGAGGGTCTTCTGCCTGCCCTACAGACTGTCCCCGTGTTGGCTCTGGGGTGAGAACCGCAGGCTGGTGGCGGGGGGGGGGGGGGGGGGGGACTGATGGTCACTATCGTCAGGCGTTGTTGCTTTGTTGTACGTTATGAACCCCAAATACATTCTTATCTCTGTTTCAAAAATTCTCTTTTGGAGATATTTAAACAAACAAACAAACAAACAAAAAACAGGATCTACTTCCCCAGGCGGTTTTCAGTGTTGTTCCCTCCTTTCTGGGGATCTGGATTTCCATCCGTTATCATTTGTCTTCTGTCTGACGTTGCCCAGGTCTAGCGGTGATTAATTCTTTCACCTTTTGTTGCACTGAAAACGTTTTTTATCTAGCTTTTATTTTTGTTTATTTATTTATTGTTTATTATTTTGAAAGACGTTTTTGCTAGGTCGACAGCAGGCCCCCCCCCCCGCCCCCCAGCACCTGTGGGATGGCGTGGGCGTTCTCTTCTGGCTCGAAGGCTGTCTGAGGAGAAGTCACTGTCACTCTGATCTTTGTTACTCTGTGTGTCTTTCTTTCTTCTTCTTTTTTTTTAATCACTGGCCCGGCACCTTGACTATGATGTGTGTTAGCCTGTGCAGCTCGTTCAGGGTTGTTTTTCTCGAGGTGCTGAGCTCCTTAGAACAATGGCTTTATAATTTTCATCATAGTTGGGGAATGGCCATTAGTCCTTTCCTCTTTCCCTCTTTCCTTTCCTTCTGGTACATATCTTGGGCAGTCAGTGTTGTCCCACAGGCGGCTCTGTTTCTTTCTTTTTCTGGTATTTTCTCTCTGTGCTTCATTCTGAATAATTTCCATTCCTGTGCCTTTAATTTCATTTTTTAAATTTCTTTTTTTTAAATCTTATTTATTTATTTGACACAGAGAGAGAGATCACGAGTAGGCAGAGAGGCAGGCAGAGAGAGGTGGGGAAGCAGGCTCCCTGCTGAGCAGAGAGCCCCATGTGGGGCTCGATCCCAGGACCCTGAGATCACGACCTGAGTCGAAGGCAGTGACTTAACCCACTGAGCCACCCAGGTGCCCCACTTTTTAAATTTCTTAATTAATTTCTTAATTTCTTTAATTTCACTCTTCAATTCCACATTTTTCTTCTGCGGTGTCCCATCTGAGGTTATTGCCACTCTGGTCAGTTGAATTTCAGATACTGTATTTTTCATCTCTGGAAATTCGATTTGGATTTTAAAAATATATGTCGGTGCCTGGGTGGCTCAGTTGGTTAAGCGACTGTCTTCAGCTCAGGTCATGATCATGGAGTCCTGGGATCGAGTCCCACCTACCTCGGGCTCTCAGCTCGGCAGGGGAGTCCGCTTCTCCCTCTGACCTCTCCCCTCTCATGCTCTCTCTCTCTCTCTCAAAAAAGTAAATAAAATCTTTAAAATTAAAAAAAAAAAGAAAAATATATGTCCTCTGTCTTTCCTCATTATGTTCATATTCTCCTTTATATCCTTGAGCATTTATCATGTTAACAACAGCTGTTTCAGCTCTTTGTCAACCAATTCCATCATCTGTGCCATCCTGGATCTGTTGGTTTATTTTTCTTCGGACTCCGGTCATATTTCTTCTGCTTCTTTGCATGTGTGCTGATTTTTTTTTTCTTTTTTTGGATGCCAAAGAGTGTATTTTACACTGTGGCGTGCTAGGTTTTGTTGTATTTCTTTAAACAGAGCTGGACTTCGTTTTTGCCAAGCCGTTCAGTTACAGACCAGCTTGAAGCTCACTACCAAGCTTTATTTATGGCTGGCTGAAAGCAGCTTTCACTCTAGTACTAATTTAGTCCAACTACAAAGGCATTGACCTTTCTGCAGAGTCTGGCCAGTGCTCTGGGTTATGATGAGGCCTCTCTGCTCTGGCTAGCAGAAACTTCAACTATTCCCAGACCCCTGTGAGTGGCAGGAACTAGCTGGGCCATTGCTTTCTGTTTGTTCTTCCCTTGGTCACACCGGCTTTCATCCCACACATCCTGCTCAGAACTCCCCAAGGGATCCAGGAAACCCTCTGCGGATTTTCGGAGCACAGCGTCTATATGACTAACTCCTGTTAGTCCTCCCGGCAGATTCTAGCCACCGCAACCTTCCTGAACTCTGATGTTTGCCTCCTCATCTCAGTGATACAGGGGGCCTCTGGCTCCCAGCAGATTGGGAACACCCTCCATAAGATGGGGCAATCACCTCTGCTTATCTATTTCCCTTGTCTCGGGAACTCACAGTTCTGTGCTTCCTGATAGCCAATGTCTGAAAACATTTGTTTTACATATTTGAATGGTTTTCCAGTAGTTACCATGAAGGCAATTCCCATAGCACTTACTCCTTCATAGGTGGAACTGAAAATCTCTACCCTAGTTGTTTTCATTTGGGGTTGAACTCCAAAATACCATTTAACGAATAGACGGTGACTTCATTAAAGGTTGCTAGAGACCTTTAACAACATTGTGTTTGGAATTAATTCCTGAGTATTCTTGAGTTTTACAACTCTGCCAGGAAGCCAGTCTGTCAGGAATTTATGAAAGGTTGAGCTGGGGGGCATCTGGGTGGCTCGGTTGGTTAGGCATCTGCCTTTGGCTCAGGTCATGATCCCGGGGTCCTGGGATCAAGTCCCACATCAGGGTTAGGGTTAGGCTCAGCTAGGAGCCTGCTTCTCCCTCTCCCTCTGCCTGCCACTCTGCCTGCTTGTGCTGTCAAATAAATAAGTAAAATCTTGGGGCGCCTGGGTGGCTCAGTGGGTTAAGCCGCTGCCTTCGGCTCAGGTCATGATCCCAGGTCCTGGGTTCGAGCCCCACATCGGGCTTTCTGCTCAGCAGGGAGCCTGCTTCCTCCTCTCTCTCTGCCTGCCTCTCTGCCTACTTGTGATTTCTCTCTGTCAAATAAATAAATAAAATCTTAAAAAATAAATAAATAAATAAATAAATAAATAAGTAAAATCTTAAAAAAAAAAAAAAATGGGCAAAGGACTTGAATAGACACTTCTCCAAAGAAGACAACAAGCACAGGAAAAGACGCTTGCTGCCATTAGCCAATGGAAAATGCAAATCACTTCATACCCACCAGGATGGCTACTATTATGGGTTGAATTATGTCCCCTCCTTAAAAAGATAGGTTGAAAGCCTAAGTCCCAGGATCTGTGACTGTGACCTCATTTAAAAATAAAGGCTTGCAGGTTTAATCAAGTTGAGGTCATCAGGGTGGGCCCTAAAAAGAGGTAAATTTGGACAAAGACATAAGGGGAATATGGCCATGTGAAGACAGAAGCAGGGATAAGAGTTATGTTGCCACAAGCCAAGGAATGCCTGGAGCTACCAGAAGCTGGAAGAGGGGAAGGAAGGAGCCTCTCCCAGAGGATTTGGAAGGAGCACGGGCCTGCAAACATCTCACAACTGTTAGACAATAAATTTGTTGTTTGAAGCCACCTGGTTTCCGCTACTTTCTTGTGGAGCCCCAGGACAGATATATAGGTATAATTTTTAAAATGGAAAATAAAGTGTCGGCAAGGGTGATGGTTAATTTTATGTATCGACTGGGCTAGGCCACAAAGCCCAGCTCTTCGGTCAAGGGTTATTCTGGGTATTTTCATGAAGGTGCGTTTAGGATGAGATTAACATTTAAATGGAAGGATCCGAGGATCCTCTATATGGGTGGGCCTCATCCAATCAGTTGAATGACAATAAATAAAACAGATTGACATTCCCCTTGAGCAAGAAATGCTGCCAGCAGACTGCCTTTGGACTCATACGCTCATCTTTCCTGGGTCTCCAGCTGCTGGCCTGCCCTACAGATTTGGGACTTAACAAGCCCCCACAATTGCATGTACCCATTCCTTAACATTTCTTTCTCTCTATAGGCACACCCCCAGCTCTCAGCTTTCTCCTCCTCAGCACTACACCTGAGCGAGGACTGTCGCTCTTGGTTAGGATCTGAGGTGACCCCATGCCAGTTCTATTGCATACAGAGCCCACATCTGGTCCTGGGGAGACAGACATGCATCCCTTGCCCAGCAAATTCTAGAAGAGGCTGCACACAACCCAGGCACCTCTCCCTTGCTCCATCATCAAAGCACCTTCCCACTGACATCCTGTCCTTTAGTTTTTTTTCCAGGCAGGGGTCTGTCCTGTGTACTGGATTGTCACCCTAGAGGATACACATATTAATACACATATTAAGCTCCAATGAAGCCCTCTTCCCTAGCCTGAAGGTAAGTAAGGGGCAGCTGGCAGCCCTCTCCCTTGGGGGACTCAAAACACCAATGGCTCTCTTCCAAGAAATCCACACCCCAAGTCCCCCACCTTCAACTCTAACTCCTCTTTTATACCCTCCACATGAGTGAGAAAGTTTAGTGGGCTACAGGTGATTTACCATCTCCATTGTAAACACAGCATATGGTACAGGCATGTGGGATTTCTCGCTGCCTTCCAAAAACCATCTATTTTAACATCTTGTTGTATGAGCGTTTCAATACCTACATTATTATTATACATAGTACAGCTACTATCGAACCCCTAATTTATCCCAGACGTGGCACTAGGCCCTTTTAAAAAAACTCCTCATTTCAAGTTACGTATAGCTATGTTCGTAACCACTTTACAATTCTATAACTAGGAATTCACACAGATAACTGGCGTTCCAAAAATTTGTGGAGTGCATTGTGTGCACTTTAGTAAGACTCTCGGGAGGAGGTAATGCTCTCAAAACCTGGGTGTAACGAACTTGGGATCTGGAAAGGACTTCGGAGGTTACTCAAGTCAACCCCCCCCACCCCCATTCGTTCCCTTTAAGCAGCAGCTAAGGTCTCCAAAGGCTGAGGGACTCAGCCAAGGTCATCACAGTGAGAGATCAGATGCAGGCCATCACTTGCCACAGCTGCCTCCGATTTGTTAAAAAAATAAATAAATAAATAAATTCTGATTCATACTGCTAATTTTAATGTTTATCCAACCAGTGGTAGAAATTAAATTTTAATGCAAAATAACTATTTCAGAGTCTAAAAAATTGAACCAACTGGGCTTTCAACACTACGTGAAGCTACGTGAATCCCAATCTACTATACAGGAGAATAATGGATTCTTAATTGAATCTGTGCCTTAGAGTGGAAGAATGATTTTTAAATGAAAAACCCCACGGAGGTGGTGATGAGAAATGAGTTTAGCCAGATGAATGATTCTGGCAGAAAATAAGACAGCAAACCAGGCTGGAAAATAGCTTTTTCTTAAAGATCTCGACTACACCAAATGCAGATTAATTTGTGCCCAGTCAACAGTGTTTATTCCCATCTTCCTAGTCCCAGTCCTGTGTCTTGTGTTCTGATCCTTGTAGACGGCAGTCTCCAGGGTTCCGCAGATGCACCCCTCTTTTTTTAAGCAACTGTATATAGCACAGCGCTGGTATTATTAACCTATCTAAAGAATGCTCCTGGGAACCTAGAATTTGCCGTTCAGTGTTCTCAGACTTCGGTCCTGCGCTTTTCTCCTGCAACACAACCACCCCAAGATTTTAGGGCTGGCAGAGAACCCAGAAATAATTTAGTGCAATACCGTGTTTCAGAGGTAAGAAAACGGAGACCCAGGGAGGGAAGCACGTGGCCCGGGAAGGTCACACGGAGAGTTAACGACTCTAATCACAAAAGTTAAGCATTTTGACAGATTCATGAACTCTTAGGCAGTTCCATCTTCAGCTGAGAATCTTTCAGTCATATTTTGTAGCCTGAAGTGCTAATTAAACCCGAGGAATTATGGACTTACTATTTATAGGTAGGAGTGGAGGCATTAAGTAGGCCATGAAACCTGTGGACACAGGAGATTCTGTCTCCTGAGACTCACGTGTCACAGTCAACCTTTACATTTTAAGGCAGGACTTCAGCAATGCACGGTTTCAACTCCCCTGATTCTGGACTTGGCCTTGAACTGCACTTTAGTCTTGAAGGACCACAGCTACTGCAGCCTGCTTGCATTCCCAGATGGGGAGCCCCACTTTTTCGGGCCAATATTGCCATCACCCAGTGGAGAGGTTAAAATCAGCCTTTCAAACGGACCAGTTACTTAGAAAGGCTGTATTTTCAAACTGTTTTCCATTATTTCAAGTTCTCGCCAACGATGCTCAGCCAACGTGCCTTCACTGAGAGTGAAAGGAAAAGAGAAAGGAACATACCACCTGGATTAATGATTCCTCACATTTCTTCTTCGTTTTAACTGTTTAGAGTGGCTTTCATTGGATTCCCAAAATCAAATCTCTCTCTGGAGGCCCAGCAGTGTGAACAAAAGTGCTGAAATCAAAGAACTTCCAAGTCTGAATCTGTCAGAGACTGTGGTACTGGGGAAAAACTCATTTAACCTCTCTCCATCGGTTCCCACTTCTGTACAGTGAGGATAAAACTATGGAGGTACCTCTCCGGGGCACTGTGTGGATTGGCTAATTAAAGCTAATTAAGCCCCTGGAAAGAACCAGAAAATACTATGTAAGTGCCGAGTATTTATGGGCCACTAACAGTCACAAAACTCCCAAGGGACAAGATTCTGTGCAGACGGCGTGATCCCTATTGGTGGGTCCTAATTACCGGCTGCTTACAAGGAAAGCAGGGGGCGTTCTGTATCAAGGCAGGGAAAAGAAACATCACACAATGTCGTTCAACAACACCATCTTTATTCAAAAATATATATCTATGAGACATTTCAGAATATACTGCTGCCGCCACTGACAGCCTATACTGCTAAATAAAGTCCTAAATTAATATACAAATTTAAGCTTTAAAAATATTCTTTAAGAAAAAAACAAAACAAAACAAAGAAGAATGAAGACTTTCTGAGGAATATGACCTAAAGGAAAGGTCCTTTGAGGCCTATGGATGCCCTAAAGAAAGAAAAAACACAAAACAAAACCACCCACCCCACCCCACCAGATCACCTCATACATACAAGGAGAAGAAAGGGTCATTTAAATTAAACAAAAGAAGTAATAAGCACACTTGGGGAGGATACGGGGAGAATTAAGATTTAAAAAACAAAAGTATTTCATTAAAAAACAAAACAAAGCCCCAAACTAACTTCCTCATAGGAAGTCCACTAGTAACAGGTGTTAGGAGGCCAACACATTCATTTACATAATTGCTACAGTTTCATTTTTTGCTCTTGCTGTATTAATTATGCACCAATTGCTGGTCAAACTCAATCAGATAAAACATAGCAGTGGGTGAAATCCATCACGTTATGACACTTTCATCTAGCTGATCAGAGCAAACATCTACTATACCCTTTTGATTCATGGCTAGTAAAATTTCGCTTCCTCGGCGAAAGCACAGAGAATGTCCGAGATGGGTCCGTTCCAAAGCAAGCTCACACGTGGGACTAAAGCAGCGCACCAGATGGGGAGCAGGGCGCATGTGCACAAACAGCGAAGACTAGACTTGATCTTGCAATTTTAGTAAGGTCACCTACTGCCCTATGGCCTCTGGGAAGAAAAACTTTATAGTTAGAGACTCATTAATTTAATAATGACAGGACAACAGGCAGTGTCAGTAAGCAAACAACACACAGTCCATAGTCAAATCCGAAAAACAGCTTAAATGCTACTATGTTCTACACAGAGTTAAACTGACACCTGCTACGACTTTCCGTCGTTCTCACTTCACGGCAGGAGGGAGAGCTTCTTAAAGGAAAGCCTGCCACACATTTAAAACACAGGCTATGTTTCAACATGTTTAACATGTAAAACTACAAGTAATTGGCTTTTTGGTAATCCTGAAAATAGCAACTCAAAATAATGGAGATTCTGCGGCCCCCACCACTGAATTCCTTCTTACAGCTTCTGGATTTCAGCCTCTGGGCTCTACTCCTATTATACTACTGGGGCAAATTGTTTTCTGCCCTTTCCAATGTCAAAAATCAGCCTGCGGAATCAGAATGATTTACAGTTAGCAGGCCTAACCTTCACTAAAAGCAAGGTAAAAATCCTCTCTGACTACGATATATAGTCATAATGTCAGCTGGCATGATAATGGAATTAAAACCCCAAATTAAAAATCCCTGACTTGCCCCCCTTCCTCTGCCCGAGATGAGCTATCCCGTGACAGCCCATCTGAGGACCCCTCCCTCTTCCAGGCACAGGGGCGTGCGGTGGCCAGTGGCACGCGCACACACACACACAGGCACAGTGTCGTATTCGCAAGGGACATACTCAAGTTTACTCACCATACTGCAGACACGCGCCCAGCAAAGTAAATGTTAGTGTGAGCCCTGCTCCCCGAAAGACAGGGGTTGAAAAAGCAACAACACCTGTACAGAGCCCAGACTCTTAGTAAGTCTAAGCTTTTGGGGTCCACCAGTGCCATTTCTAATAATTGCCTTCACAACCAATCAGGGCCAAAAGATCAGGTTTTTAGGAACGTTTTCTCTGACAGTGGGTGGCTGGGAAGGTTGTTTGTAGGAACCTGGAGCAAATAACTTATTTTTAACTCATGCTTGTGATCCCTGTTACTCTTGTTTCTGAACTGTGACTGTGTTCCAGATCAGCTTTGAATCTTATCGCTAGATACCCTAGTCTGCTTACAAAACAAACGCACCTCACCTCTGACTACACATCACTAGAAGTAAGGGAAAGGAAGGATGAGATTTGGCAAACTCTTTATGGCAAAGCTGCTTGACAGCTGAGCCTCCAACCTTTGGGGTGGATGGTAGCCAGGAAAGTCCATGACTCCAGCGTGAGTCCTTCAGTGGAGGCCCGTACTGACCTTGAACAAGCCCAGTTCAGAAAAGAGAAGTTGCTTTCATGACACAATGCTGTCATAAGCGACAAGATTCTTCTGAACGCTTCCAGAAGTACACATGATTTTCGTAACTTCTTGGGTGTAAAGAGAGAGCTAAGAATGGAAACCCGACAGGGGCATGAAAACATGAAGCGGGAGCGTTTGTACTCCTTCCACATACGAATCCAAACTGGACTCCACTCGCCACTGTTCTGAATTGTGCTCGAGAGAGGACGGAGAGGAGAATCAGAGTCTGTGGTTCTTGAGGCTGCGGGACCGGGATGGAGGGAAAGAACCAGGGGCCACAAGGTTATTTCCAGCCATGACTTGCCCTCTTCTTTCTGCTGGTAGAGATGGGATCTGGGGCACAACATCTGTCCTAGTCAGTTGAAAACAGGTCACCAGCAGAGGGCAGCGGGGCCAAGCCTCCCGTGACGTTGGGCAGCAATGAGAGGTCTGGCAAACTCTGAATATGGGACTTCAGTTCCTTGCGGACCTGGGTGACCCGAGCGAGCTTCTGTTTATATTCCTAAGGAGACAAAGAGAAGACAATGTGGTTAAGTCCGTGTGTGCTGGTTCTCAGAAGGAAAAAAAACTCGACATAAAAAAGGAAAGCAGAGTTCAATACTGGCAACAGTGAATTAAATGGTATTTCGCTTCACACTTGAGATTTGGAAGGAAAACAGTGACACTTTGTATTTGCATTCTCTTAATTGGTTCTTATCTATTTCAAAACACCTTATAAAATAAAATACAGATTCTCAGGCTTTCCAATTATCCTGAGGGCTCCACCTTGACATCCCTAGAAAACTCCATATAAAGCAATACTTAGTGTTAAACTGAGAGAGTAATCCGGTATCAACGAGCACCACAGAAGCTTGAGTCTCCACTGCCACTGCCTGCGTCCAGGACTTCGTCATTCCACGCCTGAGCAACTGCAGCGAGGCCCAGAGGAGGCCTTCTGGGAGGCTCCCCCAAACACGCCAGGCTTATCTTCCGGAAGGCCAGCTTTCATCAAGCTACTTCCTTAAGAAAGTGAAGCGGGGACCATACTCTCTCCGTTACTGCTCAGAGCTCCAGATCTGCTAAGACTAGCTCCCGCCTGCATGTATTTCCTGCAGTTTCCCAATCCCCTGTGCACAACAGGCCACTGCCTGCGTGCGCCATTGGTTTGGGGTTCCCCTCAAGCCTGGAGGGGGATCTTTCTTCTCCTGGTCTCAGGGAAGTTCTGCCTCCCTGTCTCCCCAGAAAAAGCTTTCTTCCTCATCCAGAAGACTGGTCCCCACCTCCACCGGTCCTGGAGCCCTCCTGCACGCGGCAGTGCGTCTGAGCCCCGAACAGGCTACTCTGAGGTGCTCTCTTCACACAGGTTAGACTCCTCGGCTCCTCTAAAACAGGACTTCCCTGATGACAGGAACCTGGTGCACTACTTTCTTTCCTCCCAGCAAAAGGCACCCTTGGTAAATCTGGATGCAGTAACAACCCTGAGCCTTGTGAGGTGTTTATGGCCCCTCTTGGGGCCGGTTTTTTCCCTTAAGAAGAGCTGTGTCACCCTCCTCAGTCTTTCCACAGAGACAGAAAGCTCCTGAGGACGGATCCCTGCGGACTAAAGCCTCTCCTGCAGGAATGTAACAGAAAGCCCACAGAAGGGGCCAGGAGTCAAAGACTGGGTGATTTTGGCTCTGGCTCTAACTTGCTCTGTGATTGTAGGTGTGGCCTTTCGCTTCCTTTGTCCTCACCTTCCTTATCTGAAAGTGAAGGAACTGCCCACTCACAAGGCTGCTCTTCAAGTCCTAGAATCCTTTGTACCAGATACGTTCTACACACTTACAGAGGCAGAGAGTTTGAGGGCACATGCTTAAGCACTCCTGGAAGAATGATAAGACAGGAAACAGGTTAAATGAAGAGGTGAATCTGTAAAGAAAAAGTCCAGGCAAGGAGGGGGAGAAGAGATATGGAAGCACGGGCAGGGAGGCTCTGTGCCCACATTAGTGCCACCAGTCAAGGCTTCCACCTAAAATGAGAGCTGCTCACACAGCCATGGGATGGAGAGACAAGGGCAGAAAGTGAGCTCTCCTGGCATCCCATTTCTTTCCTTTGTAGACCTAACGCAACTAAAATAATGACTGACGTAAATTATAATGACACCCCCATCAAATTAGCTTCAGGAGGCTAAGACCAAACCCATCTGCTTTACCCATCATCCACCATGACCAGCAGTACCCTGGAAACAGCAGGTGTCCAACAGTTGCCCAATAAATTAACAATACATGAAACAAAACATTACAAGCACATCACATTAAGTAATCAGCTTTCATTCTTGAAGCTGGTAACTAATTTCAGATCTGAGGATCTAAAATGTCAAGGTTTCCTGCTCTTCCCTCTGCAAACATTTTTCTTCTTTGGTTTTTTTATACTTCAAGGGAAATTAACAGAGAAGACTAATTCTCTATTACTGAACATGGATTCATTTAATAAACTTCTCCTGATTCTATGTACAAAAAAGGAAAAATAGTTACTAAATAGTTATCCCTTGCTCTCTACCCAAATTCTCTGACCAAAGGTGATAGACAAAAACCACCCTGACTTGGAGCCATCACTCCTGGCAGCTACAGAGGACTTCAAGTGAAGGCATTCCTTAAGAACAGTCTGAAGATCATGAGCGGACCTGGGGTCAGAATCCAAGGCTCTGTACTCTGGAGTGACGCTCACACTAACTTAGCAAGTCCATCTGAGTTTAAAAGGGAAGGCAGGTGATCTCATTAATTAATTAATTAAAACCACCTTAAGTTCAAATAATCCTCTCCTAGGCAATCTTTTAAAAACAAACAAACAAACACCATTTGTTCCTGTCTGGAGGTAGGGAGGTTGGGAGGAGGTAGGCTGCTATTATATCCTAAATATCATCAAAGAAACTTCATTTTAATTTTAAAGGAAGCATGTTCCCCATTAAAGTCCTCTCTCTGGGCCAGTCTGAAAGCTGATAGATCCCATACACACCTCCTCATGCCACTGGGTTACTCTTTCCACAGGGATTTCTACTTTCAGAGCAGGTGCATGAGCCTAGGAGGAGGACATCACTACAGAAAGGATGAAAGTAGGACTATCAATGAAAAAGATTAAAAAGCAGGGAGTTTACATTAGCAGACAAGACAATGAAATACTAATCAGGTGTAAATCTAACAAAACATGTACAAGACCCATATGAGGAAAACTACAAGACTCTGATACAAATAAGAACTAAAGAAACGGGAGATATTCCATGTTCATGAATAGGAAGCCTCAGTATTATAAAGACGTCCGTTCTTTCCAACTTGATCTACAGATTCAGTGTAGACACAGTCAAAAGCACAGCAAGCTATTTTGTGAATACAGACAAAGTGCTTCTAAAATTTACATGGAGAGGCAAAAGACTCCAAATTGTCAACACAATATTGAAAGAGAAGAACAAAGTCTGACACCATTCAACTCCAAGACTTACTATGAAGCTACAGTAATCAAGACAATGTGATACTGCCCAGAGAATAGACAAATAGATCAATGCAACAGAACACAGAGTCCAGAAATGCACCCACATCAATACAGTCAACTGATCTCTGACAAAGGAGCAAAGGCAATACAATGGAGTGTTTTCAACAAAAAAGTTGGAACAACTGGACACTCACATGCAAAACACCAAACCCAGACACAAATCTTATGCCTTTACAAAAATTAACTCAAAATGAATCACCGGCCTAAACGGAAAACACAAAACTATAAAACTCCTAGAGAATAGGAGAAGTTAATCTAGATGATCTTTGGTCTGGTGATGACTTTTAGGATACAACACCAAAGGCCTGACCCATGAAGGAACACTTACCTAGGCTAGACGGTACTAAAATTTTCTGCTTTGCAAAAGACACTGTCAACAGAATGAAAATGACAAGACACAGACCAGGAGAGAATATTTTTATAAAAGACAACATGTGTTATTAGAGAAATGCAAATTAAAACCAGATACCACCACACATCTATTAGGATGACCAAAACCCGAACACTGACGCCACCAAATGCCAACAAGGAAGTGGTGCAAGAGGGACTCTACATTCTGGTGGGGATACAAAATGGTACAACCGTTCTGGAAGACAATCTGGTGGTTTCTTACAAAACTAAACCTACTCTTACCATACGATCCAGCAATCATGCTCATTGGTGTGTAACTCCAAAGGAGTTAAAAACTTGCGCCACACAAAAATCTACACTTAAGGGGCGCCTGGGTGGCTCAGTGGGTTAAGCCGCTGCCTTCGGCTCAGGTCATGATCTCAGGGTCCTGGGATCGAGTCCCGCATCGGGCTCTCTGCTCAGCAGGGAGCCTGCTCCCTCCTCTCTCTCCGCCTGCCTCTCTCTCTACTTGTGATCTCTCTCTGTCAAATAAATAAATAAAATCTTTAAAAAAAAAAATCTACACTTAAATGTTTGTAGCAACATTTTTCATAATTGCCAAAACTAAGAAGCACCCGAAGCTCTTTAGTAGGTGAATGGATTAACAAACTCTAGTACATCCAAACAACAATTCTGTGGCATTAAAAAGGAGGGCTTTATCAAGTCATGAAAAGACATGGATAAATGTTAAATGCATATTACTAAGTGTAAGAAGCTAATCTGAGAAGGCCACATACTGTATGAGCCCAACTATATGACATTCTGGAGAAGGCAAAACTATGGAGATAGGGGTTGTGGGGATGCACAGGCCAAGCACACAGAATTTTTAGGGTACTGAAAATACTATAATGATGGACACATAACCGTCATACATTTGTCCAAACCCACAGAACATTATGACATCAAGAGTGAGCCTTACAGTATGGACACTGGGTGATTAGGACGTGTCAGCAGAGGTTCATCAATGGCAGCAAATGCACCACACTGGTGGGGGGATAGGGGGGTGAGAGGGAGTATATGGGAAATCTCTGTACCTTCCTCTTATTTCGCTGTGAACCTAAAACTGCCCTAAAAAATAAGCCAAGAGGTCTAAATGCATCAGCAAGGGTAATTCTGAACATCCAAATACAGGTGAAGATCGGCTTGAAAACTGTTAAAACATGCAGCTGGCTTAGCTGAGATAGCTGAATGACCTAGTTTAATGCTTTGAGGAGAAATGAGTAGGTAAGAATTCATGGCAAACTCTGACTAGGTCAAACTGAATAATGATAGTAATTTTACAGTCCCCTAAATAGATCAGGTAGTAACAGACTCTGATCTCCAACCTGTCTTTTTTTTTTTTTTTTAAATATAGATTCAGTCTTTTCCCAAAGTCATCTATAAACGTCACCATGGACAAATAAGAAAATCAAGATTGAATCCAAACAAAACTATCCCCCAACACAATTCCAACTCTCATTTGCCTTCCACTTCTCCCGCTCCCAGACCCTCACTGGTCAGGCAGTGGCACTTCCCCACTAGCTGCCTTCCCAGTTTTTCTCTTTGGTTCAGGACAGGCAGGGGAGAGAGATCATGAGAACCCAAGAATCTTTCTTCTCAACCTACCAGTCTGTCTTCTTCTTTTTTTTTTTTTTAACATTTTTTATTTATTTATTTGAGAGAAGAGAGAGACAGTGAGAGAGAGCATGAGCGAGGAGAAGGTCAGAGGGAGAAGCAGACTCTCCGTGGAGCTGGGAGCCTGATGCGGGACTCGATCCTGGGACTCCAGGATCATGACCTGAGCTGAAGGCAGTCGCTTAACCAACTGAGCCACCCAGGCGCCCTCAACCTACCAGTCTGTCTTCTAACAAAAGTTTGGTCCACAAGCTCTGCTGGTACAAGGTTACAAACTGTGCCCTCAGCAGAAATCCAGCTTCTTTTCATGGTATCACTAAAATCAATGTGATGAGACCCGTTCAAAGTCTTCTGCCTCATTTAAGTACACTATATCCCACAACCTCTTTAGTACATCGAGTACCACTCAGCTAGAGAAATGATGTGGCAAGGCGGTCACATGCTCCTTGTTTAAAATACCTGACACTTGTGTGCAATAGAGGACTAAGCCTTTACTCTAACACTCAGCGCTAGCCTGCCTGGGAGAGGAATGCGCAAGATCGGGACCTGCACGATTTCTATCAGTAGGATGGCGGGGCTGCCGGCCTTCTCCCTCTCTCTTTCTTCCTCTCCATCACAATTCACCATGGCTCCTCTTTGTACTCTTGTCTTCAGATACTTGCCATTCCCCCACTACCTATCTTCAGCAAGAGGAGAGAAGGCAAATCCAAGCGGTCCCGTGGCTAGTCCTTTCCTGCTGCTGCATAATCTGTGCCAGGCTGGTAGCAGAGGCGAGGGGCCGGGCTACCATTCGGCTGCATGCACCTACCGCAGCAAACCCTACCTCTCCCACGAGAGACTGCAGGGAACCATGAAACAGGCGAGAGTGCTACCAGACTTGCTGCTGCTACCTTCTGTGTCAGGATCCTTGAGAAGGGGAGAGGGAAGTGGGCACCTGTGATAAACTGCCTGGGTTCATGTGACTGCCAAGAAATGTTTAAAACGCAGAGGGTGAGGCCCAGCGTGCAGTTCTGAGATAATGCCTAGGATTTATGATCCTGGCAAAGCTCTGGAATCCTGCCCCACAGACTCTCTGAACTTGCAGCAGAAAATGCGTCCAACACCCCCTGCTTCCTGTGGATCCAGCTGACACTGTGAGAACACAGACCATCATGGAGCACTAAGACAACCGGCTGAAGGGAGCAAGCCCTCCACATTCTTTGCCTTTTTTGGTTAAGAGCAGCAGGCCAGACCTGACATGCTGCAGATGAGCTCTGAGATAAGAGGGTTAGAAATGACAGGGACTGACACTGCAGTGACCTTTCTACAGGAATTTCATTTTTCAAAACAAACAAAATTATAAGCTTCTCCTCCAACCAACTCCTATAAGAAATACTGATATAAAATGTAAACATCGTCAGATCTATTTTTTTTCTGGCCAGGAAGTATTTATGTAAGAAAAATTATGTTAGAAAGAACATCACAGGCAAGGGCTTGATTTGATGAGACAAGATTTCCAGTATCAAGACCAATGTTTTCCTTTATCTGGCCCTGTTGTGCTATAGGACATATGGCATATAAAAACCACCCACTGCTCGGCTATTCCCAATTAAGAGTCATAAAGGGTTATTATGCACGAAGAAGTTTATGAAGGGCCCTGTTTTAAAGGTGACCTGCCATACCGAATTTAAGTCAAAGAACTGCTTCATCGCATGAAGACTGAGAGCCGTGCAGAAAGGGGAAGCTGCCCCTCACCCTAAAATGATTTCACACCCCGAAGTCAGACCTCTTCATCCTGCCAGGAGGCTTATTACTTCTCGCCAATAAAGCTCAGAGGAGCTCCACTTAGAAATCACAGCCTCTACTTATACTACAACACTTCTCTTTCTTTCACTTTCTTTTTAGGGAAAACATAGACATCTTCAGACTGAAAATAAGAATGCCGCTCTTAACTTCTCTTCGAGAATCTATGCAGGAAGATCTGCACCTCTCCCCCAGCCAGCTCCCCGCTCCCAGGCGACTCAGTGGCAGCTGCAGCATTTCAAAATGACACATTCTAGGGGGCCACAGCCGGGCTGGAGCTGCTGAGTAAGATGCTGGGGAAGACAGAAGAAAAGGAGGAAGTTGCGGCTCCAGCTCCAGAGCTCACGGCCTCTCGTCTCCATTACTAAACCCATAAAAAAGGTAAACACAAAGTATTTCCCAGAAGGGAAAATGACAAAATGGCTACAATTAGAGGAATGTTCTCGGAGTGATCCAACCCATCCATTGGAGAAGTCAAATGGGAAGGGGCTTCGCAAACTTGGAACTATACCACAATTTGTCTTCAGGGTATTTCTTTCTCCCCAGCAGACCCTCTACACAAAAGGTTCAAGGGAGCTTCTACTGCTACAGCAAAATCTCCCCCCCCCTTTTTTTTAAAAGATTTTATTTATTTATTTGAGAGAGAGAGAGAGAGAGAGAGAGAGCATGAGAAGGGGGAGGGTCAAAGGGAGAAGCAGACTCCTGCCGAGCAAGGGGCCTGATGCAGGACTCCATCCTGGGACTCCAGGATCATGACCTGAGCCAAAGGCAGTCGCTTAACCAACTGAGCCACCCAGGTGCCCCAGAAACTCCCTTCTGACAGGGATTTGCAGAAGCAAGAGAAGAAGAATAGAAAGATAGTGTCTATATATAATTAAAATTAATAAAAATGAAACAAAAAAAGTGAATTTTAGGACTGGGCAAATTTCCCAACTTTAATGTACTCATAAAGCTAAATATTTACAATTTAACAGATGTCCGTAAAATGCTTTTAAAAAGGATTTATTTTGGGGCATCTGGGTGGCTCAGTTGGTTTAGTGTCCGACTCTTGATCTCGGCTCAGGTCTTTTTTTTTTTTTTTAAGGATATCCACCTTTATTTATTTTTTTTTTTTAAAGATTTTATTTATTCATCCGACAGACAGAGATCACAAGTAGGCAGAGAGGCAGGCAGAGAGAGAGGAGGAAGCAGGCTCCCTGCTGAGCAGAGAGCCTGATGCGGGGCTCGATCCCAGGACTCTGAGATCATGACCTGAGCTGAAGGCAGAGGCTTTAACCCACTGAGCCACCCAGGTGCCCCTCGGCTCAGGTCTTGATCTCAGTCATGAGTTTGAGCCCCGCAAGAGAAAGATTTAAGAATGCACCTGGGTCCTCCAAAAAGAGAGAGAGAGAGAGATTTATTTTAAAAATGTACCTGGGTTCTCCAAAAATGCTTACATGCATACCATGGGTCCCTCATTACATAAAACCAGGTAAAACCATGATTCTAGTACAAGAAGAACTATTTACTATTTATAGTTAAGTATTTTTCTTAGGGGCGCCTGGGTGGCTCAGCTAGTTAAGTGTCCGGCTTTTGATTTCAGGCTAGGTCATGATCTCAGGGTTGTGCAACTGAGCCCCACATCTGGCTCCAAGTGGAGCGTGGAGCCTGCTTAGGATTCTTTCTCTCCCTCTCCCTCTGCTCCTCCCCTCCATTCGTGCTCTCTTTCAAAAAAATAAATGAGTTTTTGGGTTTTTTTTTTAAGTCAAATGTCAAAAAAATCTAAGTTTTATGCAAATAACAAAGCCCCCACAAGCTGGCCTTCTTAACAACCATTTTTATGGAAAACCAAGTTACTGATGTTGTGCAAACATCAGAGATGCAGGCCTTCCAATGGTTTCTCTTTCTGAGCCAAATGCTGACAGAGTCAAGTCTTCCTGGAGGGCAGCTAAGAAGCAAAGGGTAGAAATAGAAAGGCAAAGGACAGTTTCCACATAGAATAATTTTAGGCAACATTTATAATTTTAAGTGCTAGTAGGTCTGGCTGGGGCAGCGTGTAGATTACTGCATTACAACTGGATATAGTTTTCTCTACAAGGAATGAAAAGAGCAATTTCTTTCCATACGCAAAAAAAAAAAAAAAAAGAAAAAGAAAAAAGGAGGGAAATAACATTTCCTGGTTCCTCCAAAAGACTAAGGGTATATCGCATCTCTCCCACCAGAAGATGGCTGTGATGGAAAGTATGGAATCAGAAAACCCAAGTTCAAATCCTATTCTACCACTTGCCTGTGATGCACCACAGAAGACCTTGCTGAACGAGGCATCCTTACATTTAGGATGGGAATGGAGACCCTGCCTGCACCATGGGGTGATGCCCAATCTGAATGAGACCAGGTACACGCTAAACTGTTGTGTGAATCAGCCCCTCAGGGGAAAGAACCACCACCACTCCCACATTTTTGTTATAAGCAGCCCTCAGTCTTCCTGACCTACATATTCAGAAAAGCCATGCAGAACGGAAGGAAAAGAAAAGTGCCAATGGGACACAAAGATCCATCCTCTTACAAGCCATCTGAGTATGTCCTGAAAATTTGGCACCTTTACTAGAAGTTAGTTTGAGCAAATGAAAGAGCCTCTGGGGGCACCTGGGTAGCTCAGTCTGTTAAGCGTCTGACTTCGGCTCAGGCCATCATCTTGGGGAGCCCCACACTGGGCTGCTCTGTGCTCAGCAGGAACCTCTCCTCCTCACCGTGCTCTAATAAATAAAATCTTTAAAAAAAAAAGAAGAGCCTTCAACCTCCAAGACCATGGGTAAAAAAATAACATACTTTTCTGTCTAGGTAATACCAAACAAAGTCCAGTCCCATCACTCTAAAGGCCGAGAGAGACGAAGAAATGTGTCTAAGCAGTAAAGTCTGGATCTCACAGGAGCATCATCAATGTGAAAGGAGTCCCCCTATCAAAGACACAGCGTCTGACCTAGCCTAGAGATGAACTCAGTTGCAACCGTACCTGCCACCTGAGATGAAGACACTGTGTCGAGCGTGAGGACAGGGATGGGGATGACACAGTGACAATCCAGACAGGATTTTATGGTCTGGTCAGGGAAATAACGAAATCATCCATAAACAGAGTAACAAACCATGTGGTGCTCTGTAGGAAGAAGATAGGGAGAAAGGACAGTATTTATGGGAGGAGGAAGAAAGAAACCTGGTTTTACAGGGTAGGGTCTCGGGGAAGTATCGTTTGACATGGAATATAAATGATGAAACAGGAATCAACAAGGTAAAGAGAGGGAAGGAAAGTGGGCAGAGTGTTCTAAACAGGGGGAGCAGCACATAGAAAGTCGGAGACCGGATAGGCCAGCACAGACAAAATGCAGTGGAACGTGTTAAGAGAGAGGGCTGATGAGGTCAGCAGGGGCAAACCATGCGGTGGGGCACGGAGCATGTGGCAGGAACAGCGAGGATTTGAGCTTATATTCCCTGAACTAGGGGCAGCCATTCAAATGTCTATACAGGGGAATGACCTGCTCAGAGCTCCATCTTGGAAAAGAATCACAAGGCTGCCATGTGAAGAATGAGTTACAGAACACAGAACAAATGCAGGCGGGTCTGCAAAGAGGCTACGACAGGTGAGCAGGGGAGGAGGGGTGGCAGTGCGGGCTAAGGTGGTGGGTGTGGAGACACAGGAAGAGGAGGGGACAGAGTCAAGAAAAACGGAAATGAAAATCAAAGAGGCTGTCAGGCAGAGGTGCAGCACAGGGGCTGAGGGAAAGACTGGGATAAGAGGAGGCTGAACTGACCCATCTTGGAGGCCGGACAGACAGGGAGTGACACTGGATGAGCTCCGGTGTCCGCTTTTGACAAATGGCCATGCCATTCTCCAAGAAAGGGAAAGAGAAGGAAAGGAAAGGTTAGAAGAAGAGGACAGTCTGTTTTGGCCATATGACATCTGAGGTGTCTGTGGAGATATATGGGTCTGAAGCACAAGGCAGGGTCTGGGCTAAAGATCTAGATTTAAGCCATCAGCACGCAGGTGGGAGCTGAAGCCACTTTGTGTGTCACGCAAGGACAGAATGAGAAAAAGGCTAAAGGAATACCAACATATATAGGGCGGGGTTGGAGAAAAGCTTACTAACACACAAAAAAATAAGACTGGAACAGAACCCAGAGAAGGAAAACACATAAAGGGTAATGAACAGTTCCAGAGCTCCAGAGAGGCCCAAAAAGAGCAAAGGAAACAAAAGACAGTGGGGGTGGGGATAGGTATCTTGGCATCTGAGTCTGGACCCAGTGGTGGCAGACTCTGAAGATGGCCACTTGAGCAGAATGTAGATATGCAAGCCAAGCTGCAGTGGGTTCAGAAGTAAAGGCAGCGAGAGAAAATAAGGTAGGTGAAAAGGGACAGTGAGAGTGTGCTCATGTGAATGTTGCTGTTCTGTTTAATATTAGAGAAGCAACGCATGCTACCTGTGGAGAAGGGCACCTGTAGCCAGTCTACTGGAGAATTCTTTGCCAGAAAGGAAAATAAAGTGCCCCTCAAGGCTCCATGTGATAAGGAAAGGCAGGCTCCAACAGCTTCAGGGTAGACAAGTGTTAGTAGAGCCCATCTGCCGCAGGTGAGGGTAACGTCACTGTTTTATAAATGACAAACCACACCAAAGATAAAAGGCTTCGAGGACCAATGGCCTCAACAGAGAACGCCAGAGAAAGCCTGGAATGGTGACTACAGATCCTCGTCACTGCACTGTTACTGGGGTAAAGGATACCCACAGGAATAACTCCCAGCAAGTCTATGCAAGTCTATGCCTCATAGAACAGAAACATGATGAGCAAAATAAAAGGACCCAGAAAAGCACCAAATACATCAAACCAGACATTTTGAAGAAAAAGTGGACTGAGTCCATTAATCACTATCCAAACCCCAAGAATGCTCAGAAGGCTGTTGGTAAATTTTTGTTGAGTTTAAAATTGCAAAGTTACCCTGCTTAAAGTTCTCCAAGTACTTAATGAATGGATTAAGCAAGAGAGTTGTCCACACTTTTCCCTGAAGATATTTAAGGAATCTGAATAAGAGCAAAAACAAGGAGGCTTGCAAAGTCATCATGACAGCTGGTATCTTCCCCTCTTCACAGGAAGCACGTCACACCTTTGGGAGCTCATGGGCTTCATGTGCAAAGGTTTCATTCTGACTCCCGATTACAACCACGAACACTTTTAGCTGTAAATGTAGGAAAAGACTTTCTAATCTTAATTCAAGCTCTGTATCTTATAGAAATAAAAACAAAAGTCAGAAATGGAACTTCCAAGATTGCAAAGTATGACACAATCCAATTTTATTTTCTACAACAATTGCGACTGGAAGTGGGTGAAGGCCTACCTTAACAGTAGTAGGAACATTCCTAAAGACTAAAATAGATCTCTGCTCAAAATGACACGTATCCATTGGATCAGACATTTAGACACTAGGGCTCAAATTTCTGTAATCTGAACCTGCTCTCAAAACGATGCTCCCTCAAGTCAGTGTTATAATAAGAAGTAGCTGCTATTTCTCATGGCTGTTTCATACGTAAACATAACTTAAAACCCAGAAGAGAGCCCCATTTGTCTACCTAAACTATTCGATGTTCATTTCTTCACAGAACAATGATTAATGCTTAACTTGGGGATGGATATCTGTACGTCCTATCTATCCATCTCTAAAGCTCTATGAAGCGCCAGGCTGCCGAAGATGCTTTGGAAGAGCAAGAACTCCTAAGGTAGGAAAGCATATTAGTGGCAAAGACCTTGAAATATATAAACTTAAGCGTACTTAAAAGACAAGCAGGAAGGGAACGCCTGGGTGGCTCAATTGGTTAAGCCACTGCCTTTGGCTCAGGTCATGATCCCAGTGTCCTGGGATCGAGTCCCACATCGGGCTCCTTGCTCAGCGGGAGCCTGTTTCTCCATCTGCCTCTGCCTGCCACTCTGTCTGCCTGTGCTCGCTCTGACAAATAAATAAAATCTTTAAAAAAAAAAAAAAAAAAGACAAGCAGGCATTTACACATACACCCATAATCCATTTTTTGAAACTTACAGGAAGCAAATACTCCCATACTGGAAGTTAGCCCAAAGTAAAAACAAAACAAAACAAAAACATACTCAATAAAAATAATCACTGATTATCCAACTATAGTGTTCAAGCAACCATTTAAAATGTTTACACGGGTTTCTGTTAATAAGTTTTTTTAAAAAAAGCATGACAGAAAATTGTCCATGTATTATGATCACTTTAATTTTAAAATTGTAGAAAAAGGGTGCCAGGAGGGCTCAGTTGGTTGAGCGTCTGGCTCTTGGTCTTGGCTTGGGGGGCCACTGGGTCATGGTCTCAGGGTTGTGGGATCAGGCCCCATGTCAGGCTCTACACTTAGCTCAGAGTCTGCTTGGCCCTCTCCCTCTGCTCCTCTCCTGGCTCACTCTCTTTTTCTCTCAAATAAATAAATACAATCTTTAAAAAAAAAAAAAAAAAAAAAAAAAAAATATATATATATATATATACACACACACACACACATACATACATATATATAATTGAAGAAAAAATAAAGGAAACATACCAAAATCAAAAGTTCTCTGGATAGTGCGATTATAATTTTTTTATACTTATTTTCTAAGCTTCCCTGTGATGTGCTTGTAATCAGAAAAACAGAAATAAAGAACCAACAGTTGCATAAGAATGAATGTTCTAGCAGGCAAGCAGTGACTAGGGGCCCAGATGCTGTTTTGACTTAACATGTATATGTACTTTGTAAATACAAAAAAGTAGTGCTACACACACCAGCTGAAACTCAGTGGAGCTATTCTGGAAAACAGGAGGAATCGCCAAAAGCTGGGCTATAAGTATGGAAATGATGCTATGACTAAACGTATGGAATTCTAGCTGGGAGAGCTTTGAAATCATGTCAGTTCTTTAATGTGAAGCCTCAAGTGTTGGCGAACCATGCCCTTAGGTCACCAAGTACAGTGAAGTACATTAGAACGGTTATAACGAGGCATTCTCTGCCCCCCTTCACAAGATAACATTTAAAAAATACACACATGAGCACCTACCTACCCACTCCCTACCCACGCGAGTGCGTTGTGTGCACGCAACCTCACAGGTAAAAGCTCCAGCTACAAATCGAACCTGAGTGTAAGGGTTGGCAGCAACTGAAAAGAATGGAAGGACTTCAAGGACACAGCCTCTAAACTCCAAATTACTTGCAGAACCACAAAATTCAAGAAAAGTCCCCACTCGTTGGAAGGAAACTTTGTAGGGGGGAGGCTCCCATCTCAAAGCACGGGTGAAGAAGCAGGGGGCGAGCCACGAGCTGCTGTGTGGGGAAGGATGTGAGTGTAAACCCTCTGTGGGGTCCCTGGAGCAGTGTGAGTAGACTGACCTTTTCAACAATGGCTGGAACAGCCCATGGTGTTGACAGCACCGCGACTCTGGGGAGGAAAAGAATTATCTGCTAAGGAAGGGCAGTGAGTGTAGAGGACTGCGAGCAGGTGGGGCCAGGCTAGGCAGGGCTGTGAGAGGCAGTCTAGGCGGGGGCCTCTCAGCTCCCAGGGGCACACTGCAGATGACGACTAGGGTCAGGAGTCAGATTAGGGTTCTGGTTCTCACTGACTTCCTCTGTGACTCTGAACTCCTCATAGACATTCTGAGCTTTGTATTCTCATCTAAAATGAGAATTAGATCACTGGCTCCCATCTGCCCTTACAGGAATGGACAATGAGATACTGGCTTTGAGTATCATGAGAAAAAGAATTTACTCCAAAGTTGACAAAAAATGGATTTATCTCCACCTATTGCCTATCCCATTATTGAAATAAATGCTTTTAACCATATGTACCCTGCAGGGAGGGGCCGATGCTGCCAGAAACAACAGAAGGCCGTCAGTTTGGTTTAGTACCTTCTCAGCTGCAGCCAAAGAATTTCTCAAGTTGTTATAACCAAACTGCAAACAGAAATACGAAGAGTCACAAGGCAGTGTTAGATCCTGGGCCATTTCCCCCTTCCCAGCTGTGCTGTCTCAAGTAGAAGGCTCTACTCCCGAGTATTCGTTATGGCCAAGGGGGAGGTGCCAAGCTGGGGAGAAGCAGCAGCCCCAAGTTCAATGAGCCAATCACCCTCACGTCCCCAAAGCATGTATAGTCACAGCCAGAAGGGTATGTAGAACCTCGGTGGCAGAGCTGGCCCTCTCAAACCTTAAAAAGGTCTTCTCAGAGGCCACTCGGAAGTGCTTCATACAACTATTTTAATCCCCCTACAGAAGATGGCATTTTTCTAAAACAAGGTTCTTGGGGATTGTTGCAATGATTCAACTTTGGTTGCTCTTCTATGTAGGATGCCTTCCGGCTGCTGACCTGATGGAATCAAATTTAAAATAAACAAAACAACAACAAAGGAAAACACAAACCTGGTGGAAAGTTACCAGATGTCTGCCTTGGATTCTATTCCTGGTCTGTGGCAAACTCCCTTCTCTGAGTCTGAATTTCTTCAATAATTCAGAAGTCAGATTCCACGATGTCTAAAGTTCCATCCAGCTCAACAGTCCTGTTAATGACTTACAGCCAGGCCTCAACGTGCCACTTCATTTTGAGCAAAGAGTGAGGCTGTCTGTCATGGCTGTGCCTTGGTGGCTTTGCTGAGCACACATGCATCGGTACGCACGCTCCGTAAACATGGGGGGACACATATCTACGAAAAGGCGCACACACTAATGCCCTCTCTTGTGGTCCCTGGTATTCGTGGCACCTAAACGGGGCTTTTGTAATGGCAAATGCACCAGGTAGCGGGCCTCCTGCATGCTTTCTTAAATTCTGCAGCAGAAATTTTAAAAGATCTAAGTAAACAGAAAGAAATCTTGTGTTCGTGGATTGGAAGTTAAGAATGTTAAAATGGCAATAGTTCCCAAAACAATCTAGAGATTCAGTGCGATTCCTATGAAAGTTCCAATGACTCTTTTTTTTTTTTTCAGAAATGACAACCAAACACTAAAATGTGAATGAAAATAACTGATATATTATGGTAGTAAAACAGCGAGTACCTGCTCCTTTTCGATTTTTTTCCCTCCATTGTTTGTACAAATAGATCTCTTTTCCCTCCCTCTGTCCATTCCCCTTCCCCCCACATGCCCTGATCACTCAGACAAACATACCCACATCGTGCTTTTATCCAAACTGACAAGACAGGAAGTCCAACATTCTGACATGGTTTCTGAGCTTCTAACACACAACTGGGCTAACGGTCACCTCTGTCTACCAGGAACAAACTTTCCCTTTGCTCTAAGATCTGAAGTCTGGAGGCTTTTCTGGTACCTTTGGCCTCACCTTTTTGATTTAGCTTTCTTCTGTACCCTCCAAACTTCTTAACCACTTCGAGGCTACCATTTGTGCTTCCTTCCACATGCCCTCCTTCCCATTTCTAGATTTTCTCACATTGGTGACAAAAGTGGTGCAAATAGATTTGAAGCAGCCCCCTTCTAACCCTGCCTGGAGTTTAAGGGGAAGGCTGAAGGCTAACATCCAGAAACAGAGGCAAAAAAAAAACAAAAACAAAAGAATGGATAAAAAACAAAACCCCGTCATCTCAAAATGAACCATGGTTCTACTTAAAGGGGGAAAAAAGCACAAATGAGAAAAACCATAGGAGTTTCTACCAAAAAGTCACCTTTCTTTACCACAAATTAAATCAGACTTGTCAAACCTTTTCACCCAACCACAATAAATAAATAAACAACAACCAAAAACAAAAAGAGTACATTGACTGATGGAAATTTCACGCACAAATATTTATTGAGAAAAATTTTGTTCCTGGCAGTGCAAAGAGCATGAGACCACAAAGGCCAGCAGACTTCAGAAGATCTGCTGAAGGGTATTACAGGGTTCAGAAACTGCCCATGTGTTTGATAATTCTCTCATATTGTAAATAAACTTCTGACCAAATTAGTGTTGTTATTACTCAGACAGTGAACTATGATATTCCCCTTACTTCTCACATTCTAACTCTCCATTCGCTGCTGTTTCTCCCCCAGTAGAGTGTGAGCTCCTTGAGGGAAGACAGCACACCTTGCTCATCTTTGGACATCTGGCTGGCACCGGCTGTGTGGACTTTATTCATGAATAAGCAGCTCCTTAAAGAGTACAGAGCCTGGTTCCCATTGGAGCACTGGGGCACTTCCCTCCCACCGCTTCTGGTTTTTTTTCTTTCTTCACACATTTGTCTGCTCCGGTCTGGCTTTCCCATTTATAAATATATTTCTCTTCTTCACTTGCGATTTCCTTTTACAAAAAGCCTTTTATTACCTTCCAGGAAGTTAGGATTTGACCTTAAACCACAATCAGAGTGGCCAACTGCCTCCTTAATCTACATTATGTATAATCCCCTGGTTTGCTTTTATGTTCACTGAAGCTGTTCATGACTTCCTTGAGGGCAGAAACACAATCTCTCTCTGTGAGCTGCAACTGCCCCCTCCTACATGCCCTCACCTAAATCATTCTTGGCTCCAAATCCCTATTCCAAAGCTTAGGAGCCACCCAGAAATCAAACATAAGATTCTTAAGTGAAAGACAAAAAGGTATGCTCGTTACATGAAGGAAGAGATGAACTTAAAAAGGGGAGTGAAGAGGGGGAGGAGAAAAACTTATCTGTTAACAAATTAGAACTTTGGGAAGAAAACAGGCTCTCAAGCAAATCATTACATTTCCAGAGTTCTAAGAATTCAATGTTCATACATTAAAGGTAATGACAGGATTAAAAAAAAGATTTCATTTACATTCTGATATGGCAATTTTAAAATAAGGACTACGAGTATTACAAAGTGAGTGTTAAAAGAACAAGCATACTTCACGACAGCCCTCCTCAACAAGAGACTGCGAGGCCTGAAAATGATTCACAGTGGTAACGCATCACCTTTCAAGCAGCACATACTTCTCAAGTTTTGCCATTGCCATGAGGGTATGGTAGAGTGAGACCAGTCTATTCCCGAATAGGAGAGAAAAATCATAAATTCTAGAGAGCAGCCAGCAAACATGGATAAAGAAAAAAACTAGCCAGGGGCGCCTGGGTGGCTCAGTGGGTTAAAGCCTCTGCCTTCAGCTCAGGTCATGATCCCAGGGTCCTGGGATCGAGCCCCACATCGGGCTCTCTGCTCAGTGGGGAGCCTGCTTCCTCCTCTTTCTGCCTGCCTCTCTGCCTACTTGTGATCTCTGTCTGTTAAATAAAATCTTAAAAAAAAAAAAAGAAAAAAACTAGCCAGATCTCAACATCTTACCTTGTATCTAGTCTTTTGTTTTTAAACAAGCAAATTTAGCTTCATTTTTACAGTGAATGGTTTTGTTCAAATGGCTAAGTGACATGGTTTGAGAAAAGAAAGGACCTTTAGCTCAGAATCTGTACTTTCCAGCAATGGTAGCCTCCTGTTCTGATTCTTAAGCAATGGAACCCCAATGCCCAGATGAGCAGAGGAATTTGGACTATAGCTACAGAACAGACCCAAATCTCTGATCCATCTCCGTGCTTAATGATGTTTCATAGCATCTCACAAACCACTGGTTCCAAAGAAACCAGAATGATTCCCCAAGAAAACACAGGGAGCCAAGTGCAACTGTGAGGAAGGGAAATAAAGAGTTAATCCACTCTACCAACCCAATCTCCTTCTCAAAGACTCTGTCCTCTATGGTAGCTTGCCACGTTCCACCCAACAACAGCTGCTCATGATAATCAATGTCTGACAGATCAGAGAAAGCCCTTAATGTGTCGCCAAGGGGCAGTTCAACAGATGGCATGGTGACTTACAACCAGAATCATTAATTACACTCTCTTATTAGTCCCGGGGCACAGTGCTGAAAATGCTTCCTCAGTGAAAGATGAGCATTTCAGATAAATGACCGTCTGGTATTGCCTGTGAAACTCCCTTTAGGATTTCTGGTCAGTGTCGATTTCTAAATCTAAGCCATACTACTTTCACAACCATTTCCCATCTTCCACTTCCAGACTGGCTCATGAAGTTCCCCCAACCACTACCCAGCCCTGCTCCTGTAATCACTGCAGGTAAGGATAGGGTCAAAAGTGCCCGTCAATGCTTGCCCTCCTCAAGTTGCTAACTGCGTGGAAAAGCAAAGACGGTAATCTCAGCCACAGGACTAGCTCCGTTTCCCTCCCTCTGTGTCAGAGAACATGTTTCTTGAGTACTGGGGTGGGGAGGGGGGACTATCCCCTCCCCCCTGTACCTACTCTGGTGCTTCCTGTGATATATAACAGATTCTCTGACTGAAAACTGTCCTGACCCCTGTAACCACCAGCAGCTTGGGGCAAGCAAAGGTTCCCAAATGTCCATACCGCCGGCTGTGTTACGCAAGCACTGATGTAAAACCACCGTGTACTTCATTACAAAGCCAAATAAATGCAGGGTAAGGAACTAGTTCTAAAGCCCCTCCCCAAGGGCATTCAGGCTAATGTCAACTCAGGGTAGAAAGTAGCACCTTCTCAGCAGTTTGAGAACTGGACTCCACAAGCACTACTGTGAAGTTTTAGAACTGACTGCAGACAGAGCTGACAGGCAGACTACTTTCTGGCTTTAACCATGGCGTACGGGTCAGAAATCTCAATATAACCTAAAAGAAAGACAATTTTAAGTATTTTCCAAATCCTACCAAAAACACATGCTTCGGTTTTGCCAACCACCTGTTCTTTTCGTACTTCGATCTACAATTTTTTTTTAATGTGAGTTCAAACTAAAGTAGTATTAAGATCCTAAATGCTTTAAGGTTTCAATGCTTCTTGCATTCCGGTTTGTTCTTTCTTGGACACACAAAAACAGGACTTGTTTTCAACTCAGTTCAAATGATTATAATATCTGGTGGATCTTCTCAACTCATTAGTTTTTAAAAGACAAAAAAAATATGTTAACGAAAGCACAAAGAAACCTCTTGCTGCGGACTATAGGAAGGGAAACTTGGGCAGCCTGGGTCTGCCTCGGCAGGTACTCACTTCTAGTTTTTTCTCCTTTTCTGACAGAACATCTTTCTGGTTCTGGGTGTACTCCACCAGCATCCGAGCCAGCTGGCGCCGGTCTTCCAGTTCTGCCGCCAGACGCCCGTTATATTCTGCTAGTAACAGACATGCTTCATCTACCGTTTTTGAAAGACGTTCAGCTGCCTCTTTGTCTATGTACAAATGAGACCAAAAAACAGAGACAATATAGAAATCACACAGGCATGATTGCAAACATTTCTGGGGGAGGCTAACAGTTTCTCTCCCAATGTACAGAGTCCAAGAATAAGCCAGAACCTGTAGACAAACAATGGATGGGCTGACAGAGAAATCCAAAGGCACTCACTCCTGTTAACAAGACAGGACATCTCTGAATTACCTGATGTGAGGCAATTGTACAAGGAGGAAAATCTTGCAAAGGATTTCTAAATGCCTATTCCTGAAAAAGCTCTACAGACAAAACAAACAGAAATATTTAAGGTCATAGTCATACATGAAATAATTTTTCCTTGCCTCTGAGAGTTTCGAAAGCGTTTTCATACTATTTTGTTAAGAATCCTTCACATGTTCTTCTGAAATACAAAAGCAAGCACTCATTTCTTGGGTGTGGAAACTAAGACCAAATAAAAGCTATAGGACAGGTTTGATACCATGTGGTTAGCAGAGGATTTGGGACTCAAAACCATGTCTGTAAAATGGATCTAAAATGTCTCTGAAATAGGACTCTGCCCCTTATACCATGTAATAAGTCTTGAACCTGGGAAGGAGCTCTCTTCTTCCATTCAAGAAAATATGGGGTCTGAGAAGAACTGACATTCTTTCAAATTCTTTAAACACGACCCACAGGAAGAAACACCCTTTATGCAAACACATAAAAAGAAACGAAAGTTTCATAAAACAACACTTATCCTTACGATGTGCAAAGTGTTCCATCTTCTACTCTGTGTTTGTCTGTCTGTTTTAATTTTCATCATTACTTACCAGACTTATTTCACATCCAATTAATGGGCTGTAACTCACTGTTTGGGAAAAAACTGTACTGAAGTATCAAAGTATAAGAGAGGATATCCTTGGAAAAGAGGTGAACAAAGCTCAACATTAAGAAATGAGAATAAGTGATAAAAGAATGATCTATATTAGAAAAGTAATGAAAAAATTAATTTCATGTGGATCTGGTGAAATTAGAGCTCTAATAATATGTACATATATATAAGTGTATATATATGTACATATTATACACACACACAGTATTTTTAGAAAGGCTTTTAAGGGTCAAAAGAGTAGATCAGTGCTTTGAAACCAAGAGCAAGGGCATCCCATTCCCTCTTGCTCACTCCAAGATTCTGCTGCTGTGACTGTCCCTTGTGACTCCCCACACCTCTCAACTTCCTTCTCTTCCACCAGCACTATCATCAGCATACAAATATGCTGCTCTACCTTCTGTCCACATGTCACTCTCTGGCTACTGCCCCATTTCCCTGCCTCCTTTACAGAACTCCTCAGGAGAGCTGACCATTTTCCTGGAACCCACCTGGTACCCTGGTACCCACCTCCTCTCCTACCACTGTCACTTAACCCACTCTAATTGGACTGCTATGCCCCAAACCATCTAATTAGCAGAATAAATATGTGGGCTTCTATTATGCCCAACATCATTCTAGGCTCTCAGAGCAAAAGGGGACACAAAGGACAAAAACTCTCTGTCCCAAGGAGTTTACATTCTCAGATAAGAAGAGAAACAATATAGTACATTTTACTTGTTCATCAGCTGAAGATCAGAATTCTAGGGGAAAAAAAAGGCAGAGGAGAAAGCATGGGGCATTCAGAGGGAGAACTGGACTTTTAAGTGTGGTGGTCAGGATATGCTTCCCTGAGATGGTATGTAAAGCAAGGCCTGGAAAAAGTGAGAACAAGCCATGTGTACGTGACTATTCGGGCAAGATCATTCCAAGCAGAGGAAACAGCAAGTGCAAAGCCCTAGAAGGGGAAAGTGCCTGGCAAGGAGCCCATATAACTGGAGTGCTCTGAGCACTGACTTCCATTTGAATAGATCACTCTGGTTATTTTGGTTATGTGAAGAACAGAGCGATGGCTAGGGGTGGGAGATAAGGAGGAAGCAGGGAGACCAAAGAGGAAACAACTACAATAATCCCAGTGAAGTTGTTGGTGACTTGCGCCAGGTAGTAGCCATGGAAGTGGTGACAGTATCAGACACTGGGGTCAGACACTGGTTTTGGTCCTGATCAACAGGAATGATGAGGGGCTCATCTACCGATAAGGGGAAGACCGTGAGAGCAATGAATTTTGGAGAGAAGATATCAAGTTTGGTTTCAGACAGGGCAAGTATGAAATGGTTTTTGAGACAATCAACTATTAACACTAAGCAGAAGGCTAGATGTAGGAGTCTCAAGTTCAAATGCCAAGTCAACAACAGAGATATAAATGAGGGAATTATTAGCCTAAAAATTATTTAAAGTTATCAACCTGGATAAGAGGAACTGTCAGTGAAACTAACTAGAGAAGAGTGCTAAATACTAAACATTAAGAGGTAACAGAGGAGTGAAGAAACTAGCCAAGGAGACTACAGAGCTACAGCCAGAGGGCGGTGAGGAAAGCTAGGAAAGAGTCCTACTTTCCTGCTGCTGCCACTGCTACAACAGATTTATCACCAGTTAAGTAGCTGAAAATAACACAACTGTATTATCTTAGCATTTATTATCATGGCCTCTTCCTCCACCTTCAAAATGCATCTCAGCAAAGACTGTTTCCAGGGTTCTATCTCCTTCTCTATACTGCCCTTTGGCCTCCCTCTCAGAAGGACCCTGTGACTAGACAGGGCCCACCTGAATCATCCAGGATACTCCTCCCCACCTCAAGATCCGTAACTTCATCACACCTGTAAGGACCCTACTGCCAGGGAAGATTACACACTCACGGGTTCTGGGGATTAGGACACAGATGTCTGGGTTGGTCGGGGTGTTTTTATTCTGTCTACTGCACCAAATCAGAAGAAATGACCAACTGGGCCAAACGCTACTAAGATCAAGTCACGACAACCACAAGTAAATATTGGGTAAAATTCACCCCCGAACTGGCAACATGGAAGGAAATCATCAACAACACTGATCAGAGCAGCTTCAGTAAAGCAGAACCAAAAGAGAATGGGAAGAGGAGAAAAGGAGACAAATAAGCACAGGTACTCTATTTAGAATGTTTTATTACAAAGAACAGAGAAATAAGGCAGTAACTAGAGGAACATATGGGTCAAGAAAAAAAGTTTTTCCCCTGTGGGAAGAAAAGTACATGTTTTTGTGCTGTGCAACATGAGCCAGTAGAGGGAAAACATGGACAACTGCTGGAGTACTGTCCTTGAGCAATGAGAAGGAACAGGGCTGACAAACAGGCAGGTGAACTTCTGTTCACCCACAGAAGTGGGAAGAAAAGTCAGCTTAGGGGTGTTGTTTTCCCAGCCACACCCACCTGGGCGGGTCCAGGAAAGAACAGAGGCAAAGCTGGATTTAGGAAAGGTGGCCGAGGGGGGAAACTGAGTTGTTATTAAATGGGTATAAAGTTTTAGTTTTGCAAGACAAAAAGAGTTCTGGAAACTGGCTGCATAATAATGTGAATGTGCTTAGAGCTTCTGAAGTGTACACTTAAAAATGGTTAAGATTGTAAATTAGGTGTATTTTATTGCAATTAAAAATCAAAATAAAGGGGCCCCTGGGTGGCTCAGTGGGTTAAAGCCTTTGCCTTCAGCTCAGGTCATGATCTCAGGATCCTGGGATCAAGCCCCACATCTGGCTCTCTGCTCAGCAGGGAGCCTGCTTCCTCCTCTCTCTCTCTCTCTCTCTGCCTCCCTCTCCACCTACTTGTGATCTCTGTCAAGTAAATAAATAAAATCTTAAAAAAAAATCAAAATAAATTTATTAATTTTTAAAAAGTGGGGCGCCTGTGTGGGTCAGTTGGTTAAGGTCCAACTCCTGATTTAGGTCATCATCTCAGGGTCATGGGATAGAGCTTTACATCGGGCTCATTGGGGAGTTTGCTTGAAATCCTCTCTCCCTCTTCTTCTGCCCCAGACCCCCCATGCCTCCCCTTGCACTTACTCTCTCGCTCGCAAATAAATAAGTAGACCTTAAAAAAAAAAGAAAAAAGGCTATGAGATATGAGACCTTTAGGTCAGTGAAAACAGATAAATAAAATCACATACGTTACTAGCTTTCTGTTAATTTGCTCCCAATTTTTACAGACTATTAATTCTGATAGTAAGAATAAATGAGTTGATCACTATAATAACCTCAAAAGTTGGAATGAGCCAAGAGAAAAGCTGGAGTTTTGCTAGACTACAGTGAAGAGGAAAGAGGAAAAACAGAGACTGAGGGCATATGTAAGGGAGCAATTATAAAGACTCTGTGCTAAGTAGAGAAGAAAGTAAGGCCGGAGGGGAGTGGAGGCTGAGAAAAGGTGGAAGGACTGACAGACAGGAGGGTCCACCTGCCGGAGCTGGGGAAGGAAGAATGAGCCCAGATGGTGCCTGTAGGATCGAGACTGCCTCCGAGCTGTGTCCTGCAGCTAAGCATGCTCCTGACCTGAAGTCTTTACTTGGCCTGTACCCTCTGTCTGGGTGGCACTTGCTTCCCTCAGATATCCTCACGGCTTGCTTCCTAATCTTGGGGGCCTCTGATCAAAGGTCATCTCATCAGAAAGGTTTTCCCCAACCACCTTTAAAATAGAGGTGTGCCTCGGAGGTATTGCAGGTTCAGTTCCAGACCACTGCAATAAAACAAACGTCACAATAAAGGAGTCAAATAAGTTTTTTTGGTTTCCCAATGCATATAGAAGTTATGGTTACACTATACTGTTCTACTAAGTGTGCGAGAGCACTAGGTCTTTAAAAAAAAAAAAAAAAGTATAGGGGCGCCTGGGTGGCTCAGTGGTTTAAAGCCTCTGCCTTCGGCTCAGGTCATGATCCCAGGGTCCTGGGATCGAGCCCCGCATTGGGCTCTCTGCTCAGCAGGGAGCCTGCTTCCCCCTCTCTCTGTCTCTGCCTGCCTCTCTGCCTACTTGTGATCTCTGTCTGTGAAATAAATAAATAAAATCTTAAAAAAAAAAAAAGTATACACTGTAATCAAAAAATACTTTGTTGCTAAAAAATGCTAACTATCACCTGAACTTTCAGTGAGTCCTAGTCACTAATCACAAGGAATATAGTAGAAAAGTTTGAAATATTGCAAGAATTACCAAAATGGGACACAGAAACATGAAGTGATCAAATGCCGTGAAGAAAATGGAGACGACAATCTTGCCCGAAGACACCTAACCTTTCAAAAGCCTCAATTTCCTTCTATGCAATATGGGGATATATAGTCAGGGACCTCAAAAGGTTATCACAAAGAGAAGTATCTGACACAGAGAATTCTCTATGAATACTAGCTCGTGCTTCACTCCTTCCTTTCAATTCCCATGCATATAGCAGGAATAATATTACGTGTCCCTCCCTGTTTAACTGGAGGTGATCATCAAGAGGGCAAAATGACATGGCAAACAAAATACACCTGGCATTCTTGACATTAAAGGCACTATCATCTATGGGGTGTGTGTGTGTGCAGTGTATAAATCACACAGCACTGAATCATAAGTTTTGTTAGCAAGAGGATCATGAATTTAATGTCTTCTCTCCTGTCCCCAAATCACATACACAATTTGCCCTTCATTTTCAACAGACCTTACTTAAGATTGCCACAGGTTGTGGCATGCTGCATTTCTGCTTAGTTCCTAGAATCACTACTCAAGCATGGACTGTTTCAACAGCTACGCTGTTTGCAAAACCCAATACCACATTGAAGAAATCTGTATCTGCAGATAAAAGCATGACCTAGGGTTTGATGCATTAGAGAAATGTCCCTCTTCCTTCACCTTTCGACCAAACTCTACCTTCTCACCTGTTATTTTTTCCAACAGAGAAACATCCTGCACTTCCTGGGGCAAAGACGCAATCTTCTGCCGGACAGTAGCATCCCCTGATGCAGCATTTTCCAGGTCCTGCAAAGCTTTGATCAGTTCCTCAGTCTGTACAATAAAAGCACAAACAACACTATCCATTAAGACATACGGGATTTAAAGAAAGTTAGCCAGAATTAAACAGGGAAAAAAAAAAACAATTGTTCCTGACATTTACAAAAACACTGTGCTCGGTACCAGAGTCTATACTGAGGTCAGTGATTAGATTGGACGATGGATTCTAAGAGAATGTACAGTTAATTTTTCTAAATCGATAGCAGAACATGAAGAAATTCTACATAACCTGGAAAAAAACACAAAAAACAAAAAAACCAACCTTTTTCAAGGAGCATGTTTTTGGCAACTTTAAAAAAAAGGAGCCTGGTTCATACTGCTTAGTTTCAAATAATGTTATGATTCCTAATACAGAATGGTCTGGTCTCCAGTATAGCATAAAGGCGTGTGTAACAGATGTTGAACAACTGTGTACTGACTGATTAAATGAAATGACAATGCCTACTTCAATTCTTTCTTGGATTTGTTTTACAAAATGAGTGTCACAAAGATGACAGTTTCCATTTTGGCAGCCACTCCCCAAATTAAATGTGTCAAACTCATTAATTACAAAGGGGAAAAAGACGAAGAAAAGAGCAAACCAAGAACGCATACTTTGTACACTAAAAGGGTAATTTTAAATCATCAGAAAACAGGATGCCTGGATGGCTCAGTCGGTTAAGCATCTGACTTCAGCTCATCATGATCCCAGGGTCCTGAGATCAAGTCCCACAGAGGACTCCCTGCTCAGCGGGAAATCTGCTTCTTGCTCTCGCTGCCTGTCACTCCCCCTGCTTGTGCTTGCTCGCTCTCTCTGACAAACAAATAAACATATAAAAAAAAAAAATCAGAAAACAATGAGTGCTGACAAGTTCGCCAGTTGATCATGACCCAGGAGTAAATAAGTGGCAATGTAGACAGTAGTCCAATTACTCTAAAAGTTAATAATTCAGGCTGGCCCCCTCGGAGGTTTTTAAATGCAAAGCTATATGGCCTAACACTGTTTTCACTTAACCCCCAATCTCATTCAACATTTTAACATAACACAAACCAGAACTGCTTCCTATTTACATAGGCCTTAGCGACACCTATGTTTGATAAAGTAAAACTTTTAGCCAAAATGAGAGGCCACGTAATTCAGTAATTTAGTAAAGAGCACGGTCTCTGAGGTCAGTCACACCCAGAGTCAAATTAAGACACTGGACAAGTTATTTAACATCTCTTTGAGTCTCACTTTCTTTGACAGTAAGTAAAATAAGTAAGTAAGTAAGTAAGCAAATAAATAACAAAAATTAGGCAATCACACAGAGGTTGAGCCAATTCATATGAAGGGCTAAACAACGCAAATATATAATCAAAAACTCATCTCTATTTTAATACGTAAATATGTGATAGTGTAGCAAATTTGTTATAGCCACACGGACTATCCTAGAAACTAATGAGCTGTCTACTTATATAAAATAACCATGCTACAGGAGAAAAGCCATGGCAGAGGGCATTCAAATATCTTTGTAGCATTATCCACCCTTTCTCAAATATCTACTTTTTTGAGAGTATTTTCAAGTCCTAGGAATGAAACAAAACCAAGTCCAAATACCGTAAAACACATAAATCCATCCAGACTCATGGCATGCAAAGACAAAGGCGAGCCTGCTGTCTGGCAAGCTTTACTGGGTGGATCTTGCGCCCAGTGCCCTAAGAGCTGCCCTCTGGTGGTTCCATACTGTTGGTCCCTGGCGCCACCCTGTGGCCGTAATCTTCAACGAGCGGTCCCTCCACCAAGCCACTGTGTCCTCTCTGGGAGTTCTGACATACCAAGAGGGGTCCTGCAGAAGGATCTTGGGGAGAGTAGCTTCCAGGGTAGTCATCATCCTCCTCGTCTTGTATCTGCTGAAAAGTTCGCTTCAGAGATTTCTTCTCCTCTGTTGCTAGAGGGAAGGAAAAGGGCACAAAATTTGGGTTATGAGGGCCCGTGCAGGAAGGAGTCAAATGCTATGCACAATGGGCCACATGCAAAAAAAAAGGGCAAAGGGGTGTACATTTCCAAAGAGGGCTTAATGTTAACCTAGATGCTAGTTATTTTAAATTGATCGTAATTCCCTACATTACTGAAGAGTCAAAAAATGGTCTCAGGTCTGTCATCTCAGATTGACTCACTGGAAAAAATACTACCAAAAACCATCATCTAAAAATGAAACTTACCAAACTTAATACATTTAAGTAAAAAGCTTATCTCTTGAAAATATAAGTTAACAAGAGACTCAAAGTGGTAAGAAACCCATGAGAATATAATGAAGCGAGCCAATGTATGGGAGGGTTCACAGAAAATACACTGCATATAAAATGAAACGCTATACACTCTGCAAGATATGTCAAAAAGTAAAAACAGGTATTCCTCACTTTTCTAAAGCTTGCTTTTATGAAAGACCTACAGTAATAGTACCGGTTTTCACTAACCAAAAGAAATTCAAAGAGGATTTTCGCTTTCACAAAGAAAGGCCCAAAGCGCAAACAGCGGTCAGCATGTGTGCTGCAAGGAGTGGCTATGGAGGCGGCAGGCACCCCACGCGGCCAGGGCGGCCCTGCCGAGCTCCTTCCCAGCGACTACACTCAGCATCTCAGCATCACGCCTCCAGAGCTCTGAGCTGTATCTGTGAGCATCTGTGCTTTATCTCGATTTATTTTGTGCATCTGTTAGCAAGATGTGGCCTAAGGTATCAGAAAAGCCTGAGAGAGGTTATTTTTGGGTCTGGGAATGCGCAAAAATTTTTCCATATAAATTAATGGTAACTGCTTCTTCACTTTATGCCATTTCAGCTTAGGAGATGTTTCATAGGAATGGTCTAATTTCAGATGGCAAGGGAAACCTGAGGTAGAGAGAAATCTATCAATAAAATTATGTCAGAAATTCCACACATCATTTCCTTTAAACGCTCCCTTTAAAAATAAAACTAACCTTATTTTATCTTAAAATTAAAGATAACCATTGCTGAGAAATATGACTGATAAAATTCAGAGAAGTTACTTAAGTCGCTATTTTAAAATTAACCACTTCTGAGGCAAACAGTTTACATTTATTATTTGTATTGTATGTTTTTAAATGGCTATGAAAATGTGCCCATTCCAAAATCGTTCCTTTTGTATCAAATTGGACAATACAGGGGCACCTGGGTGGCTCAGTTGTTAAGCATCTGCCTTCGGCTTAGGTCCTGATCCTCCTGGGATAGAGCCCAGCATCGGGCTCTCTGCTCGGCTGGAAACCTGCTTCTCCCTCTCCCACTCCCCCTGCTTGTGTTCCCTCTCTTGCTGTGTATCTCTCTGTGATAAAAGTAAAATCTTAAAAAAAAAAAAAAAAAAAAAAAAACTGGCCAATACAAAATAAATGCCAAATGTCTGTGGGACGTTAAGTCTAAATGACACAGTTAGGCTTGGGAAGTAAAGAAACGATGGTAACGTGTGGCAAGCACAGTAAACAGTTTCTGTGCAACTCTGAGATATGGCATCTCCAGCTTGCAGGTGAGAAAACGGAGGCCCGAGAGGTTCAAAACTCATCTAAAGGCAGGACTTTCAAAATCTGTACTCTTTCCACTGTAGTCAAATTCCTCAGGAGCACACACTCTCTCATCTGTCAAAGGAGGAGTCACCATGCACCTGCCTCCGAAACTGTGAGTTATAAACAGAGTAACGTACACTTCTTAATTAAACATTTTCTCCTGGAACCAAGGATGTAGTTCCTGTTCCAACCTTACACATTAACTGACCAAACTGCTTGACGTGAAAGCCAAGTCAGTACTTCGGGTTTTATTTTTTCTTAGCGCTTTGTTCCTCTGTTCTACTAAATAAAGGAAAACGGTAACATTTCCATCAAGGCGAGATTCTAGTAGGCACAGATTTGTTACCAAGGTTGAAACAACACCAGTCCCCCAACACCTGGTTCAAATTGCAGTTACGGTGGCATATCCACTCTGAGTAACTGCATGAACAAACTTTGCTGCTAACTTCACTCCACAAATCACTGCGTGAGTAACAGAAATGCATTGCGATCAGTGGCCACATTACGCCGTTCAGGTCACTGGATGGTCACTGCACAGCTGCTATTTCAGTTCACAAATAAACAGCAAAGTATTCGGTTGTGTTGTCTCCCAGGGATCAAATTCACATGACATTTCATTCAAATGAATAATCAGAACAGGGAATTGAGTGAAAATGACAAAGATGAAAGAGGAGCCCAGAAACTAAAACTAAAGCTCATGCTAGAAGTGAACGGAATATAAAGGGAGCTGCAGAAGACTTGGGGGGCTGCGGGGACACTGGCTTGCCACCCCTTCCCAGAAACTCTAGGTCCCCAGGCAGAATCACCTGGTGAAAGCCAACTTATCAACATAAGAAATCGGTTGTGATGACAAGGACGACCGTGTCCCGAGGAAGTGATGCTGACAAAACTCTTCACATTATAGGAACTCTCCAACATACCTCCTGACATGGAGAGCACTAAGGGTAAACCACTGAAAGCCGATCCAAACAACCAGGATGCTTGCTCCACACCATGGATTACACAAGAAGGCAAGCTCTGGTCAAACTCCTATCGTGCAGTTCATTTAGAAGAATAAAGCACTTTAATTCTCAAAGTTTCTAACGTTTTATGTTCCCTAACGATCAGTGTTGCTATCTTTTTTGTTCCCTATAGATTTGTAATCAACCATGAGTTTTCAATTCTTTGATAAAAAAATTTTTAAAGTCATGGAACTATCATAACTCTTCCCCTCGATTATTAAGATCATTTTGCATGGTTTCGGCCTACATAGTATTTTTACAGTCCTGCGCTATGTAAAACAAGGACTGCTATATTTGTAGAACAGAAAGCCTAACAGTATATAATTTGCATATGAAATATCTAACAGTACTTAGCACCACACTAGCTGCCTAATTAATGTGCAGTGTGTGTGGTATGACCCTCACTGACACTTATAAAGCATCAGAGTGGCAATGTGTTAGGAGTAGCCACTAAAATAAGTACATAAACGAAAACAATTTTTTAATATTTTTGTCCATTTCCAAGCACCCAGAATAGTGCTCAATGAAATAATTGTTAAATACACTAAAGAAGGTAGAAAAATTACAAAACTTGAATCCTTCAGTTTCAAACTCTCATACAGAAGTTATATATAAAAACTGCACAGTACTTAACACCTCAGGACCCGCAGAATCACTGAATCTGGGCAGTGGAAGGCCTTAGACCTACGTTGTTGCTTTCCTTTATGAGTATATATCCAGGCTCACAGACTGCAGTTTGTCCAAAGTCAAGGAGCTCATCAGTCTACTTCTGGGCCCTATAGCCAAAGTCACCCACCCCCTAAACTGGAGTACTTTTTACCACTTCGTACTGGTACTCACTCATGGCATTACAAGACTGAAATCAAACTAATGAAAATAATGCAGGCCCATTTCTGTCCTTGGCCATCCTGAGGGAAGCGGGTGTAGTAAGAGATAACCACCGTCATCCTACTTCAGTTCTCTCCTATTTCCACTGGAAATGAATTATTCATCATTTTCTTCATAAGGCTTCTCCTTTCCTGAGCTACCTACTTACACTATGAACACTTCCACTGGCCCCATCTTCCAAATACAATGCCTTGGAGACCACCAGAATCTCTCCTAAAGTCCCAACTTCCAGCAGATTCTACACTTCTGAGATGCAGCTTACAGATCTCTCCTCTCTGTTCCTTCCCATCGCCTCTTATCAGAAATGTGCCCTTTTCCATGCCTTATGCAGACCACTGTCCCAACCAGTCTCCCTGACGCTAGTCACTCCTTTTCCAACTTAGACTACACTCTTAAGAAATGAATCGCCCGGGGGCGCCTGGGTGGCTCAGTGGGTTAAGCCGCTGCCTTCGGCTCAGGTCATGATCCCAGGTCCTGGGTTCGAGCCCCACATCGGGCTTTCTCCTCTCTCTCTGCCTGCCTCTCTGCCTACTTGTGATTTCTCTCTGTCAAATAAATAAATAAAATCTTAAAAAAAAAAAAAAAATGAATCGCCCGCAGGCCTCTACTCAAAAACCCAGAACGGCCTCTCGTGATTTTACAATGTCCAGCTATGCTCAAAGCCCACCCGGGGTTAACAGCAGCAGGATCTTGGGCCAGCATCTTCCTCTACTCCTGCAGCACCCGGCCCTGCTGTGCTGTATGGCGCCGGCAGGCACATGCCTTACCTCTCTGACTGAAACATTAAGTATCTTATTTCTTTGTATCCTTAGAATACCTAGAAAAGTGTCATTAAGCCTGAGTTGGAAACTTCTTGAAAGCAGAGGTGGCACAGAGTCTGGAAAATACCAGCGCTATACCAAAAATGACCATGTGCCTCCATTTACACAAACAGGACAGCCTGCTCTGTTAACTGTCCCCTGACTCATGTGTACAAAGTCAGCAATTATAATGCCCGGCATTCTCAGTCTAGTCAGGCGGCTATTAAAAATGGCCGAGGAAGTCTGTCAACCCCACTTCTATCACTCAATTTAAGACAAGGCACCCTCCCACTATCATTTCAGTTCTGCCCATACCATTTACACTTGCTTCTTGACTCAACCACTGTTTATAGTCTGGGCATAAACTTCAGGTGGCCCCAGTCTGCCTGTCCTCATATTGTACACTCTCTACTCTATCCTCCAACCTGTTCCTGTGTCTCTAGTGGTCTTATACTCGGCTAACATTCAAGTAATCCTGGTTCCCTAAGCATTTCTAATATGCCTCTTGAATACCTGACTGTGGTAGAATTTGAGACACTACAGCAGACTACAAAATTAACTTTGAGGCAAAAAGTTGGCCTGAAGGTTCCTGAACATTTTATAAAATGCAGCCATCTACTTGTAAAGCTAGGTCTTTCAAGGAATCCACTTGAAATTTTCTGGGATTAAAAAACAAACAAACAGGGGCGCCTGGGTGGCTCAGTGGGTTAAGCCGCTGCCTTCGGCTCAGGTCATGATCTCAGAGTCCTGGGATCGAGCCCCACATCAGGCTCTCTGCTCAGCGGGGAGCCTGCTTCCTCCTCTCTCTCTGCCTGCCTCTCTGACTGCTTGTGATCTCTCTGTCAAATAAATAAAATCTTTAAAAACAAACAAACAAACAAACAAAATAAAACAAATAAATAAAAATTTTTAAAAAACCACACACAGGAAAAACCCCAACACCTGCAGGTTTTATATTACTTTTATTAATGAGAAACAAATCAGGAAATATTCTTTGCAATAGCTCCTGCATTCTTTGTTCTCTCTCTGCCAAATAAAGGAAACTGTAAAACAGAACACATTAAACTTTACTCACAGAAAGAGAGAGCCCTGCAGCCAAGGTCTGATGCTGGACGTACCGTTCTGAAAGCATTCCACCAGTATCATCTCAAACTGAGTGGCCAGCGCCAGCACCAGACTTAAACCTGGGGAAGCTGGGCCTAGAGCTTGTGCACTTAGCCACTATGTGAGCTAATCTTGCACAAAATCTGGGGGACTAAAAATACTAACAACCCTCCTCCTACGTTTGGCACTGGATCATTGAGAAACTCAGAATGCTGGATATTAGAAACAGGGAATAGGTCTCAAATAAAAGTCATATCATCACTTCATTAATAACATTTACCCATGTTATCTCAAGTGATCTTAGGACAACACTGTGAGGTGTTATTACTAATAGCCATATGGCACAGTGAAGAACCTGCAGCTCAGAGAGATCTAATGCTATGCCCAAGGTCACACAGCTTAGAAGTGACAGAGCTGAGATTCATCCTCTGAAAGCCTGGTTTCAAACCCCTGCTTGGAAGAGTTAAACTAACTATACTAAGGTCCAGGAAAGCTGGGTGACCTGCTCATGAATTCATACCCTAATTCAAATCTACTGAATCCATGTGCTTCCAGGAAAAAAATACGGTGTGAAGAGCACAGGCTTTAAAGTCATATAGACCAGAACATGAATTCTCCACTTATTAATTATATCTGTTTGGACAAAATTAACTATACCCTTTTGAGCCTTAGTATCTTTATCTGAAATATGAAAATAATACCAAATTCATAGAGGAGTTGTAAGAATCTAAAATAAATTAACATGAAAAGCAGCCAACAGACAGGCTGGAACATAATAGGTGCTCAATAAATGTTATTTCCTTTGCATCTACCTTTCTTTTCTAAATCCTTCTACAACTGTAGGATACTGTGTCACTCACGTGTGACTTAAGTAAATAATGAAATTCCATTCAGTCCAGTGACAGCTTGAGTATGCCCAAGAACAGAGAGACAACTTTAGAACCCTGGGTCCTATACAAGGGGAAATGGGTACATACACCCAAGTTCTACTTTTCTAAAACAGTATTTTTAAGCTCATTTATTCTCTACTGTCAAAGTTCCACAAGAAAATTTTTATTTCAAAGGTAAATTCTAGAGTTGTCTCAAGACAAAGAAATATCCATGAGTCAAAGCTGAAATATAAAAGGACTATATAATTTTAGAAATAAACTTCTGGAGAACTCATCAATATTGTCAAAGGACTGAGGTAAAATATTATGATAACTCAGGTCCAAAGAAGATGGTGAGGAGACAGATGGAGTCAGCTCAGACTAACACACGTGTTGGAACCTTTGGTATATGCTTCCATCCTTACAGCACAAAGATAGAGAAATCACCTTAGATCAGCTTTATCCTCCACATGGAGGAATAACTGCCTCAACGGCTGTTAATGTCTAGGCGCCCAAAAACATCAGAAACCCAATGGAGCTATTTTCAAATCTACCACTGCCACAAACTCCCCAAACTGCCGGACCGCTCCCGAGGGGCGAAACTATTCCCCCACCCTCTGCTCAGTCCTACAGCATCAGGCATAGCCACTTACTCATAGCACACGTCTGGCAAATGCTTGTCGAATTGAAATTCAACACTTAGCCTCCAACATTGTCTTTCAGAGTTCCCCTACCCACCCAAAGTGTTTTAAAAAATCAGCACTGTTTACCAATGAAGTCTAAGAGTAGAGAAGAGAATGCTGAATAATTCTCTAACATTGTCCAGAACACCTCCAAAAGCTACAATACAAACACGACCAGAATCCAAAGTAGGGAACACCTTGCTTTTCAGAAGCTACCTCCAGAGTGACTTCAAAACTGTTTCCCATCAACTCTAGGTAAAACAATGACCTACAGTCGAAAGCACTTATGTCCTTCTTACAAAGCCTCTTAACTTGTAGTTTTAGGGGAAAGTTGCCCCATCTTAAAATGCATGTAAACTCAGACCTGGAAGATCTCATGAAAGGTACAAAATAAAGGGCTGCTGAATGAGTGACATTATCAGGTAAACTAACCATGGTTAAATGCTATAGCAGAGGCATATACAAAGTACCAGAGCAACATGGAGGGAAGGGCTACATGTGCCTAGACAAGGGAAAATGACAAAATGAGAAGAGCATTCCTAAAGAATGAGATCACCACACAGTGAAAACAGCAGAGGACATTTCAGGCAGAGGTAACACCAGATGCAAAGGAAGAGGTACCCTGAGAGCACCCAGAAAGGAAACTGTTGGGTATGGCCAAAGACCATGGTGTACGTGAAGAAATGGAAGAAGAATCTGGAAAAGTAAATGAGTTCAGATTACAGAGGATCCTAAGTACTACCTTAGTACTTAGACTTATCCTTCCAGACAATGAGTTCGTGTGCAGTCAGATCAAATCTGTAGCTCAGAAAACGTCATGCCAACTAGAATTAAACCGTGCAACTAACCACAAACCTACAAACCAAATAATGTTTGATCTGACTCCTCTTTAAAGAAAAAGAAGCTCTTAAGAGGACTCGGTGAGGTTCACACACATACATGTACATTCTTCTGGAGGATATTCTGGGTTCGGTAAAGACCAAAATCAATTACAGATAGCAAGATGACAAACAGCAAAAGCATGTTCCAAAACCACACCAACATTTGATGAAACCAAGCTCTAGAAGGGCTAAGGGACATATTCAAGACCCCAGAGTAGTCAGTGGTAGGGCCAGGGCAAAATCTTAGTCCAAGGTGCCTCCTCGTTCCCCAAAACTAAACAATGTTGTTGTTCCTTTCCCTTGTGCACGGAAACTCTCTGCCAAGGCAGAAGAGAGCCACATAGAATACACAGCAAAGTTAAGGGTGTGAGATGATGGATAGCATGAATACTAGAACCAGGCTTACACGCTGCGAGCACTACATAAATTCTCACCATCATTTATGATCATCTCTCTGAAGAATCATACAATCGCTGGTGGTTCACAGCAACCCCCACTGCAGCTTTTCATATGTGATTCGAAAGTAGGCAAAGACCAAGAGCTGTAAACATGTGGTGATGTTTCTACCTTTGGGGGGAGGGCTCTTGGAGTCCTCCATAGACAGCTTCAGCTGCTGTATGAACTCGCCGCCATACACACTTCTTTCTTGCCAGATGTTCAGCAATCTTTCTAAAGGTTTTTTACAGCCTTCATCTGCCTCTCTGCCCAGAAAAGACGAAAAGATAGATATAAGCTTAAGATTTTTTGTGTTTAATTAGGACAGACCTACTAAATGAGTTACATATTTAAACACAGATGGAAGAGTAAGACACACATTGTGACAAACAGATACCCAAAATTTGACCCAAAACTACATTCTTCCTGTGGTGTGTAGGGAAGACAGAGGGAGTATGTTATAGAAGTAATCTGTCCTTATCTCCTTTGAAAGATGGGGCAAATAGGGCAAAAAGCCAATCGCTGATTGTTACAGAGAATTATCAAAAATCGATCATTTCAAATGTGACAGCTTGCTTTATAAGAAGACATTAATCAAAATGTAGGGCCAGACATTCTGCTGGAAATTAAAGGGAGCCAAAACCTTTAAGGGTAGGAAAAAAAATGATTAAAAAAAAAATGGGGAATAAATTCACCATGACCCATCAATGCTAGCACATCAACATCTCTACATGTCTTATAAATACAATCATACACATATACCAAGACTGATCTCGACTTAAATTAACTACTTCATCATTATTTTAATTCTGGGTTAGGTATGTAGTCCCCATTCTCACAAAGGTGTCTAGTGGGTAATCTTAGAACACACTGAGCATAACATAGCCCTTTGTAATTTATATCTGAGAGAAGCTATACCGTTTTTTCTGACATACTGTACTCTGGAAACAGAGTATTTTCAATGAGATAACTAGCACTAGCACTCAGTGTGCAACAGCTGCTTACCAGAAAATAAGAGACACCAAGTGGAAGAGTGTGGGAAGACTTTCTGAAAGGAAAACAAATTCTATCACCATCCATAGTGTTACTATGACTTGTTCTGGTTTATAAAGCTGTCTGGATGTCAGTGATCTTACTCTGAGTGACTTCCAACAAGAAGGGATACACTGACACCTTAGTTTCTAAGCCAAGATCTTTAACAGGAACTTCAAGAAGAAAGAGGTACAAAGGAAATATGCCCTGATGGCACTTTTCTACAATTTACGGCAACACTCAAGGTCACCTGCGGGTTCAGCTTGAGCTGCTCAGATGCATCATTTAGGAAACAGGAGTGGCAAATTTTACTGCATTAGAGTCAAAGTACTAAATCAGAGTACAAAAAAAAATATATTTTTTTTTGGTCAAACTTTTTTTTAGTCAGAGGTGAAGGGGGAAAAAAGGGAAAAAAATTTCAATGGTAGTTTATAAAACTTAGAGCTACGACTGAATCATTTGATACTGGTGATAAAAACACTCCACCTCCAAAATATATCTAGAAACAAACTGCTTCTCACCCTTTCCTCTCTGTCAAGCTGGTCCAAGCCACTATTTTCTCTTGCCTGATTTCTGGTCTTCCTGCTTCCACCCTTACCCTCCTACAAACTAATCTCAAGCTTTAAAAATTCTGTTGCATCAAGGCAGATCATGTCACCCTTTGGCTCAAAACTTGCAATGGTTCTTCTCATTCTCCCCCCCAAAAAAAGTGAAAGTTCTCATAAAGCCTACAAAGCCATTCTCAACACAGCTCATTATTTCTCTGGCCTCACCTAACCTCTCCCTTCTTCACTCCCTAATAGTTACTCTGGCCCTCTTGACTCAGGGCCTTTGCCTGGAACCACATTTCCTTACAGGGCAGCATGGTTCAAGCACCCCTTCCTAATTTCCCTGTTTAAAATTAATGCTCCCCACCCCTACGCTTAATTTTTCTCCATGCAATTTAGCTTCTGATATGCTATTCAATTTACTCGTTGTTTAGATTCTGCCCATCTGAATGCAGCTTCCGCAAGGGCAGTGATCTGTCCTCTCCCTCCGACACACACACGGCGACCCACCCTAGAACAGGCACAATATTGGCCTCATTGTAATCTTTCTAGAAAATTTTTAGTTAGATTTCGACAGGCCATACAATTAGTTACCTTTCAAGAATCATCTTCCCACAATAAAGCCATTTGTATCATGCATCAGCTAAACATTCACCTGCTCATTCAATGAGGTTTATGAAATACTGCGCTTGTAATACAAAGACAAGGCCTAGAGCCTGACCCAACAGCCCCTTCCTTTTCCACACCTCAACCAGGGCCCTCAAACATATTTACCCTCTGCTCAGAACTTGCTCTCTCTCACACATGTGCCTTTGCTCATACTATCTCCTCTCCTTTGAATGGAACCCCTAAAGGAGAACAAGATGAAGAGGGAGAAGTTGGGAGCAATGCAGGTGGTTTAAGTATATACAGAGTATGTGGAAATAGCAGAAGAATCTGGAGGGACAGAGAGGAATTAGATTATGAGGGCCCTGAACACCATATTAAGTATGTGGCCTTTATCCTGAAGGAAACGGGAAGTCTCAAATGTATGTCTTAGAAAATAACTAGTATAGCCAAATCACAACTTACCAGAACTTAACTGGTTGATACTTTTTATAACCTGTTCTCTGCAAATTCTCTGTTCACTTAATATAAAGAGAAACCTATCATGAAAGGGTGGGGGACATAATGCAGACTAAATATTTGGGACTCGATTTAGACCAAGACTGGTTGGGGGTATAGATTCAGCCACATTACTGTATGCGATGGAAACTGATACACAAAACTGATAACAAATGACACAAAGTCATTTTCAAAAGGCTTTTACCACTTAAGGCAAAAGTCAAATAGGAGCTCGAGTTTAACTGGTGAATGTAATTAGTCAGGATAGGCTAATTCCTGGAGCAATATCATAAAAGTCAAAGTTTTGCCAGGTAAGTTTCAAGGCTACAGATAGAACACTCTAGAAGTCTTTTTACTCATGAGGTTTTGCCTTAAGTAGCTCCAATGAAATGAAATCCCATTAGCACTTGGAAGTGGGTACAACTAAAGCAATAAAGTAGTTTTATAACAGACGGAATTATCTTTCCAGGTTGCACTAACTCCATCGTGAACTGAGAAATCTTTAAGCGAAAAAACACCAAAAAGTCCTTGCTATTAATCAGTGAGTAAGCAGAAAACGATAAGGAAGTATAACTTAAACACAATTTAATTACAAATTCAATCACTGCAAAACTGATCTGAAAAGTATAAAATGCGTATTATACACACAGAATTGCTGCTTGAAGTGCCAGCTGAGGCCTCACCCAGCTTAAACTTGGGGGCCTTTTCTTCCTCTCTAGTTCTAATGGCACTTCCTTGGTACACCCACTATAATTTGTGTTTCTGTCTTATCCCATGCACAGTAGCCCTGTGATAAGCCTACTAAAAGTAGGAATTCTTTCTAAATATCCCCAGCACTTCCAACAGAGCCTCCTGAGAAACTGAAGCAGAAATGGTCCATTGCCAATCATGCAGAAAAGAGCGTAGCAAGCCTGAGACTGCCACCCTTAGAAAGGCCTGCTCACCGCACTGGCCCTTGGCTGGCACCTGGAAACTTGGGTTTCAGGAGTGTTCCTCCAGTTTCCTAAGTAATAATCAGAGTGGTTTACTGTGCCTAGACTGTTTGTGCAAACAATATAATTTATGCTGAATACTTGCTTTCTTTCTGAGAGTTGGGAATTTTGGCAGAGGGTACCTGTGGCCAACGCCAATAAAAACCCTGGGCACTGAGACTCTAATGAGCTTCCCAGGTATACGACACTTCACCCATGTTGTCACTACTCAAAAATGGAGGAATTTAGTATGTTTTGTGTAACTCCACTGTGAGAGGACTCTTGGAAGCTTATATGTGGTTTCCTCTGGACTGCGCCGATTCAACTTTTCCTTTGCTGATTTTGCTTTGTATCCTTTCACTGTAATAAATCGCAGCCATAGACACAACCATATGGTGAGTCTTGTGAGTCTTCCTAGCAAGTCACCAAACCTAGAAGTGGTCTTGGGAATCCATGACACAATAGTAAATAAGTGTGTATATGGTGGTAACTCTAAATTTATGTCTCCAGAAATTAATTTCCTACTGAGCTTCAGACTATCTATCTACATCTACCTATCTGGCATCACCCCCTTGGGATATCTACTAGCCACCTCAGACTTAGCATGGTCAAAACAAAACTCCTGACTTCCTCTACCACATCTTTTCCCCAAACTTGATCTCAGCATATAGCACCAGCAGCCATCCACTTAGTCATGTCAAAAACCTAGAAATAATCTGATTTCTCTTTTCCTTCATTACCAGTTCCACTAAGCTCCCCCAAGTCTTATCAGTTTTAGTGGGGGGTAGTGAAGCAAATCCATTCACAAAGTAAACATTTGATAATCTGGAAGCTATTACTATCTTCTCACTGCCCTGAGTTCTATCCAATGTCATCTCTAGGTTGTAGCAGAGCAATACCCTTCATATTCCCTTGGCCTTTATAATCCATTCTCCACACCAAGCCACAGGGACCTCTTAACAATGTGATGGAATATATCGTTCCCCTGCTTAAAACCTGTCACTGACATCCCACCAGAATAAAATTCTCTCCCAAGGCTTTTAAGACACATTTGACTGGCACCTGCCTACCTCTCTGATCTTACCCAGATACCGCTTTTCCCTTTGCTCAACACATCTGTTTTAACCACACTGGCCCTCATTCTGATCCTCTTAACATGCCAAGATTATTTCTACCTTAGGTTCTTTCTAATAGCTGTTTGTTCCTACTTCACATGATTACCTCAAATGTCATTTCCTTAGAGAGGCCTTCCTTCATCACACTAGAAGAGATCCGACTCCAGAATGTCATTCTATTTCATTATGTCCATATTATCACCCTCTGAAAGTATCTTGCTCCTTTCTTTGTCCTTGCCTACCTTGTTCACTGCTGCTACTCTAGTGTCTACATCAGCTCTTGGCACATGGAAGGCACTCAAATATATGTTGAATAAAAAACAAAGTGTACACAACTATCTCCAAATTCAGGAGAAAGTAAGAAGGCATCTGTGTGGGAAAAAAGTTCAAAGTCGAGGTAATTAAACTACTATTCAAATTAAACCTAACCTATGAGCTTGGTGGCTTCCTCTGACTTGAGAGGTTTGGTTTGGGTTTTTTTTTGGGGGGGGGTGAGGGAGGAGGTAGGAAGTTATCATAAAAAGATTCCTCATTAACTTTGGTCAATATTAATGGGTCCACTATCTTTGTTCATCAACTGGGCACAGAAAACCAGAGAGAATACTTCTTACTATGGATAGGGTACATCAGGATTGAAGTTAAGCAGTGGCTTTTCTAACAACGGCAGGAGGAAAGGGCTTAGAAACATGGGGATCCTGAATCTAATACCAAAAAAGGACCTTGAAAGAACAAGAATGCAAAATATTTAAAAAAAAAAAAAAAGGAATTAGAGTTTTTTTTTTTTTTTTCATTGAAAAGGACCAGGTTTACTTTCCACATTAATGCCATACACAGAATCTGCCAAAGACATTTTTACAGCGCCTCCTAGATAGGCTTTAAGATGTTAGACCAAATAAAAATTCAATCCCAGTACCGCCCATTCACATTCCCCTTCTCCTATTCCTTTCTACTTACCCTTTCTGGTTTGGTGGGCAGTTAACGATTATTGTTCAATTTTAAATAAAAATGTTCTGTGTACTAGTCCTACAGGAAATTATTTTCGTCAGTTTCCTATACCCTAATTAACTCATTCAACAAATATTTACTGAATCCTTACTATACCAGGGTAGACCACAATGTTGCCCAACTCCTGGAACACCAATCACATCAAGGCTACATAAATGGTATCCCCAAAAGCTATGAAACCTGACAGCTCTATGCCAGACACTTTACTAGGTGCCTGGGATACTGTGAAGAACAAAAAAGAAACGGTCCTTCTTGTCACAAAGCTTACAATTTAGCATACTTCTATAACTGAGCAAAGACTGGTGACTGGGCACTGTACTACAAGTTTTCAAACAGACTGGTGTACTTCCGCCCCACAACAACTTCAGTGAGGGAAGTGGTGTCGTCCCCTTCTAACCAGTTAGGAAACTTGTAACTGAACTGTTAGTAAAAGCTAAGTAACACGTCCAAGGTCACTGAGACAGTGCTGGGAGTAGAGCTACAGCCTAAGAAACTGAACCACATCTCCTCAAAACAAGAAAATGCCAGGCTCCAATTTGAGATGGCTATCCTAGCAGTCTGTTCGGGGTTCAGGATTGTTTCCAGCTCATAATGCATTCTGCTTCTTCGGTGTCCATGTTCATCTCAAGTTAGAGCCAGCTACATCGCTGACAAACAGAAGTCTTTTTCCCATCTTTAGAAAATTAGGTATCATTTCTTTCTTTCGGATTTTTAATTTTATTCCTTCAAACTTCTCAAATCTTTCATGGAATGCTGGGCTCATTTATACATTTGAGGCCTTTCACGTAGACTTCAGACCTTAGAACAACTTTGTTTAACGAAATGGTCTCCTTTTTTTGGCCTTCCAAATTTCCTTCTGCAAAGATGTTTATTATGCGTTTACTAAGTAATATTCTAGTGGAAAATAGTTTTTCTTTGCTCCTCCTGGGCAACTAACTTGTGTCTACAGAAAAGCAGTTTGTTTTTAAATAAATAAAAGTGATTATTATAGACGTTTTAATCAAATGAATTTCATGTGATATTAGTTACATGTGTGCTCTATACTCTAGTCTTCTTGTTCACAAAACATAATAGTGACAGAGATTTAGTATCTACTTTCCACACTGACAATTATTATCTTTGCAGTTACAGTAATAACCACTATTTTTAGTAAACGAGACATCTAGACATCTAGAAGGAAACAAGTAAAAATGAAGGCATAACTAAGTAATATCTTGCTATTAAGGTTTTGTTGCTGGAATGTTTCCTGGTACGATTTAGCTTTGTGTTCTGACCATAAGCTAATGAGACAACTCAGCCAAAACAAGGAAAACACCACATTCAAAAAATGAATTCAATAAATGAATACAGCTAGGAAAAAAGATGTTCTACAAGTGCTAGACTCAATCCCTTCAATGCATCAAAATGTTTACACATCTGAGACAGCTGAAGGGCTCAGCAGAACATAAAACTGTAATTTGGCCTTTCCAACACTCTGTAAAGCACACCCCTGTAAAATATGAAGTTGTCAATTGCAAAGGCTCTCCCAGAAAAGGAAAGAACAGTAAGGAAGAAAGGGTAATTCATTTAAATACCAAACCAAACAAAAAATCCAAACATACCTGGCAACATGAGAAAAAGCATCCACAAGGACAGATTCAAATTCTCTAGTGAATTCAGGTCCTTTCCTTTTACTGTTTTGGATGACATCATTGGCTAAGTACAGAAAAGTAAGCTTTCTATTTGATTTGGCTGGAAAAAAAGAAAAAAAAAGATAATTTAATTTACACCAAGGAAATTCTCAATGCACAATTCTTCTGCCCTAAGCTACTCCTAAAGAACATTAAGACAAGTATTATTTACTTGAGACCAGGCTTCCTTTACAATTGAAACAACAACTTAAATAACTTGTTGACATCACTAACAAAAAAGGTTTGAGAATACAAGTTTGAAAAACAAAATAAAACAAGAATGGGCCATCTTCATTTCTGTAATATTTTAACCAGAATAACTGATGGTAAAATAAAGATAATCCAAAGAAAATTCCTAAAGGATAAGCAGTCAATATCCTCAAGAAGACATAATAAAACCAAGGTTTATTCTATTGCAAAGATGAGCATTTTTAATTCACTATTAATTACCAAATACTGCAGAATGAAGACTGAGCCAGGTTTCAGTTTTAAAATAGATTCTTGTAATTTATGTTCCTACACTGAGAATTTCTCTAAACATTCCTATAACAATCATCAACGATAGTAACTCTACAATCCAGAGACTCTCTATATGCACCAATGGATGTTTATCTCAAATATAAATATATATTAATGCTACATTATTATTGAAAATTTAAAGATGTCTGAATTCTGGATATGCAAAATTATGGCTCCCACAGAAACCATAATTCTTCTCTCTTATACATACTAAATGTAGTATTTCCTATTACTCTGTATGGCATCATATATTAAACCATAAAAACCTCATGTACTATGTCTGAGTTACAGTTGCTTGGGGGAACATTACTGAATTTCCTGGCTTCTATGCACATAACTTCTCAACCATAAAGTTACATCACTATCATTTTTGGTCCCAGTTTTCTTTTAAAAGAAATAAATAAGAATACAATCAGACAGTCCAAAACACTAAGTTTTCTCCAATGCTAAAATACCTGAAAAACTCAAGCAAGCCTTATATCAACCTTTACATACCTGAAAAACTAGTCCTTAACTCTATTCCTCTCAGAAACCACTTGTTTCTTTTGATATGCACACAGCATGTATAAATTCTGACACAGCAGGCATAAGATGTGACATTTTTAAAGGTAGCTACAGAAGAATAACCCAAGTTAAAAACAAGATTTTTAAAAGCATGTAATAGTTTAAAATGATGACTTAAAGTATTCATAAAATTAAATATGGATATCTTGAGCTGTATTAACCTTCTGGTAATAACCTAGTTTACATGGCTGACTGACGGTAATATTTAATCTTTAACAACTTTAATTATTATTCAAAAGCAGATCAAAAGTGTCAATAGTTACAATATTCTACCATTGCTACAAAGGTATCTTATAGCAAAGGCTTTTCTTTTTTTTTAAGTAAACCTTGTCTGGAATGTTGCAACAAGTAAAACTACCAAGTCCATAATGTTATGAGTTAACAGTTTCCAAAGTACACCAGAACTTCAACAAAGGTAATTTGACTAAGTGATGCTTTACAAATGCCATATATTTCATGTTTAAAAACCCAGACTCCATTGTATAAAATGTCAATTTCCACAATTAAGACATACATTTTTTTCAGTGCTGCAAACATGATAGCCAAGAGGCCAGAGAGCCAAAGTTTTCACTATTTACAATGCCAATTAATTTTCATCATCCTCAAACTTTGCAATGGGGATTTAGTCAAAATTTATCCCTCGACATCCAGCATCCTGAAGCCAACATGAGTACCATGTGTGTAAAGGTCATACGACAAAGCCCAGAGCACTTAAATACTCACACCCTCTACTCTAGACCCAGGTGACAACTCACTTATTCAGATGTCTTTCCAATATGACACAGTATATCCTTTCACTCCCTATCTATGCCCATTCCAAATGGGATGGAATAGTTACTAGGCAAAATTTATATAACTGGCTGACCAAAAAACTCAACTTGTTTAGCTGGTTTTGACATCTAAAAAAGTTGGGGGAGGGGGGCTATTTATCTGCATTCAGGCCAACATATAAAAACATTACTAAAAAATACTCATCTAAGGAGCATTTTACATCAAACTTCACGATAAAGAAAGGAAGTTCTACCTAGGACAGAGCCCAAAGTGATAAATTAAGAATTATTCCTAGTGGAAAGACAGTAACCCATCAAGAATAAAAGTAGCATTTAAGCAAAAAATAGTAATTTCTGTAAGCCCCGTAAATATTTTGAAGGCGATTCAGACAGAATCTGTAAACATCTTAGGGAAATGACTTGACCAGATAGAAATGTCCACTTCTAAAGACTCAGGGTGGGCCAGAACCTAAGGGGCTAGTCAATTTGAACATAATGGCACAAAATCTTTTTCCACTTCTGTGTGGGAGCATTCTCTATTCATGAATGAGGCCTGGGTTATTAGGAAGCTGTATCCTGATGCTTGGAAGAGCATCTCTACCTTGGCACTATCCAATATGGTAGCCACTAGCCACATATGGCTATTGAACACTTGAACTAACACAATTATATAAAACTTTCGTTCCTTAGTCACACATTTCAAGTGCTCAACAGCCACACGTGGCAAGTGGCTACCTTGCTGGGCATTATGGATATAAAACATTTCACAGAAAGCTGTAGGTAGTGCTGTTTGGATCCTCTACTCAACCATGAAAATGACACTGGAGACCACAATCAAACTCCTAACCTATTTTTTTTTTTTTAAGATTTTTTATTTATTTATTTGACAGAGAGAAATCACAAGTAGGCAGAGAGGCAGGCAGAGAGAGAGAGGAGGAAGCAGGCTTCCCGCTGAGCAGAAAGCCCGATGCGGGGCTCGAACCCAGGACCTGGGATCATGACCTGAGCCGAAGGCAGCGGCTTAACCCACTGAGCCACCCAGGCGCCCCCTTATTTTTTTTTTTTAAGATTTTATTTATTTATTTGTCAGAGTGAGCACAGGCAGACAGAGTGGCAGGCAGAGGCAGAGGGAGAAGCAGGCTCCCGCTGAGCAAGGAGCCTGATGTGGGACTCGATCCCAGGACGCTGGGATCATGACCCGAGCCGAAGGCAGCGGCTTAACCAACTGAGCCACCCAGGCGTCCCTTCTAACCTATTTTTAAACTGTGTTAAAAGGTACCATGCTAAATGCTATGGGCATTACAAAGAAACAAAAAGACTTAGTTTCTCACACAAAACACAAATCTAGTGAAAAAACAGAACTACTAAGAATGAATAAATGCTAAATTAGTGTGGGATGGGGTGGGATACAGTGATTAATTCTAATCAACAAAAGTGCTATGGGTTTGGTTGGAGTCAGACAATCACCTTCACTTATTAAAGGGGACTGAGGCACTGGGTACTTGAAAGCACAAATTTTGGCATTGGAGGGCGCTGGGCTGATACTCCAGCCATATACCCTAAACAAAGCACTTAATCTCTCCTTATCTTTACATTCTCATCTATAAAATGGGGAGATATAATGCTGGTCTCCTTAAAACATAAGGTTTCAGGAAACTAGGATCATGAGATTAGAGTTAAAGGAGCTTCACAGATGAATGCAGTCTCTGAATTGTTATTTTCCATAACTCAAATAGGGTACAAGGAGGAGGATTTGTGGGCTCTAGGCTCTATTCCCCAACTGCCCAGAAGGGACCCCTATCTCAGTATGGCACATACTTGTGGAAAGGGGAGTCTGTGCTAGAAGGCTAGAACCGGGTGTCCTCAAAGATTCTTGGATTTTCATGTCTGACAGCCTGATGTAGTAGTCTAGCCTCACCAGCTCTAAGGCAATGAAAATACCACTTCACCATCCAGGTGGGAGTCTCCATCTCACAGATAGTGGAAAACACACATAAAGTTACTTCCTATATTATAAAGGGCCTAAGACACAGAAGCTGCCCAAAGTGGTTCTAAGCTCCATTTCCTCAGCTTTCTGCTATGGAATCATTAGGGGAACAGCTGTGAAGGTGCCTACCTTCCCCACCAGACTGTAAGCAACTTGAAGGCAAAGACCATGCCTCACATTGAGTAATCAGTAGTCCCATTTCACCGTTATTTATGAAGCGCCTATACTGTGCTTGACCCCATGTGGGATGTTCATTTGTATTTGGATTACCCTGTTTACTCCTTACCACAGCAAGTTGTTTGAGCCTCAGTTTTTCCTCATCTGCAAAGTTCCTACTCCAGAGAACTCTGAGAATTTAAAAAATGACAATGTATGTAAAGATATCAGTACTGCACCTGGCACATAATTAAAGGCACAGTAAACACCAGTTTTCATCACCTCCATTTTATAGGTAAGGAAACTGAGGGTCAGAGAGGCTAGGCTGCTGGGGTCAGTGAATGGCAACACCACGCTTCAATTCCAGGCAGATGGCCTCTGGAGTCAACGTATTATCAAGCATCCAACCCAGCACCTGGCACACAACCAGCTGAGCTCAATGAACACCTGTCAGATCCCAAGCAGGGTCTTGAATCAATGAAAGATGCACTAGAAGAGGAGCCTGAGAGGTAAGGTCTAGGTAGCGTGGCCCCTTAACCTTTCCATAATGGGAGGTAACCGTACCTACTTCACAGAGCCATTCTGAGGACTAAAATGTGAGGATATTCATAAAGGTCTTAGCATAGTGACTGGCACTATGGCTCTGTAAGGGGCAGCCATCCTTGTCTCGTTTTACAGATGAGAAAACAGAAGCACAGAGAGATGAAGAAACCAGCCCAGTATCACTCAGCGAAATAAGTGGCTAAGCCAGGACTCGATCTCGGCAGTCTTACTCGAGTCCTCTGTGTCTTACTCCAAATGCCCGGCAAAGTGCCTGGCGCACAACAGCCTAGGGCCAATGCCCTCTGCAAAGCTGTCCAGATAATAATAGTCACAAGTGTCAGGAGTAGTCTGCGGGCTGGGAAAAGGGCTGGCTGAACTGGGAGTCTGGGAACCTCAGACAAGTATCCTAAACCTTCCCAGGCCTCAGTTTCCTTTTCCGAGAAATGGGGATAACACTGTCACCAACCTCAGAAGCGCAATCAGAGGCCCGGGCTTGGAAAGCAGGCTTCAACTAAGAAGCTAGAGGAGCCTCGGGAACGGGCTGGGGAGAGGTCAATCCAGGGGAGGGCCCAAGGAGCTGGACAGGGGGTGTTTACCTTTGCGGAGCTCGCGGTGCCACACAGAGACGATGGGTCCCGCGTGCTTGCGGTGGTGGATGAGCCACAAGGACAGGGTCTGCACGCTCTGTTGAGAGTTGCTCAGCTCCGAGAGCTTCTTCTCCAACGCCGACTCGGAGAAAGAGGACATGGTGGCGGCGGTGGGGCCCTGCAAGGAGCGGCCTGGGCCGCCCAGTGCGGCGGGAAGAGCGACGGCACGAGGCCGGGGCCTCACCTGACTGCCTGCGGGGCTCTTTACGGACTGACAGACTGCCAGGGGGGTAAGGAGGGGGAGGGGATGGGTCTCCGCAGTAACAGCCGCCCGCGCCGCCGCCACAAGATGGCCACCGACCTCTCACCCCGCCGAGAGCAGGGTCAAAGGGGAAGGGCCGGAGTAGCTGGGCACCGGGAGGTGTCAGAGCTAGAGGAAAACGCCTCTCCAGTGGCGGTGGCCTCCCTGAATCTCGCTCAGGGTACTTCGAAAGGGACAGACCGGGAGGGAAGCGCAGTTCGGCGGCCTCCGGAAGGCGCTTTGACCGCTCGCGCCCGCACGCAGGCGCAGCGAGGCTCACCGGAACCCTTTCTCCCGCTCCGGCAGAACCTTTCTGGCGCTGTACGGCGCGCTAGTTAGCACGCCACTTCCGGCGGGGTGGAGGAGGCGGGAGAGAGGGAAAGGCTGGAAAACGAGGTAAGGGAAGAGTGGCGGGAGCAAGAGGGAGCCCAACAACCGGGAGCCCCTAGAGGGGAATCTCGAGGGGACACTGATGCTGAGTGATCAGGATATACGGGAGGGGGGGCTTTCTCCCTCATCTGGCAGGCCCCAATCCGCACTCTTCTCTGTACACGTCCTGCTCTCTAGCTGTCCCCCCGCCCATCCCCCGCCCGCCAAAGCTTCCTTTTGGTTGTGCCAAGCCACCCATGTGCACTTTTCACGCCTTGGCTCTTGCTGTGTTTTTTCTCCAAAGGTGAGGTCTCCCTCCCCACCCCCTTCTCACCTGGTGTGCTCCCCACTCAGCCTCCAGGACCACCCTTTAATATCCTGTACTGACGTTTAGTCGGTGACAGCACTGCCATAAAACACACCTTTGTGCTCTTAATTTGGTTGCTTCGTTCAGAGAATTACATACAGCCCTTGCCCTCTGGGGAGTCCATTTAAACGTTCTGAAATTTAAGCAATATGTTAACTTTTTTGAGGGTTGGGACAGGGAAGTCAATTTTTCCCTTGACCTCCTTTAAAACGCCGTTTGAGACTGCGACCTTTTTACCTATGTTTAATAAAAAGTTTTAAATTCCAGTTATCAAATCAGAGAAATTTGTCTTTCCAGCTGCTCTGTGGTTGGTAGTAGGGAGTTAGGTTATTGTAGACAGCAGTTTTAAAATTTCCCGATTATCATGGCATTTACCAGTTATGGGCAAACTCCAGTTAAGAGACATTTTCCTAGTTGATGACTATTTTTTCTCTCACTGCACCATATTGTAGTTCTTTGCCTAGATGCTTTGACTCCTCTTCCAGACTGGAATCATCATAATCATCATCGTAGCCAATATAGTGAGCAATTTCTAAGGGCTAGACATTGTTTTCACATAGTAACACATTTAATCCTCATGACAAAGCTATAAGGTAGTTACTATGTTATTCTCATTTGGCGAATGAGGAAATGGCACAGAGAAGTTAGGTGACCTACCCAAGATCACATAACTAAGATTAGAGGGAAAGGACTGCATCTTATGTATTTTTCTCATCCCACCACCTTATTCATAGCTGATGGAGTGAATTAATATTAAAAAGGTAAATGCCCTAAAATTACAGTCAATATCTAGTCATAATTATAACCTAAGGCCTTTGAGTCCCAATCTTGACCATGTTTCTATATTAAGTAGCACTGTCATATACTGAATACTTAACACCAAGTCACTCTGTATTAAGCACATTACATACTTTGTTTTATTTAATCCTTAAAATAGTTTTGTGTAATGAGGATTATTATCACTATTTGAAAGATGAGAAAACATAAAACATGGGTGAGTAATCTGTCCAATATCACTTGGATATAGAAAAGCTAGGAGTCAAATCAAGGTTATCTGATGTCTGATCCCATGATGTCTGATCTGACTTCTGAGCCACAGATTGATTCTTTCAGCTAATAATTTTTGAGCACTATATCTCAAGCACTATTTTAAGCAAAAAGAATCTGTGTCCCCAGAAGCTTACCTCCTACAAGAGGAGGTAGATTAAAAAAAAAATTTCATGTATAAAACAAGTCAGAAAATGATACCTAATTTGAATAAAAATCAAGGAGGATGAGGAATGCATTTGTGGGAGGATAGGAGTCTATTAAATAGGCGGGTTAGAAAAGGCCTCATTGATAGGGTGACATTTGATTAGATCCCTGAAAGAAACAAGAGAACAAGCCATATGCCATATGGTAGAATGTTGTTCAAGGCAGAGGGAAAACTAAATGCAATTGTTAGACCATTGTTGGCATTTTTAAGGAACAGCAAGAAGGATGATAAGGCTGGAGTGATAGGAACCAGAAGGCTGGAAATGAGCTCAGAAAAGTAGCCAGGGACCACATAACATGGACCACATCACATGGGGACTTGTAAGCCATAGGAAGAATTTTGGATAATACTCTGAATGAAATGAGAGTTCACTGAATGCTTTTGAGAAAAAGAGGAGCATTGTGGCTCTTAGGCCGAGAACAGTAAGGCTTCAAGGGTGGAAGCAGGAAGAGCAGTTGAGCAGCTGTTGTAATAACCCAGGTGAAAGGATGATTCAGACCAGGTTTGAGGTGGTGAGAGGGGGTCGGATTCCGGGAATAGGAATCCCAGGATTCTGTCTTTAAGAGGTAGGACAGTATTTGCTGACAAATTAGGTATGAGATGTAAAACAAAGATGAATCTAGGTGGCCCCAAAGATTTCAGCCTGAGCAACCATAAAAATGGGACTGTGCATTTTCTGAATTGCAGAAAGAGCTGGGAGTAAAAGCAGGAGTTTAGGTTTGTACATGTCCACTTGGAAATACCTATCCAGGTAAAGGCTTCTCTCATAGGCAGTTGGATTTATGGGTCTGGAGTTCAAGGAAGAGACATGATAGAGTTAAACATATAAATGTGGGCATCATAAGGGGGAATAGCTGTAGAAAGAAGAGAGTTTGGGGCGCCTGGATGGCTCAGGTGGTTAAGCATCTGCCTGGCTCAGGTCTTGATCCCAGGGTCCTGGGATCGAGTTTCTCCCCACACCACCACGTAGGGCTTCCTTCTCAGCAAGGAGTCTGCTTCTCTCCCTCTCCCTCTGCCCCTCCCCTCTGCTTTTATACGTGCAAACATGCCCGTGTGAGCTCTCTCTTTCAAATAAATAAATGAAGAAAAAGAAAAAGAAAGGCCCAGTGACTGAGTGCTCAAACACTTCGTTTAGAAGTCTGAAAGATAAGATGATGACAATCTGATTTTTCTTCTTCAGTCCATTAATATTAATTACACTGATTCATTTTCAAATATTGAGTCAGCCTTCCATCCCTAGCATAAACCCTGCTTTCTCATGGCGTATAATTCTTTTTACATGCTGCCACATTTTATTTTATAATCTTTGTTTAGGATTTGTGCATCTATGTTCATGAAGGAAATTGGTATGTAGCTTTTTTATTTACATATTGTCTTTGGTAGGTTTGGTATCAGGGTAATATTAGCTTCATAAAACAGGTTGAAAAGATTTCCTCCTTTTTCTAGAAGGTTGGGTAGGATTGGTGCTAATTCCTTAAATGGTTGGTAGAAGTTCCCGGTGAAACCTTCTGGGCCTGTGGATTTGTTTTCTTTTTCCTTTTTGAGTTTTTATTTATTTTTTTTTTAAGATTTTATTTATTTATTTGACAGAGATCACAAGTAGACAGAGAGGCAGGCAGAGAGAGAGAGAGAGGGAAGCAGGCTCCCTGCTGAGCAGAGAGCCCAATGCGGGACTCGATCCCAGGACCCTGAGATCATGACCTGAGCCGAAGGCAGTGACTTAACCCACTGAGCCACCCAGGCGCCCCCCCTTTTTGAGTTTTTAAATGACAAATTCGGTTTTTAAAAGTTGTAAGTCTGGTCAAAGGTTAAATAATTTTTCTCATATTACGTGAGCTGTAGTAGTTTTTGAGGAATTTGCCATTTCGTCTAAGTTATCAATTATATGTGTGAAGTTGTTTGTAGTGTTCCTGTATTATCCCTCTTGTCTGTCTTACCCTCTTGTCAGTCTTGCCAGAAGTTTGTCAATTTTATTATCTTTTCAAAGAACCACTGCTTTGTTTCATTGATCTTTCTCTATTTTCTCTTTCCAGTTTCATTGGTTTCTACTCTGCTCTTTATTATTTTCTTCCTTCTGCTTCCTTTGGTTTTATTTTACTCCTCTTTTTCTAGGTTCTTAAAGTGAGAGTTAGATTATTGATTTGAGATCTTCCCCTTTTCTAACATGTGTATTAACTACTATAAATTTCCCCTTTCAGCATGACTGTAGCTGTGTCCCCCAAATTTTGATACGTTGTATTTTTACTTTCATTTCTGTGTATCTTTTTAAAAATTTCCCTTGAGATTTCCTCTTTGATCCATGAATTATTTAGAAATGTGTTGCTTTGGGGCTCCTGGGTGGCTCAGTCATTAAGCGGTTACCTTAGCCTCAGGTTATGACCCTGGGGCCGTGGGATCGAGTCCTGCATTTGGGGGGGGAGTCCTACTCAGCGGGAGCCTGGTTCTCCCTCTCCCATTCCACCTGCTTATGTTCCCTATCTAATAAATAAAAATTCTAAAAAAAAAGAAAAAAAGAAAAGAAAAGAAAGAAAAAAGGCAGGAAAGAAAGAAACATGTTGCTTAGTTTCCAGATATTTGGAGATTTTCCTGTTAATCTCTCTGTTGTGAGATTTCTAGTTTGATTCCATTGTGGTTGGGGAAGCTGCTGTATTCACTGTGTCATGGCCTGGGATATGATCTATTTTGGTATAATGCTCTGTGGGCACCTGAAAATGTATTCTGCTGTTGTGGGTTGGAGTGTTCTTTAAATGTTGATTAGATCCTGTAGGCATAGGGCATTGTTGAGTCCTGTTATCCTTGTTGATTTTCTACCTGTTTTATCAATTGTTGAGAGAAGAATGTTGAAGTCACTACCTGTATTTGTGGTGACCACCCCTGCTTCCCCTTTCAGTTTTAATGAATTTTTGCATCACACATTTTGGGGTTATTTTGTATTTGTATTTTGTGGTTGATTTGTGTCTTAACATAATCCATTTAGTATTGCTATGTCTTCTTTTTTTTTTTTAAGATTTATTTATTTATTTGACAGACAGAAATCACAAGTAGGCAGAAGTAGGCAGGGAGGCAGGTGGGGGGGGAGCAGGCTCCCTGCTGAGCAGAGAGCCTGATGCGGGGCTTGATCCCAGGACCCTGGGATCATGACCTGAGCCGAAGGCAGAGGCTTTAACCCACTGAGCCACCCAGGCACCCCCACTATGTCTTCTTGATGGGTTTACCCGTTCATGGTTATAGAATGTCCTTCTCTATCTCTGGTAATTATTGATTTTTCAATTCTAAAATGTCCATGTGATTTTTCTTTCCATCTCCCGTTTCTTTGTTGAGGCTTCCTATTCTTTCATTTACTTCAAGCAAGCACATAATTGCTCCTGGAAGCATTTTAATCATGGATGCTTTAATAACTTTATCAGATAATTCTCACATCTCTTTTGTCTCAGTGTTTGATGTATTGATTGTTTGTTTGTTTTTTTCTTTCAGTTTGAGACCTTCCTGTCTCTTGGTATGATGAATGCTTTTTGATTGGACATTTTTGCATTAATTTCTGACACTCTGGATCTTATTTAAGTTTTCTGTTTTAGCTGGCTTTCTCTGACACCACTTTGGCAGGAGAACCAAGTGTAGGTAGAAGTTCAGAGTCTTAACTCAGTCTCCTTTGACACCCAAGGTGAAGGGCTCCTCATTACTTCCCAGTAGAAGTGAGAGTTCCAGCACCCCATTTGGTATCCACTGTGCTGCACTAAGGGTGGCCTCCTTATCACAGGACAGTAGCAACAAAAGTCCTGACTGTCCATAAGCCTCCTCTGACACTACCCTGAGGGTGAGGGAAAGGAGTGTATATTCTTTTTTTTTTTTTTTTAATATTTTATTTATTTATTTGACAGAGAGAAATCCCAAGTAGGCAGAGAGGCAGGCAGAGAGAGAGGAGGAAGCAGGCTCCCTGCTGAGCAGAAAGCCCGATGTGGGGCTCGAACCCAGGACCTGGGATCATGACCTGAGCCGAAGACAGCGGCTTAACCCACTGAGCCACCCAGGCGCCCCAGGAGTGTATATTCTTGATGTACACTCTTTTCTAAGTTAAGAACCACTTTTCTAGAATGTATTGCCTACCAAAAAACTTCCTGTCTAGTAGAAAGTATAGGCACATAAATATTAGTCTAATAAGGGCACCATTTGACAAATATTCTATAGAGGACAGCTATAAATGAAAAGAGCCTAAAGTAATTTGGGGAAGGATTTTTGGGAAGTCTCCTTGATTCCCCTCCTCCACTCCTATTTTGTATACTCCTTTGTGTTTTTTGTTTGCTTGTTTTTAAGATTTCATTTTTTTTTATTTGATGGAGAAAGAGATCACAAGTAGGCAGAGAGGCAAGCAGAGAGAGAGGGAAGCAGGCTTCCCGCTGAGCAGGGCTCGATCCCAGGACCCTGAGACCATGGCATGAGCCGAAGGCAGAGGCTTAACCCACTGAGCCATCCAGGCACCCCTCTCCTTACTGTTCTGTTGTATACTCCTTCTTTGCAGTGTTAGACCCTCTAGGTAACTTTGTATCTCCCTTTCCTTGTCCAGAACTTAGCCTGGTGCATGACACATAGTATATGCTAAGGAAACATTTCTAGATAGAAAAAAGAATGAGTAGGAAGCTACAAAATTTCACGTGTACTGGAGGTTTAAGGTTTATCCAGCCTCTCTTACTCATTTATTAAACAAACAGTGAGTGGGAACTGCTTGGCAGACACTGTACCAGATGCTGGGAAAAATCACAAGGAAAGCTGTAACACTAAAAAGTATCCTGTTCTGGGCGCCTGGGTGGCTCAGTGGGTTAAGCCGCTGCCTTCGGTTCAGGTCATGATCTCAGGGTCCTGGGATCGAGTCCCGCATCGGGTTCTCTGCTCGGCAGAGATCCTGCTTCCCTCTCTCTCTCTCTGCCTGCCTCTCCATCTACTTGTGATCTCTCTCTGTCAAATAAATAAAATCTTTAAAAAAAAAAAAAAAAAGTATCCTGTTCTATTGGAGAGGTACACAAATAAACCAGTCACTTTAACCCAAGGCAGCAGCCCTGCAGTGCACTCTGCACACTACTGCCAGATGGATCCTGAGCGAGTACTCCTTTCATCACCTGGTGCTTACTCTTCAGAAGACAGAGTTTGTGTAGAATGTGTACAGTGTGGGGTTTCCATGCTGGAGGCGGGGGGCAGGGGGCATCAGACTGACCTTGCAAACATTTATTTTTGTATTTATTTATTTATTTATTTATTTAAGATTTTATTTATTTATGTGACACAGAGAGATCACAAGCAGGCAGAGAGGCAGGTGGGGGGTGGGGGGCGCACGGGGAAGCAGGCTCCCTGCCGAGCAGAGAGCCCAATGTGGGGCTTGATCCCAGGACCCTGAGATCATGACCTGAGCCAAAGACAGAGGCTTAACCCACTGAGCCACCCAGGCGCCCCAACCTTGCAAACTTTTAAAATAGATTCACAAGCATACCTACCATCTCCCCTACTCCCCCACCCCCCATAGATTCTGATTCAGTAGCTCTGGTGTAGGGCCCAGGAATCTGTGCTTCCATTGATCCCCCTTGATTCTGATAAACAGACTGAGGGTAGCCTCTGGTCTAGCGGAAAGTGTGCAGTCAGCCTTTGAGATGAATTCCAGGTCTGACATCACTTGCTGTGTGACCAAGCGTCACTTCACCTCTCTGAGCCTCGAGTTACTCAGCTGGTGGATGAGGAATTTTTATTACATAAAATACCTAGTACATGCCTGTCATTTGGTGGGGGTTTTTTCCAGCAAGTATTAATTCTCTTCCTTCTGTTCAAGAACCTGTATTAGCAATTCTTTTTTTTTTTTTTTCAAAGATTTTATTTATTTATTTGACAGAGAGAGATCACAAGTAGATGGAGAGGCAGGCAGAGAGAGAGAGAGAGAGGGAAGCAGGCTTCCTGCTGAGCAGAGAGCCCGATGTGGGACTCGATCCCAGGACCCCGAGATCATGACCTGAGCCGAAGGCAGCGGCTTAACCCACTGAGCCACCCAGGCGCCCCTGTATTAGCAATTCTTATGTCTAAATGCTTGTCTGTGGAATCTACGCCCAGTTTTTTTTTTTTTATCCATATACTGGTTATTCAGAGTTAGAACTTTTGGAAAAAAGTCTTATGTACCAAATTTATGTAGGTTGAAGAAATTGAAATTCATGGAAATCGTACTGCCAGGTGTAGAGCAAGGACTCGAATCCAGATAGTCACATTTGTGTTCTTATTCTGTCCCTGTCCTAGAAACAGCCTAAAAGTAGCCCAGCCAAAGTCTAGAGCTATGATTGCCCCTTAAGAATGAATCTAGGGATACATGGGTGGCTCAGAGGGTTAAGCTTCTGCCTTCCCCTTGGGTCATGGTCTCAGGGTCCTGGGATCAAGCCCCGAATCGGGCTCTCTGCTCAGCAGGGAGCCTGCTTCCCCGTCTCTCTCTGCCTGCCTCTCTGCCTCTACTTGTGATCTCTCTCTCTCTGTCAAATAAATAAATAAAATCTTTAAAAAAAAAAAAAAAAGAGAGAGAGAAGGAGAATCTAACAGGATCCTCCCATAAAGGATGATGTCGGGGCGCCTGGGTGGCTCAGTGAGTTAAAGCCTCTGCTCAGGTCATGATCCCGGGGTCCTGGGATCGAGCCCTGCATCGGGCTCTGCTCAGCAGGGAGCCTGCTTCCCTTCCTCTCTCTGCCTGCCTCTCTGCCTACTGTGATCTCTGTCTGTCAAATAAATAAATAAAATCTTTAAAAAAAAAAAAAAAAAGGATGATGTCGGCTACCTGTAGGAATTACCCAAGAGAAGAGTATGGCAGTTTTTACCCAGAATCCAGTTCAGGCACAGCTGATATTAAAGCTCTAACAACAAGAGAACCAGAGCTTAGAATATGGCTGTTGACTCAACAGGCATTTATTGAATATTTGCTGTGTGCCTGAAGCAATAAACAAACCTGTCAATTATCACTCTTCTAGAGCCTATATTCTAGTGAGAGGAGAGAGACAATAAATAAACAGGTAGATAATCTGGTTTGATGGATGGTGCTAAGTGCTCTGGAGGAAAACTTTGTCAGGATGAGGAGATAGTGCAGGGGTGGGGAAGAGGGAGGATAGATTATAGTTTTAAACAGGAGTGGTCAGAGAAGGCTCACTCAGAATTCACGTTTGAGCAAGCCCTAAAAGTGATGAGAGAGCAAGTCTTGAGGAAATAATGGTAGAACAGCAAGTGCAAAGGCCCAGGGATGAGCATGTCAGCCCTGGATGAAGTGTGGCTCACTTGCTGTGATGGCATCTCTATCTTGTCTCTACATTTACAAGGTGCTTTGATTTTTCTTCTTCCTGGCCTTTGCTTGTAACAGCTGTTTTACCTTGAGCAGCCTTCCTGCATAGCTCTAAACATGTAATCCTCAAATTCCAACACAAGTCCCCCTCCCTCCGTGAACACTTCCCTGTTGAAGTTCATTCTTTTTCCAAATGTCTTTTGTACTTCTTTCCTTTTTTCTCCCTTTTCCACTTCTTGATTGTATGATATAGTAAGTGCCTTGTGATCTACCATCTTATCCTTTTAAGTGTCTATAAGGTATAGCATCTTTTCTGGTGCCGATTCCTCCATTTCTCTTCACCACCTATATGCCATGGCCCAGGGATGGTCTCTAACCCATCCAGTGACAAGGCAGAGAGAGAAGGGGAAGATGGGGAGAGGCTATGGGTTCACCCATGGACTACGATTGTGGATCTCTTCCCTTGCCTCTCAGTGACTGCTTTCCATGACCACAGCTTGGGTGTGCTGAGCTAGAAAAGACATAGTTGCCCATCAGCAATCGAGAACTGGTTATTCAGGCTTATGTTTATTCAGTCACTGTCTGCCACAGTTGAACTCTGGGTGGTTTTCTCCACTCAGCCAGAGAATCCACTCTTTCTGAATGCCTCATCCCAGTGGGCCAGAATGCCCCTGGAACCATCAGTTACAGAAACATCAAACTTTGCAGCACCACTTTCAGTAATCAGGGCTGCATTTTATAGGAATAGAATCTGAGACTCCTCAGTCTCTAAATCTCTAAACAATTTCTTTTGTAATTGACATATTGTCACACAAGTGTGATTTCATGGCCATCCCATAAAGGTATATGATTGCCTTTTATAGTCATGTCAAAGCAGCAATTTGGTATACTGTCTTCCCTGCAAAAGCTGGTTTATATATTCTGAGTCTATAACCTGTTCTTTTAAAGATCTCCAATTGCGGTAAATCTTCATCTGTATAATACTCCATTGAGAGATTATACCACAATTTATCCATTCTCCTGGAGATGGGCATTCAGGGGCAATTGTGGATAGTATATTCTTGAACACACCTTTTGGTATGTTTATGTATGTATTTCTGTTGGGGATTTATCGAAGAGTAGAATTACTAGGTCATAGGGCATGCATGTGTTTACCTTTAGAATATTAGATCCTGCCGAAGAGTTTTCCAAAGTAGTTGTACCAGTTTACATGCCTACCAGCCTTGAATAAGAGTTCTAGTTGCTTCATTTCCTTGCTAACAACTAGTATTTTCTTTGTCTTTTTTTTTTTTTTTTAAGATTTTCTTTATTTATTTGACAGACAGAGATCACAAGTAGGCAGAGAGGCAGGCAGGGGTGGGGGCAGAAAGCATGATCGCTGCCAAGCAGAGAGCCAGATACAGGGCTCAGTCTCAAGACCCTGGGATCATGACCTGAGCCGAAGGCAGAGGCTTTTAACCCACTGAGCCACCCAGGCGCCCCTCTTTATCTTTTTTTTTTTTTTTTCCTTCCCTTTTTTCAGCTTAGCCCTTCTGGTGGATGCATAATGACATTTTATTGAAGTTTTGAATTGCATTTTCCTGACTTAGTGATGTGGAGTATCTTTTTTCATATGTTGATTAAGCATTGGGTATCCTCTTTTTTGATATGTCTGCTTAAGTCCTTTCCCATGTTTTTCCTGGGTTGTTAATGATTTATGAAAAATATTATCAATATGAGTGTTTTGTCAGATATATAGCAAACACCTTTCCTCCCTTTACGGGTTGTCCTTTCACTGTCTTAATGGTGTCTTTTGAGGAACAGAAGTTCTTAATCATAATGTAATCCAATTTATCCTTTTCTTTCTTTCTTTCTTTCTTTTTTAATAGTTGGCCCTTTTCTATATCCTGTTTAAGAAATCTTTGCCTACCCCAAGATCACAAAGATGCTCTTCTCTGTTTTCTTACATTTTCTTTACATTTCACATTTAAATCCAGTGTCAGATGGAATCAAGACATACATATTTTTTCCTATGGATAACCAAATGACACAGCACCTTCTGTTAAAAAGACTGTTCTTGGGGCGCCTGGGTGGCTCAGTGGGTTAAGCCTCTGCCATCAGTTCAGATCGTGATCCCAGGGTCCTGGGATCGAGCCCCGCGTCGGGCTCTCTGCCCCGCAGGGAGCCTGCCTCCACCTCTCTCTCTCTCTCTCTGCCTGCCTCTCTGCCTGCTTGTGATCTCTGTCAAATAAATAAATAAAACCTTTAAAAAAAAAAAAAAGGCAAAGATACCAAGATTTAAAAAAAAAAAAAAAATGTTCTTTCCACCAGGGCATTTCAGCTTTTGCCTTCATGAGGTACGTGGATCTCTTGCATTTGAGGGGGCTATTCTGTTCCATTAGTCTGTTTTTCAATCTTTATGCTAATAACACACTGATTTTACTTACTGTACATGTACCGTAAATCAGATAGTGAAATCAGATAGTGAAAGAACTTACACTACCACAATTTACCAATCTAATTTCTCTTCAAGATTGTCTTTGCTGGAGTGCCTGGATGGCTCTGTCAGTTAGGCGTCTGCCTTCAACTCAGCTCATGATCCCGGAGTCCCAGGATGGAGTTCCACATCAGGCTCCCTGAACAGCGGGGAGCCTTTTCCTCTCTGTGCCCCTCACCCCACTTGTGCTCTTTCTCTCTCTCTCTCTCTTTCAAATAAATAAAATCTTTTTTAAAGGGGGGGGGGCACCTGGGTGGCTCACTGGATTAAAGCCTCTACCTTTGGCTTGGGTCATGGTCTCAGGGTCCTGGGATCTAGCTCCGCATTGGGCTCTCTGCTCAGCAGGGAGCCTGTTCCCCCCTCTCTCTCTGCCTGCCTCTCTGCCTACTTGTGATCTCTCTGTCTGTCAAAGAAATAAATAAAATCTTAAAAAAAAAAAAAAAAAGATTGTCTTTGCTATTTGAGGCACTTTGCATTCCCATATCAACTTTAGAGTCATCTTGTGACTTTCTACAAAAATCCTGCTGGGATTTTGATGGCTACACCAATGATTTTCACCCAAGGGCCATTTTTGCTTTCCACGGGGCGTTTGACAGTGCCTGGAGAAATTTTTGGTTGTTGTACTTGGAGGAATGCTACTGGCACCTGGGGACAGAGGCCAAAGATGTTAGTAAATATCTTACAGTGGATAAGACAGCCAACCACTAACAAATGATTATCAAACCTAAAATGTCAAAGGTGCCACCGTTGAGAAAATCTGCATTAATGTAATCATTGTTTCAGGGAGCTCTCTACTATTTTATTATTTGTTTCCTATATGACCACTGGTCTTTTTCTCATTTTTTACCTTTTTTCGGATAAATTTAAAGATATTTATTGTCCTATTTTTACTGCTGTCTGAACTTATTAAGTATATATTCTTTTACAATACTTTTGGCGCTTACCCTACAAATTTAAGATTATTGTACCACCTCCTCAAACTATTGGACTTTTAATACATGTAACTCCTTTTACATCCCCTCCCATGCACCTTTGTTTCTACATTATTGTCTTGCACTTTGGTTTTATATCTATACTTAAATCGTAAAAGACATAATCATTTTGTATAGTTAGCATTATTTTATACCGGTATATTCTATTGTTCTTCAATCCCTCCTACATAGCCGTGCTTCTGTCTAGGTTCATTTTTCCCTCTATTTTTTCCTTTAGTGCAGACCTGATAGCAATGAATTCCCTTAGTTTGTTTTGTTGTTGTTTTTAAGATTTTATTTATTTATTGGACAGACAGAGATCACAAGGAGGCAGAGAGGCAGGCAGAGAGAGAGAGGGAAGCAGGCTCCCTGCTGAGCAGAAAGCCCAATGCGGGCCCGATCCCATGACCCTGGAATCATGACCTGAGCCGAAGGCAGAGGCTTTAACCCACCGAGCCACCCAGGCGCCCCGAATTTGCTTAGTTTTTATCCAAAACCATCTTTATTTCACCTTCAATTTTGAACGCTGGCTTCATAGGGTATAAAATGCAAGCCTCATAGTTATTTCCTCTTAGCCCTTTAAAGATGTCCCTCTCCTTCTAGTGTCTTCCAGATTTCATTGTTTCTGTGGAGAAGTATCTGTCAGTCTTACTGCTCTGTTACTTTTAAGATTTTTCTTTTTAGTTTCAGTTTACAACAGTTCGGCTGTGATCTGTGTGTCTTTGTACCGCCAACCTGGGTTTGCTGAGCTTGAATCCGTGGGGTTGATCTCTTTCATGTGTTTGGACATTTCTCAGCTGTCCATCCCCCAGCAGCAGCCTTCTCCCAGAAGCCATGTATATTGAGAGCTCTAAAAACTGCAGGTTTGTCCCTCTCCACCCCACATGACAATATTTTAAAAGCGTTGTGGTTTCTCTTTCCTAAGTGACAGCCTTTGGCCTGGGCCACACTGTAATCCTGAGCTCATGTCAAGGGTCGGCAAATGCAGCAAGGGCAATAAAATAAAATGAAGTGAAATGAAAAAGCAAAAAAATAAAGAGAAACAGCTATCAACCGTTGACTCACTGAACATTCCCCCCTGGCGAGAGTATCCGTCCACCTAGTCCCTGTTGCTTCCACAACTACTTATGTTTTAAGAAATTGTTTTTGTAATTTATCTGGCTTTTTGTAGTTGTCAGCAGGAGTATTAGCTTGCCAGGACCCTACCATATCCAACTTCAAGGCAGAAGGGGCCCGATGTTTTTGAGAGCTTGTCATGTGCCAGATGCCTTTCTAGGTTTGATGTACAGGATTGCCCCGTCTAAAGCAGCTAAGACAGAAGGATAAATCCTGCAGCAGACGGAATTCCATAGTAGCAGTGTGCATGGAGGTGACTGAAACGGGACAGAGGACGCGAATGTGAAGGAGTGCCACCTGCTCGGGAAGTTGCAAGTTTTGTCATTTCACATGGCTGCAGTTCCAGCTGGAAGGGTTGAAGCTGAGGTTGCTGAGCTAGGCAGGAGCCCGATGGCCAAGGGCCCCATGTGCCATGGTGAATAGGCAGGCTAGGGAGCACAGTTGAATTCTAAGCAGCGAAGAGGGATCAGATTTTTGTTTTAGAAAGATTATGTACATGTTACTGTGAAATGTGGATCCAAGAAGGGCCAGCACGCGAGGCCAAGGGCCCTGGAGGAAACAGTTCCAGGCAGTCCAACATTAAATAGATGGTTAACGTCAGCAACAGATTTGAAAGATGTTGAAGGGGTAGCATTGATGACATTGAAGAGAATGGGGGCATTAAGAGGGAGGCGGGAGAAAGAGAGGCTAAGGTTTCTAGCTCAGGTGAAGGCCGTAAATCACCAGGGGGGCACCGACAGTCGAGCTGAGTTCAGTTTGGGATGTACTGTGTCTTCCCACTTCATTAGCTCTATAGTTGTTTGTGTCATAGAATCTGAGAGCGTAGTTCCGGGGGGCCCCAGCTTGTGTTCTTGAAACTCCTGAGATAGATAAAGAGAGATGTAGAGCCCCAGGCCATTGCCTTCACTCCAGCTTCAACCAGACCCTCTGATTTATTCTACCTTGTGTGGGCTTCCACTTCAACATTTTATTTGAAACAAGTTTTCCACTCTAAGAGAATGCTAACAGTGTTTCCTTCCTCATTCATCTTCCTGTTTAAGGTCTCTGTTTTGAGTTGTTCATTTGAATGGAATCCATTCTGAAGTACCTTCCTTCAGAGGGTGTGTGGGTCATGCCCTCTCTGCATCCTTGCTCTTGTTCATACAGTCTGACTGGTGTCTCTCTTGGCTGTATATAGGACTTGGGGGCCACAGGCCTTCCTTTGCAGTCAGTAGATGCTATTCCGTTGTCTTCTGATGTCCCTTGTTGCAGATGAGAAAGCCAGACCTGGTCTTCTTCTAAGTTATTTGTTTGTTTCTTCCTGAAAGTATGTATAATTTTCTTCTGTCTCTTTTAGCATATAGGAATTTTACCAGAGTGTGATTAGGTGTGTGTCCTTCTGTCTTTTCAGTCTCCAGGTAAATCTTTCTGCAGCTCAGGGAAATGTTTCATTTGTTTATTTGTTCTGGCTCCTCCATCTGGTCCTTTCTCTCCTTCCAGAATTCCCTGCTATTTATTTACGTGTCGGTTCTCCAAGTCTCATGAGTTCCGTCTCTTTGTATTTCTGCTCTGAGTTTTAAAGTAGCTCTCCTAGGTCTTCCAGGCTGCTGATTGGCTCTCAGTAGTTAACCGTCTTTTTTAAAAAAAATACCATCACTTGAGCTTTTTCGGTGTGGAAAATCATGTTTTTAAAATCCTAAAAGATATCATTTGTCTTGTGATCAGACTTTTTTTTATCACTCTTATTATTTTTTCCAATTCTTGTCTGTCTCCCTTAGTGGTTCTGTTAGTCTAAAACTCACCACCTCAGACAGTGCTCTGCTTGCTTTTCCTGCCTTCGACTCCTGGGTTGCGTTAAGTGGCTATCTTCCTTCCCTTCTGGTGTTCCAACTACAGTACCTCAAGCAGGGGACGGCACAGCAGCCTCTGGGTCACGTGTGTGTGAGCCGGTGACAGTGGGATGGCAGTAATCCCTGGCCGAGCCTTCTGCCATCAGTAGCCTGAGATAGGGCAGATTTGAGTTTTCTCCCTGGGTGGGGGGTCACAGAGACCAAGAGGTATCCCCCCAGCAAGCTTCACAGTGACCAATATTGCCCTTCCTTGCAGAATACCGTGAGGCTCTGTGGACCAGACTCTCTCCAGGGTTTTAGAGCCTGTTTGTTGCCCTGGAGCCCTCTCCTGACCCAGGAGGAAAATCCGGCACTGACTCTCTCTCGCTGGGCTGAGCAGGTCTTGCCCACACCCACCAGGCACCACTTGCCTGTCAGCCCTGTAGTCAGTGGGGCTCTGGAGGGTTCATCTGGAGGAAGGGGCATCATCTATTCAGAAGCCCCCAGTAAGTTGAGCCAAAAGAGAGAGAAAGGGGTTGGGAGACACAGACGGACTGACAGACCTCACCAGACTAGACGATCTCTAACCTCCCTCCAGTGCCAGCGTTTTACAGTTGTACTCGTTTATGGTCTCCAGCTTCAGCTCAGTCCTCAGTACCCTTGGGCCACACTTTTATGTCTTCCCAGCATGCTCTGCTTCCCCAAAGGGAAATATTGGAGACTTTTATTTCTCTTCTCAAACCCTCTGTTTACCCCGCCCTCCCCCTTCTTGTTCACTGTCAGCCTGACTTTGAATTTCTCCTCACAAAGGAAAGAGACTATCCGGTATTAAGTTGCTCAGTTCCTTTGCTCACCTATAAACCTATCTCCTTTCACTGCCTGCCTGCTGTCCATATTTCCATCCTGCTGGTTTCTGTCTTCACCCGTGATTTCTGTGATGGTGTGTGCTCCCGGTTTTCCCCTTTCTCTGGCCACTCCCTCCTGTCTTGTTCTGCTCTTGGTCTCACCCAAGCTCTGACTCTTCTCCCATATCGTTGGCTGCCAGGGGGCCTTCTCAGTGCATAAAGCTGATCCTGTAACTTCCACTTAAAACCTCTCCATGACAGGAACAGACAAAACGAACCTGTGGTCATAGAAGTCAGAGTAGAGGTTACCACTGGGCAGGGGAAATCAGAATCAACTGTAAAAGGGCTTGAGGGAGCCTTCCAGGGTGCTGGAAATATTCTCTCTTGTTTTGGGTGATGGTTGTATAGATCTCTACCTCACAAGAATCCACTGATCTGTACATTAAGACTAGTGCATTTTACTCTATGAATCTTATACCTCAACTTGAAAAAGAGAAAATTGGGATGCCTGGGTGGGTCAGTCGGTTAAAAGTCTGCCTTCGGCTCAGGTCATGATCCCAGGGTCCTTGTATAGAGTCCCACCTCGGGCTCCCTGCTCAGTGCGGAGTCTGCTTCTCCCTCTGCTGCTCCCCCCACTCTTGTGTGCACATGCACTCTCTCTGTCTCATAAATAAAATCTTTAAATTAAAAAAAAAAAAAGATAAAACTTTCAGTGGCTCTCCACTCCTACCACAGGTTAAGATCCAAACTCGTTAGCGTAGCCCACAGATTGCTATTGTTCCTCCCTCAAGTCCGGCTTAAGCATCTTCTTCCTGTGACCCCTCCCCTGGCTTTCGCAGACTTCTGACGCGTGGGTCTCCCAGGACCATCCACTCAGGACCGTGAGCACAGGCCGGTCCCAGTTCTTAGCAGCCTGTGTCGTAACCGTCAGGCTGCTTCCCTCCCTGGACTGGAGGGCCCCCCCACCCCGAGAAGAGCAGCCAGCCACCTCTCTCAGTTCCGTTGCTCCCCAGGTGCCTCGTGCGGTGTCTGGCACAGAGGCCCCCACGAAGCGTCTGTGGTTGAATGAAAGCAAGTTCGCCTTGTATTTGCTCTGAGCTTGACCTTCACTGAAAAGCCTTCTTCCTCCGGCCTGCAGGATGCTTCCACAGTGAGAAGAAGGCTGCTGCGCCATGGCCGTTTTCGACACTCCCGAGGAGGCCTTCGGGGCCTTGCGCCCCGTCTGTGTTCAGCTCACAAAGACGCAGACGGTGGAGACCGTAGAGCGCCTGCGCGCGCAACTGCAGGCGGTGAGCGACTCGGCCCTGCAGGAGCTCCAGCAGTACGTCCTCTTCCCGCTGCGGTTCGCGCTGAAGACGCCGGGCCCCAAGAGAGAGCGCTTGATCCAGAGCGTGGTGGAATGCCTCACGTTCGTCCTCTCTTCCACCTGCGTGAGGGAACGAGAGCTTCTCCAGGAGCTCTTCTCCGAGCTCTCCGCGTGCCTGTATTCGCCCGGCGCCCGGCAACCCGCAGCTGTGTCCGAGGAGCTGAAGCTGGCTGTGATCCAGGGCCTCAGCACGCTGATGCACTCGGCTTACGGGGACACCGTCCTGGCTTTTTATGAGCCCTCCATCCTGCCTCGGTTAGGATTTGCCGTATCTTTACTGTTGGACCTCGCAGAACAGGAGAAATCCAAGCAAATTAAAGTTGCTGCCTTAAAATGTCTGCAGGTTCTCCTCTTCCAGTGCGACTGTCAGGACCACCCGAGGTCCCTGGGTGAGCCTGAACAGAAACAGCTGGGGGATTTGTTTGCTTCTTTTTTACCTGGAATCTCAATGGCACTGACCCGGGTGATCACGGGAGACTTTAAGCAAGGGCACAGCATTGTCGTGTCTTCCCTAAAGATCTTTTACGAGACAGTGAGTTTCATTATGGCTGATGAACAGCTCGAAAGGACCTCCGACGCCCGACAGAAGCCTGCCTCCGTGGAGCCCAGAGTCGCAGAGCTGATGGTTCACAGGGAAGCCAAGTGGGTAAAAAACACCAGCGACAAACTGACCGTCCTTATTAAAAAGATAACTGAGTGTGTTTCCATGCACCCACACTGGAAGGTGAGGCTAGCCCTGACAGAACTCGTCGAGGCCCTTCTCTTGAAGTGCAGTCAGTCCCTGGTCGGCTCGGCCGGACCCCTTCTGAAGGCTTTGGTGGGTCTAGTAAATGATGAGAGTCCCGAGGTCCAAGCCCAGTGCAGTAAAGTTCTGAGACATTTCGCAGATCGGAAAGTAGTGGTCGGCAACAGAGCCTTTGCGGACATCTTGTCAGAAAACCTCCATTCCCTCGCCACGTCTCTGCCCCGCCTCATGAACTCCCAGGACGATCAGGGCAAATTCTCTACTCTCTCCCTGTTACTCGGTTATCTGAAACTCCTGGGCCCCGAAGTGAACTTCGTCCTCCGCTCTGCGGCCCATCTTCAGCGCCTTTCCAAAGCGCTCATCCAAGTGCTGGAATTGGACGTGGCCGACATCAAGGTCGTCGAAGAGCGGCGCCGGCCTTCTGGTGGTCTGAGCTCGTCCCCGGAGAGCGCGGCTCTGATGCAGAGGAGGTACTTCCGCTTCTTCACCGACGAGAGGCTTTTCCTGCTTTTGCAGCAGCTATGTCAGCTCCTCGGGTTTTATGGGGACCTCTGTCTGCTCGTCGATCACTTTATGGAGCTCTACCACGAGTCCGTGGTTTACCGGAAGCAAGCCGCCATGATCCTGAATGAGCTGGTTGTGGGGGCTGCTGGGCTGGAGGTGGAGAATCTTCACGAAAACCACATTAAAACAAGCCCAGAGGAGCTGAAAGAGATCGTGACCACTATACTTGAAGAATACACGAGCCAAGAAAACTGGTATTTGGTCACCTGTATCGAATCTGAGGAAGGGGGAGAGGAGCTAACAATGAAGCAGTCAGGCCTCCAGGCCATCACATCTGCTGCACAAACCTGCCAAGTCACATCTTTCCCAGCCTTCTCAAAGCCAGGTCCCACTATCTGCTCCATGAACAGCAACATCTGGCAAATATGCATCCAGTTGGAAGGGATCGGCCGCTTTGCATATGCACTAGGAAAAGACTTCTGTCTGCTCTTGATGTCAGCCCTCTATCCAGTCCTGGAGAAGGCTGGGGACCAAACCCTGCTCATCAGTCAGGCAGCTACCGGCGCCATGATGGACATTTGCCACGCCTGTGGCTACGACTCTCCACAGCACCTAATCAGTCAAAATTCGGACTATTTGGTGAATGGGATCTCTTTAAATCTGCGTCATCTGTCTCTGCACCCCCATACCCCAAAGGTCTTGGAAGTCATGCTGTGGAACTCGGATGCTAGCCTGCTTCCTTTGGTGGCAGATGTGGTTCAGGATGTCTTGGCCACTCTGGACCAGTTTTATGATAAGAGAGCTACTTCCTTTGTGGGTGTCCTTCATGCCTTGCTGGCAGCATTAGGTACAGTCAGAGCCCTTTTTAATGCTAATCTAGGGGAAGGCCTAGTATCCTTATTTGCCTGATCTTCTTTTTTGTTTGTGTGTGGTTATGCTATGGAGGACATTATTTGAATAGTTGTTGGTCCAGCCCTACAGGTTATGCCAGGGTTCTACTGCTTTTTTTTTTTTTTTTTTAATGTCTGTGTATACAAACACTTTTAATAACCTCTGCCATATATTGAACTTCTCTATGTCCGGGCCATAAACCCTGCAGATTAAATGTAAACATTCTTTTTATGTTAACCGAAAAGAAGAACTAAGGCACAGGGAGATCGACTTAGCCAGGTTCACACAGGTAATAAGGAGTAAAGTCAGGAATTGTGACAGTCTTGTTCTTTTCAGTATCCCAAACTGCTTCTGACAATACGTGGGGTTAGAAGTATCTGTACTAATGGAGAATAGGAATAACAGGAATTACTCAGTCCGCAGATGAGCTAGAGCGTTACGGCCCACTAGAACTTTCTGTGATGATGGAAATATTCTATATATGTTCTGTCCATTGCAGTAGCCACTAGGTACACGTGGCTAGTGTAGCTGAGGCACTGAATTCTTTATTTTAACTTAAATAGCCACATGTAGCTAGTGACTACCATACTAGACAGAGGTCTAGAAACTTTTTTTTTTTAAGATTTATTTATTTATTTGACAAACAGAGATTACAAGTAGGCAGAGAAGCAGGCATGGGGGCGGGGGGAGAGGGAGAAAGCAGGCTCCCTGCTGAGCAGAGAGCCCAATGTGGGGCTTGATCCCAGCACCCTGAGACTGTGACTTGAGCTGAAGGCAGAGGCTTAACCCACTGAGCCACCCAGGCACCCGTAGAAAAGTCTTTAACCTTTTAATTGTATGAGGTGATCCTGTTGGGTGTCTGTTGGAGGTGTTAAAAACCATTAAAATGGCAAAGTTTTGGACAATAAGAAAAAGAATCTCTCAATTAGATAGTCAGTCTTTGAATGAAAAAAATAATGAGCTATATACTTGAGTCCCTTTTATCCAAAGACCGTATTTCTAGTATTTATTCCAGTTCTAGGAGCCTCCATGGTAGGTGGAAATGTTACAGACCTCATTTTGTCAGCCAAGAAAGCCAAGATCATGTAAGAAAGTTTGTCACAGCAAGGACGGGCGGCTGGAACAGAGACCGTCATCTACCCTATACCTCAAACCATTTCCAGTGTTGATTCATTCATTCGTAAACACTCACATGCCATCTAAATGTTCTTTTATTCATTCCTTTGCCAAAGCGCGGCTGCCATGTGTCAGACAGTGTGCTTAGGCATCAGGATATAGCAGTGAGCAAGGCAAATACAGTCATGCAATTTTCTTGCTCCTGCAAAAGAGATGGCAAGTAAATTATTAAACAAGTTCATTTCAGAGTCTAATAAGCTCTATGAAGAAAACAGACAACCTGATGCCAGAGGAACAGGGCTAGGATACTTTCAGTCGAGTGGTCAGGGAGGGCTTCCCTGAGGAAGCAACAGTGGAGCTGAGACCTGAAGGCTGAGAAGGGTCCCTCGGTACGTGTGGAGCTGTCCTATCCTTTTTATGTTTTTTAAGAACCTTCAGGTCAAAGAAGCAGATGCAAAGATGTAGAGGAAAGAAAGGACTTCAGAGCCTGGGAGAGAGGCCACTGTGGAGAGAGTGATACAAGATAAAGCTGGCAGGGGAGGCGAGGCGAGGATAAACCCCACGTGGCCTTTTAGACCAAGAGAAGGAGTTTGGATTTTATTTTGCAATGACTTGGAAGTCTCTGGACTGGCCTAGTCGCTGAGATGTCAGCAGTGACCGAGAAGGACTGGGTACTGCCCTCGCAGCAGCACTGCTGAGACTGGCTAACAGCTTCCATGGTCTGAAGCTAGCCCAGACTTCCACCTTTAGTGCTTTGGGGAACTAGACTACGTGTCCGTTTGAGATTTTAAAACTATATTGAGAGGGGCACCTGGGTGGCTCAGTGGGTTAAAGCCTCTTCCTTTGGCTCGGATCATGATCCCAGGGTCCTGGAATTGAGCCCTACATTGGGCTCTCTGCTCAGCAGGGAGCCTGCTTCCCCTCCTCTCTCTCTGCCTGCCTCTCTGCCTCCTTGTGATCTCTGTCAAACAAATAAATAAAATCTTAAAAAAAAAACTATATTGAGAAAAGGCCTATTAAGTATATGCTCTCAGGAGATATCTCAGTTGGAGCCTTGAAAATTGAATTGTCTTGGGTTGCTGATGTCTTTGGTCACCTCGAAAGGAGAAACCCTGTGTAGCACTTTATTTTTATTATTATTTTTTAAGTGAAGCGGAAGGGGAAGGGTATCCATTGTAGAGATAAAAAGGAAGATGGTTAATATTGACTTGAGGACATCCTAGGGAAAGAAGCAAGATGGGAGATGGCTTTCCTGAAAGCGTTGAAATCACCCCCAATATACTTGCATTTGGAATGGTGAGCAGTGCTGAAGAATTGGTCAGTTCCACGTGAATCACTTTGTGTTGCCGTTTCTGTTTGTTTTCAAGTTGTCTAACTGATGGCCACTCTCTTCTTTTTTTATTTTATTTTGAGAGAGAGAGAAGAGGGGAGGGGCCAAGGGAGAGGGAGAGAGAATCTCAAGCAGGCTCCCTGCAGACGTGGGGCTCCATCTCACGACCCTGAGATCTTTTTTTTTTTTTTTTTTTTAAATATTTTATTTATTTGACAGAGAAAGAGAGAGAACACAGCAGGGGGAGTAGCAGGCAGAGAAGAGGGAAAAGCAGACTCTCCACCGAGCAGGGAGCCCAATACAGGGCTTGATCCCAGGGCCCTGGGATCATGACCTGAGCCACCCAGGTGCCCCCAACCCTGAGATCTTGACCTAACTGATGGCCACTCTTTTAGAATGGGAATGGAAGTGTGGTCTCAGAGACCGTCTAGAAAGTCTTCAGAGGACCCAGCACATGTTTCAGGAAATGGAGTCACCATAATTAGCAGTGTTCACTGGCTAGAAAACATTAAGTGCCGCAGTGAGGGCAGGAATGATCAGCGTGGTTACCGCTGAGCACCTCCTGCCAGTTGCTGAGGACCCACAGCAACGAGAACAGGGTAGCTTTGAAAGCAAGGAAGAGTCTGTGCCACGCCCCTTGGCACTGAGAGCCTGTGCCACAGCCATATGTGGACGGCTGCCACCTGGTTTTCGTGGCTGCCTAGGATACTGTTGTGCAGCTGTGCACAGTTTGCTTAAATGGTCCTTTCCAGCTGGAGATTTTGGTTGTTTCCATTCTTTTGCCACAACAACAACAACAACAAAATGCTGCAGTGAATATCTTTAGACGTCATTTTGAACATGTCAGAGTATATCAATAGAGTAACTTCCTAGGAAGGAGTACTGCTGCTTACAGGACAGTACATTTAATGTTTTATTTTTTTGGGTTTTTTTTTTTTTTGGTTTTGTTGTTTTGTTTTGTTTTTATAATCTCTGTACCCAGTGTGGGGCTCAAACTCACAACCCTGAGATCAAGAGTCATGTGCTCCAGACTGAGCCAGCCGGGCACCCCACATTTCAGTTTTGGATGGAGAGTTTCAGGCTGCTCTCCAAAGAATTGCACACATTTAAATTCCTGTCAGCAGTGGAGCAGAGAGCTGATTTTTCCATACCCTCCTCTCAACTATATTCCTGAGTCTTTTGCTAATCCTTGCTTATCCAATAGGAGAAAAATAGCACCTTATTATAGTTTAATTTGCGCTAAGAGTGAGGCTGAACTGCTTTTCATATGTTTAAAAGCCATTCGTAAGCAAAGACTTCAGTGTCTGGTACTAGCCTCAATGTAGAAATCTTTGCAGCATATCTACGTTGATCATTGTAAATGCTAAATCCTGATTTTAACATGTCAGGAATGCAATCCCTTGGAGTCTGCTAGGGCCTGATTTACGTGCGGGGGTGGGACATTGAGGAAATGGCCTAAGTGGTCCCCTCCATGTAGAACCTCTAGGCTCTGGGGTACAGACTCTCACCCAGCGTTTGTTCTCTGTGGTTCCCATTTGCCTGGTCCTGGCATCGCCTGTCTGCTGTTGCTCTGTGCATGCGCTCCTTGACAGAAATGAGATTAGCAGGGGCTAAAGGTTATCGGAGGCATTTTTCCTGCTGTCTGTAAAAGGGTGAAAATTCACGCTGGGGTTTTCTGGGGTTTTGTTGTTGTTTCTTTTAAGTGTTTAGAGCCTTTTTTTGAAATGAAGCCCTAGGGGAAACCCAGTACGTAAAAAGAGTTGAAATCAGAGCTGCTGGGTTAGAGGGGAGTCAGACACCCTGGACCCACCCCCTTTAGCATGCTGTCTCTCGGGGCCCTCCCTGTTGTGGCCCCGAGACTTTCCTGCAGAACCCTTAGGGCTCCTCAAGGCACAGTTTGAAAACCACTGACTGGTTCAGTGATGTTTAAGCCTTATTCTGTGGTGACACATCAGAAGTATTGGAGCAGCCTGAAGAAGGAAAAGCTTTGGAGAGAACATGCCAGCCTTTTTTTTATCAGAAATACAGATGAGAGGCTGTGTCCATTCCAAGACTATAGAGCCGGTCTTCTGCTAATGAGGAGTGTACCCTGTACTCAGAATTCTGTTGCTTGTATGTATTCTCTTGCATATTTTCTCATTCAGCATATATATATTTGGGCACACCCACTCCACGCTGGGCATGTTGGATTCCAGTGGCAATCAGTGGAGTGTAGAGTCCAGTGGGAGATGCAGACACTAAACAGTATACTCAAGATAAAGGTAATTACACATCATGATGAGTTGATATGAAAGGAGAGAAGATAGTACTCTATAAGAGAGCCTTTAGGGACCTATATTGGATTGGGAAGCCAAGGGATGGCTTTCCTAGGCAAGTTCTATGTATATTGAGACATGAAAGGTGAATTGGAATTAGCCAGATGTGACGTCGTAGGGAAAGTAGTCCAGACGGCAAGAAGAGTGTATGCAAAACATTCTGGGGTCGGAAAACACCTGCCCCATTGGAGGAATGGGAAGATGCTCGGTTCATGGGCAACTGGGAGGAGCTGGAAGATGAGGTTGGAGAGATGGACGGAGGGACTGGATCGTGTGGGGCCACGCAGGCTGTGGCAAAGAGCTTATTCTGCTGCTAGAGTGCTAATGCCTATTGTCAATGACCATGGTGATCATTATAACACTTTATTTTCAGCCCAGTGGTTCCCAGACACAGGTGATCTCGGGCAACCCCAAGAGCAGAGTGCAGGGGAGGAGGGAAGTCATTTGAGCCAAAGACCAGTAGCTCCTGAGAATACCACCACAGCAGAAGACATTGAACAATTTTTGCTGAACTACCTCAAAGAAAAGGATGTGGCAGATGGAAATGTCTCAGATTTTGATAATGAAGAAGGTAACTGTATATTTTGGCTTAGCCAGTTTTTTCTTTTTGAAGCAGATTATTATAAGAATGAGATCGCATTACAAAACATTTGGAGATCAGAAAAGTCGCTCCTAACCCCACCATGCTCAGCGGAAGCACCCTCATTTTTTGTGCCATCTTATCCCATTCTTTTTTGTTGCAGACCTATTGCTGTATGGTTCCAGCTAGAGTTTAAATGCATTATGCCCTTTTTGCACTTAGTTATACAATCAGCAACTCTCCCACGTTGCTATAGAATTTTCATAATTAATGTTTTAATAGCTGCTACTAAGTACCCATTCCCCTGTGGGAAGTTTGAGTTGCTTCTAGCTTTTCACTCTAATAAACAGTGCGGCAGTGGATGATTCTGTGCACGTGAACATTTTCCCCCTTTTTTTTCTTTTTTTTGCATGTTTCTTTATAAATCCCAGAAGTGGGATTTCTGGGTCAAGGATATGAACATTATTTTATGCTTGCCAAATTGCCTTCCAGAAAGGTTGTGTCAATTTATACCTTCCCTCAGCAGCGCGAGATTAACACTGGTGGTACCACAGCCTTGCCAACGTTGGCCATTATGACTTTCACTTCTTGCTGCATTAATAGATGAAAAATGGTTCTCGCTATTTGACTTTGCATTTCTTTCTATTACAGGCAAGGTCAAACGTTTTCCTGTATGTTCCTTTCCCGACGATTTTTTTTCTCGTGCTCATCGTCTGTTCATATGTTTTGTCCGTTTATTTATTGTTGGGAGGAGATTTCAATGTTTTTCTTCCCTATTTATATGATAAAGAAGAAGGGAATTCAGGCTCGTCTAAGCTCCGGCCTGTTGTTTTATTCACAAACTCAATCTGGAGCTTCAGGTCACGGAAGGATTAATAAATTGTTAGAATCTCCTCTGCAAATATAAAATTCCAAGTCATAATGAGCTTGGTGGTCTCAGAACTATCCTAAATCGAACTGAGTCCCAAATTAGTTTGTTAGGTTGGAATTGAGCAGGATTCTTTCTCTTTTTTGGTGGTCTCCACTCCGAGACTGGTGAACTGAAACCAGTACTTCCAGGATAATAGGAAATAGTCTGTTCGATGCATCTAACTACTGCCAGTTCCTTTAGTGTGTCAGGGAATTATCACAGGGCCCGGGGAATGATTTATGCGGAACGGAGAGTTGTTGCCCTCCCCGAGGACAGTTTTCTGATCAGAAGTCTATTACGAGGCCTTTTCTTCTCAGTTTTATTTCTCAAGCCAACCCAATCTTTCTTTTCCTGACCTGCACCCCACACCCAAACCCAGAAACTCAGAGGGAGGGGAGGCATCATGATCCCTCGTAATCCGGATTTGCCATTCTTGTTTGAAATTCTAGTATTGTCTGTGAATCCATTCTTTCACGATTAGGATCTTCTGGTTCTAGTTGATGTTGGCTAGGAGCAGACTGAATGAATCAACCTTTCTCCCAGTAACGGAAAAATCCACATCCCTCAAATAACATTGTGCAATAGGTGAATTTCAAACAACAAATCCTCCTCTGGGAAGAAAAGCACAGCCTTATCATTCTTATAATTATCATTCATCAAGTTCACACCACAGACTTGGCATTTTAAAGAATGTTTGGCTTCATGTTGGTTTGACATGTGTTTTTTGTTTTAGCCACAATGAAAGCACTTCGTGTATCTGAGGTCCCTTTCTCCAAGAAATCCAAGCATTCTACAAATGCATTTTCATTTATCTTTTCAGCATCTGGTAGAGACAGGTGTGGCCTCTGCTATAAGATTCGGTTTTTTTCCAGCAGAGGAAACAGAAATGGAAAAAAGTGAAGGACACAATGTTCAGCTCAGTGGAAATGAGCACAGCTAGTAATGGGGGCTTGGTGGAGGGGCTGCAGAGCTGGGGGCTGTATGTACATAGAGGAAAATTTTCTGGGCTAGGGATTTTGGCCTGGGTTTCATGCAATTCTCAGGTCTTTTCATTGTTGTTTTAATTTACAAACTTAGGCCTATCGTGTGCAACATAGCATTCTAGGCAGTGAAAGAATGCTGATAGCTGGTGGCATTCATCTTACTTAACTCTCAAGCAATGAGGTGTGCGTGCTTTATACCTTTTTTCCAGATGAAGTAATGTAGGATGAGAAGGTTGCTAATAGGTGTGCAGTCAGGACTTGAACTGACCTCCTTTGACCAAACCCCCTCCCTGGGTATTGTACCAGGCTGCCGCACTGGGATCTCTCATGCAGACATCAGTAAGGCCTGAACTTGGCCATCGAAAGATCCTGCAAGCTGGTGGAGGAGACAAACGAGCCTCTTAGTCAAAGAATGAACCAAGAAGAAAGAAAGGGTAAAGGTCAGAGCAAAGATGCTGCCAGTCTCAGGGATCCAAATTAAAATATTGCCCTCTTACATTTTTATTTGAAATATTTATTAATGGAAATTTAGAAAAGACCAGAAGGTATAGGAAGAAAATCAAAATCCTATATGATCTCATGACCCCATCTCTGTTGGTATTTCATGGTACTTCTTGCTATGCAAGAAATTTACATAATAATGCTCCACCTGTGTATGCAATTGTATATACTGCTTTTCTCTTTTCAACATAATAATCTTTCATAAACATTTTCCCTTGTTGTTAAAGCCCTCAATAAACACAAATTTGGGGGCCCCCATGATAACATCCTTGTATGGACATAGCATGGCTTATGTAATTATTCCCCCTTAGGTGGCAATGGAGGGGTTCTCCCCACCGCCCACCCCTAGTTTAGCTGTTATATAGTTAATGCTCTGGTGAATATCCTTTTCTTTTTTTTTTTAAGATTTTATTTATTTATTTGACAGAGAGAGATCACAAGTAGGCAGAGAGGCAGGCAGAGAGAGAGGAGGAAGCAGGCTCCCCACTGAGCAGAGAGCCCGATGTGGGGCTTGATCCCAGGACCCTGGGACCATGACCTGAGCCAAAGGCAGAGGCTTTAACCCACTGAGCCACCCAGGCGCCACTCTGGTGAATATCTTGACTGATAGCTTAACCCCAATTTTTTTTTAAAGATTTTATTTATTTATTTGATAGAGATCACAAGTAGACAGAGAGGCAGGCAGAGAGAGAGGGAAAAGCAGACTCCCTGCTGAGCAGAGAGCCCAATGTGGGGCTCCATCCCAGAACCCTGGGATCATGACCTGAGCCGAAGGCAGAGGCTTTAACCCACTGAGCCACCCAGGCGCTCTTACCCAAATTTTATATGGTTTCCTTAGGATCAGTTCCTTGTAAACGCCATTCCTGCGTCTTGAGGTTGAGAGAGCACATCGAAGTGGGGCATCTCTCATAAAACACTGTCCCCAGTTAAGCTTTTTTTTCCAGAGGAGCAGTCAGAGCCTCCAAAGGTAGACGAGAGTGACATTGGTCCCAATGTGGAGCCCCCGCTGCCAGTGCAGATCCAGATAGCCAAAGATGTGATGGAGCGCTGCATCCACCTGCTGTCCGATAAGAACCTGACGATCCGCTTGAAGGTCAGTGTGTAGCCCTCTCCCTGCGTTTGCACAGCAGCGGGACCCCGGGTCACTCTGGCTGCCAGGGACGGCACAGATGAGCAAGAGGCCGCCCTTATCTCCTGGTCCATGTGTGGTGGCCAAGGAAAGGCATCAGGAAGAATTTATCTGTGGGATGACAGCCTTACGGCCTTCTGTATCAGCTCAGATGCCAAAAGGGAGCCAAGTCCCCTTTGTGGAATTAAAAAAACACAAAGTTTTGGACATCCGTTGACTCTCCAAGGGAAAGAAGGCCCTATGCTTTGGAAAGGATATCATTTTCTAAAGTGACTTCATGTGGGAGGCAGGTTTTAATCCTTGGGAGCAGTCATTCTTCCACGCCTGACTCTGGCCCCTATCTCTGTGTCTGTTTCCTTGTTCATCCCCAGAAAAACACCCACATTTCTTAATTGTACTTCCTTGTTTGCCGGCAGTTTCCCAAGTAGCATCCCCATCAGCAAGGACTTAAACGATGCAATCGTGAAACTGGACAGTGGGGCGACTGGGCGTGGGGACGGGGCTTTCAGAATCACCTGGGAGAAGCTCTCACAGGGAGGGGCCTCTTCCTTCCCACCCCCGAGCAGATGTGAGAAACACAGCTACCTCTGTGAGTTACTGTTAGCGATGAGAGCACGCTGCCCTGCTGGAGGTGGTGGGCTAAGAAACCCCCCTCCAGGATCATGTCAGATCCCAGGTTCTGTGCTTTGTGGAACTCACTTCATTTCCCCAGAGGAGCTTCTTAGCATTCATCTCTTGTTCCATGCAGCAAGTACTATTTGAGTGCCGGCTGTATGCAAGCCTTGATGGTAGGTGTCTGGGCAATACATTAGCCCGAGTGTCTTCCCTTTCACGGAGGCTCTGTAGCAGCCATGTCCACACCGTGTTATTGAGATCACCGGCGTTGGAGTCAGACCTGCATATCTGAGTTCACATCCTGGCTCTGCCTCTGTGACCTTGAGCAAGTACTTCACCTGTTTAAGCCTCTGCTTCTGTAAAATGGGTGTGATGGGACCTGCCTCACTGGGTTGTTGATTATAAATATGAAGCACTGAGTCTCGGCTACGGCCGAGTGTGTGTTACGCACGGCTGCAGGTCAGGCAGAGGCTGTACAGACTAAAGTGAAGCAAGCGTCCCTGTCCTCATGGAACTTCCTGTCTCTCGTGGGGAAATACACAAATACACACCTAGAAGGCGAAGAAATCTCTGCAGAGAATAAGCAGGTTCTGTGATAGAAAATAGTAAGTCCCCATCCGTGAACATGCATTAGGAGCCTACTCTGTGCCAAACCCTGTTGCAGAAGACAGAGCTTCTGCCCCAGCTTCCGCCAGGTCATCGGGGAAGGCCTCTCCCGAGGTGGTGATATTTGAGCCAAGACTTAAAGGCTCAAGAGAAGGAGCCAGCCATGAGAAGGGGCAAAGGCAAGGAGATGAGCGTTTTAGGCAGAAGGAGGAAATGTCTGTCTTGGAATCAGGAGTGTCTGACGTAACTTGCCCAGTTAGTGACAGAACTCACTCGAAGCCCACGGTAGCAGCACCCTTTCCGCTGGGCTGCCTTGCTGTGCGGTACACGCCCAGGCTTCTCTTCCTGCCCTGCCGGCCTCTTTCCCCCTCACGTGCGGGCCCTCTTTTGTTCTTTGTTGCTGTTCCGGCCTCCGTGTGACCAGCACGTAGCTGACATCCAGCGGGGTTTACTGCTCTGTTAGCAGACCTCAGTCTCCCGGACTCAGCCATGCACCCTCCCCTGCTCTGTGAAGGCCAGCCCATCTCTGGGAGGAAAGGCCACACTGCTCATCGTCGTGACCCCTGCTGGGGATACTGAGGCAGGCCAGTAGTCTCTCTCTGAACTGCAGATTAGGACACATATTCTCGGGGAGGGTAAATAATCCAGTTTATGTCTAGGCCACCCAAACCTTTCTTCTGAGGTGGACCTATACCTCGGCTGCCTATTTGGCTTCTCCACGTAGAAGAAAGGGAACATGACCTCACCCAGCCTCTCAGCATCCTCCCCTCCCTGCTCCTGTCTCAGCCAGCGGTGCCTGCATCCGTTCAGTCGCTAAGCCTGACTCCAGGCAGTCCCTGTCAACACCTCTCTTTATTGCCCTGATGTCGGGGGCCGTCAGCATCTACAACAGCTCGTATACACGTTCAGTATACACACACCTCCAGGACAGACCTCAGACCCCTTCATGCTGCCACCACCCCGTGGCCGTGGCCACATTCCTTTCCTCTCCTTCTGGCATGTGCCTGCTTCCTGCGCATCTCTCTCCTGCCCTGGGCCCCTCCCCCGCTCAGCAGCCAGAATGACCTTTTTCAAACGTGAATTGTATCATGGCCCTTTGCTGCTTAACCCATTCTGATGGCTCCCCACTGCACTTAGTACGAACTAAAAAATTCTAATGTGACACCTTCACGGTTGGGCCCCTCTTACTCCTCCCGTGTCACACTGCCCACGGCCCTGCCTTAGTGCCGTGAGCCCTGCTCTGGGTCTTCCTTGCTGCCATCTCCACCTCTAGAAACTTCCAGGAACGCTCTTCCACGCTTCCCATGACGAACTCCCGCCCTGCTGAAATCACATCGTCTCTTCTTTCAGGTCTTGGATGTGCTGGATTTGTGTGTGGTTGTGCTTCAGTCCCACAAGAACCAGCTCCTTCCCTTGGCTCACCGGGCCTGGCCCTCGCTCGTGCGCCGACTCACCAGTGACGACCCCCTGGTGGTGCTCAGGGCCTTCAAGGTACCGTGCTGCTGTCCCACCGCGGTCAGCCGGGCGGGTGGGGGCCGCCGGTACAGAGCGCGGCCGCGGCTTTGGGGATCGCCGCTCATTTTAGCTGGTCCTCGAAGAAAGCAGAGCAAAATCAGAAAGGCACAAAGAAGAAAGTAAAAGTCAGTCCCCTCTTGAGTTAGGAGCAGAAGGAACTAGCAGATGAAAAGGACTGCCAGTATTTACCGAGCCCCGTGAGTGCCTTGGCACTGCCTCCCACGCGAACGCATCTCCTCACAACAGCTTTCCAAGGTAGCTTTTGCTCTCCTCCTTTTTGACAGAGGAGGAAATAAGCTCAGAGAAGTTCAGGGATTTTCTCAGCATCACACAGCGGGTAAGTGATAGAACCCAGATCTGTGTTGTGCCCAGGTTCTTTGCACTGCACAGGAGTCAAGATGAAGGGGCCTGGGTTCTAGCAGTGAGCTTCCTCTGCCCATCCGGGTGACTCTGGGCAAAAGCCACGCCCACCCACTTTCAAGTTGGCCTTAGGAGCCTGTGTTCCACCTTCCTCATAGTATTGTTGTCAAGGCTACAATGGGACTGTTTGGTGAAATGCTTTGAAAAGTTAAAAGCCATATATATATGTGTGTGTGTCAGGTTTCATTCTCCCAGACTTAGTTTGGCTTATATCAGCACATGTATTTTGGCTTATTTATTTATATTCTTCCTTATTCTGAAAAGCACTTAAGGCAACCTACAGAGATATATTTCCCAGGGCAAGCTAACATAAATTAGGAGTAGGCGAGCAAGATGAAGCGAAGCAAAAAGATGTGTAGGGACATAAAATGAAACCAGGAATGAAACCAGTACACTTGGCAAAAGTATCTTGGTTTTCTGTAAGATTCTTCAGCATATACTGGACCAAAGTAGGAGCTTATGTTTAAAACATATAAAATTGTTAATATTTTTTTCTAAAGCAAAATATACAAAACCATGCACATACACACACATGCACACACACAGGGGAAGAGGGAGACTTAGGAAGAAGGAGGGGGTCTTGCCAAATCTTATTCAGATATGCTGTCTTCCTTCATGGAAATTAATAGGTGATCTGAAATGACAGCAGGCGTAGGAAAAGGGAGAAATAGAAACATGTTTGCACTGTAACTGAGGCCGCTTTTCTACCCTCAGACCCGCTGGTGACATCCGAGGCCTGGAGGGCCTTGTGCAGGCCAGCTGAGGGCCCTGTGGAAAGGACCTTATTCTCTGCAAAGTCGGCAAACACTCTCTGTGCTGGTTATGCCTTGCTTACCAATTTTTAAAGAAATTCCTATTATCCTGTATATTCAGCCTTGTGCAACGGGGCAAAACATTTCAATATGTTCTGCTAGAGAAAGTTTAAAACAAGACGTGTAAAGAAACTGCCCGTGGTGGAAGATGGGACGAGGGTGACATACATGGGAGATGGTGCGGTGGGACAGGCAGGGCTCTGCTGGGGCCCTGACCGCCGGGCCCGTGCCTGGACCCAGTCGAGGGACCACGGCCAGCTACTTGCCCCCCAGGGCCTCTGCGCAGCAGCCGCTGGGCCTCACGGTGTTTGTTCAGCTAGCTGGAGTTCAAAGCACAAGCCTTCTCTCGAGGGATGTTAGGAAGAGTCAAGAGATGATCTATGTGAACTGCTTTAAGCTCTTTTTTTTTTTTAAACCAAAAAAGGGAGGAAAATCAAGGTATTAATCATATTATTCATCCAACCCTAGATTCCTTTGAATTATTCCCCGTGTAATCTGTATTTATGGATAGAAGCAGCCATGCCTTGGGAGCAGAGACCTCCGAATTCATAACTGTCAGAATCACAAACCATGGGCAAGGAATTAACAGCAGTAATTCTATTTTTTTTTCCCCCAAGAAGAAATTGAATTACCACACATTCCTTAGCTCTGTGCTGCCTGGCAATGTGCAGTCACCAGAGCCGGGGCTGTTTCTACAGGTCTTGCGTACCCTGGGAGGCAAGTGTGGCGACTTTCTGAGGAGCCGATTCTGCAAAGACATCCTGCCCCAGCTGGCCGGCTCCTTAGTCACCCAGGCTCCCGTCAGCGCCCGGGCCGGACCGGTGTACATGCACACGCTGGCTTTCAAGCTACAGCTGGCCGTTCTGCAGGGCCTGGGCCCCCTCTGCGAAAGACTGGACCTCGGTAGGTACCGGCCACCCTCCCCTGGGGACACGCAGCCTGCGTGCGATCTGGCCAGCCCCGTGGTACCCGGCACCCAGTCGTGCTCCCTCCTCTCCCTTCGTGGGTACCTCCTTCAGTTTTACTTCGCCCTCGTTTCCCCACCTATCTTGATGTGCATTTCTGACTCACGGGATGGAGTCAAGAGCCCGGGGCCTCTCACCTCGCTGTTCCAGGTCCAGCAGACAGCAATCGTTCTGCTTGTCCCAGATGAAGTCTGAGCCCCGATGCTTGTTCTGTTTCTCCCCTCCGCAGGTGAGGGTGACCTGAATAAAGTGGCTGATGCCTGCTTGATTTACCTCAGCGTCAAACAGCCCGTGAAATTACAAGAGGCTGCCAGGAGGTACGTCTGCTTGATCACCCACATCTCTTTACGTTTGCTCTAAATTATTGATGATTTGCTAATGGCGAGCAGAGTCGAGGCATCTCCGCTCTCTTCTCTCCTCACTCTTCTTGCCGGGTTAAGATGGTTTCTTTAACTGGGCCAACTCTAGAGGTGGTATTTTTACTAGATGCATTTCTCTTTGCAAGTAACCTTTCCCTCTGCTGCAGTGTCAGCAGTAATTCCAAAGAGGCAAAAAGCAGAAAGATGGTGTGCAAACAGGACAAAGCAGTTCTCCTGGGAGGAGAGAGATCTGGTTCTAGGCCCTATTCTAGTGACTGAGTGACCCTGGCACCTGTCTGGACCGCGGCTCCTTCTTCTGCAAAGCATAAGCATTGGGTTACTGATCGGGCACACCTTGACTTCCCAGAGCATCTGAGTGGACGTCAGGTGTTCTGAACCCTCGCACATTGTACATAAAATGGGGCGTGTACAAGCAAACCCTTAAACATTCCTTTCTCTGGATCGAGTCCATGGCATTCATCTGATGATAGTAGGCATCTGTGAACTGAGGGACATAAAGAATCGCTAGACTTATGGTCTAAAGGGCCTTTTCCAACTCTGAAATGAGGTGGTTGTGATTTCCAAGAGTTTTACTTATTCTCAAGTAGCTGTGCCACCACTAATGGGAGAAGCTATGTCTGGTTCCTTGAGCCCCAAAGGATTTTTCTCAAAAGCTAAAATTCTGAGTACAGCAGCATTCCCCAGACTTGAGACCAAAAATGCACTGTGGCCCCCTTGCTCCAGCTGGATGGAGAGCTGGGGCGGGGGGCCAGAGTGGGCCTGCCATCCCCTAGTGTCTGCTACTGGAACAGAAGTTAGCTTCCCTGGCCTGGCCCTGTGTACTCCCCTGGATGCTGTAGCTCCCGTGTCCCAGGGCAAATCAACAATCCCTCCCACCTCTCAGGCTTCTAGAAATTAGTCCCCGATCTTCCGTGGTGGGGCAGGAGTCCTCCCATTCCCTGAAGGCCTGCAAGGCCGCTCAGACTGTGAAATGAGGAAGCTGCTTGCTCCCTTATAAACCTTGCACTCTCTGGGAGTGATGGAAATATCCTTTTGGATTGATTTATTGTCCTCTGCAATTTTTTGCTCTTGATTTCCCCAGTTCCCCTTTTTCTTTCTGTCACTTTCCCGTCACTTCCCCTAGGCCCAGAATCAGTCATGGTTTCTTGAGCACAGGGGCGCATCCCAACCAGCTTCTTACCCTCAGACATTCTTGTTCCTTCAAGAACCAACTTAGGGTGAAAATAGCCCTCCCCCTCCGGGTGGTGTTCCTGAAGCTGCTCTCACACTGATTTCAGGTACAACTCAAGAAGGTAATGCATTCGTCTTGAAGTAAATTCTCTGTGTGCCTGTTAACAACCAAGAGTCCCAGATATGTGACTTTTCCATTCTCTGTCCCATTCTACTTTTCCTCTACCCACCCCAGACCCGTCCTTCCAGTTCAGACCCATCAAACAAGCTAATATTCACATTCATTATCTTTTCATTTCTAATTTTCTTTTGTGCCGCTAAAAGCAATTAAACCTGGAATTGGACCTTGCTGAGTCTTGAGTTGGTATTCAGGGTGCCTCTGGAGGAGGGAAATGCAGCCAGACCACTTGACTGCTGCGCGTTTGTTTGCTCTAGCGCATTCCATTCGGGGTTGAGTCAGATGACCTCCCTCTTGCCAGGCTGGGAGGGGAGGAAGTGCAGGGTTGATTGGTTCACAAACACATCATCTGCAAACTTATTTTGAAGCCAAGGGAAAAAAACCAGCCTTGTCCTTGATCAGGAGCTGATTTGGCATCTTGATTCAGAAATTAATAAGCTCCGTAAATAGGAGAAGAATCCTGAGACAATGGGAAACCTCTTTGTGAGCCTCGTTATTGAAGGAAGGGAGGGCGGGGGAGGGGGGTTTGGTACTGAAACACTGCGTGCCTGGTCCCCTGGCTCAGGGAGCGCTCACACCCCACATCCATTCCAGAAGGGACGCCTGTCTACCTGACTTACAGACTCTCTCTTCAGACTATCCGCATCTCCTCGCCGGCCCCCTCCCCCGACTCCTGCCCCTGTGTATCCCCCACGCAGCAGGTACTGACACCCGCCACACACTCATGGGAAAAGGGAAGGCTGTTGTGTTTGTTGCCAGGGCCCAAGAGGGAGCCCTGTGGCTTAGTGTTCAGCCTCCGGCCTCGGCTAAGTATTCAAAAGAACCAGTGAGAGCCAGAGCTGTCCACAGATGCCCCGGCTTCCTTGGAGCTAGTGAGTTGCCAATGCCTAGGGGATGTCTTCTCCGTGTGACAGGGATGGCCAGGGAGGGCCAGTGGCTGCTCTGAAAGGAGATGGGGGAGCAGCCGTGTGAGGGGCGGACGAAGTTTCCTTCCATCGTACCCTTCTAGGTTCTTTGGCAGACGGATTAACGGGAGGAAAACACATTTTTTACTTCATACCTGAGGGCACTTTATAAAAACATGAGACCCAAAGTCAAGTGGGGCAGTTGAGACTTTTTTGCCACCTGAGCTGAGGAATGGCCTAGGGGCCTGGGGGTTCAAGAGGGTGATTCACAGGACCTAAGAAGAGCAGGTGTTTGGTGATTAGAGGCTGGCCCGGCCATCCACATAGGTTAATCAGATGAAAAGTTATCTCTGGTAATAGCTCTCTTTCTGGGCGAGGCCCTCTATTCAGATTCTTCCAGGCAGTTAAAGGAGAAGTAAGAGTTTTTCTGGAATCTGCTGGGTCTTGATTGCCTCCAGCTCAGTCCACACGCCAAAGTGGCACTTTTGGGGGCAGCCTACTCTGCTCCCCTTCACGTGTCTGTGGGTCTGGCGAGTGGGGGCTGGAGCCTCCGAGGGTCAGCCTCCCTGGCTAGGGCACAGAGACACTCAGCAGCTCCGTGAAAGTTCCTCTTTGTGTGCATTACCGCTGGCTTTTTCCTCCCTCCTGTTTGCTTCTTCTGGCTCCAAAGAATGACCAAGCCTGTGTTTGCTTTTTTAATTTGTCATATTAAATAGAGCCTTTGTGGCAGGCTTTTACATCCAGGCTGTAAACTCTAGAAATGGAAATTGATCAGGGGGTGGTTGATATAACCAAGGCTGTAAATGCTAAGAACAGAAATGCCATTCCAGTTTAATGCTTTTATCTAGCGAATGTGCCTTGTAAGGAGGGGCATAAATCTTGCAACTTGGGGGAGGGGTGGGCGGGGGTAAGGGTAGGGTAGGACCTCGCCGTATGTTACCACTAGGTGTCACTGTTAACTGGCTATGCAAGAAAAATACCAGCTCCCCCAAAGTCCATCTAGTTAAATAACTTCAATGGATAACAAACGAGAAAATCCAATTTGGCATGTGGGAGGAGGGGTCAGCATACCACATGCTGTAAACCAGGCTGGGTCCCTGAGGGTAAGCATTAGCTTACAAAGAACAGGTCAGTCATGCCCCCACCTCAACCATGGCAGAGGCCCACTCAACTGATTGAAATTCCCCAGTAGCCCTGGACGCCTCCGAGATCTCTCCCAGCATGCATTGGGCCTCCACACTTCTGTGCCTTTCTGACCATGGAGCTCTTCCTTCTCACACATGAAAGGAATCTGAGATGAGAGCACATACCCCAAATTTCTGTGTTTTTCCTTAAAGCCAGTCAATGCTGTCAGCTTGATTCAACTCAACTCCGTTGAAACCACACTCCTTGGGCCTATCTCTAAGCGGCGTCCGAGGCTCCCTGTCTTTCACAGGGAGGTCTTAAATCATCCAATAAGCCTTCCATCCTGGGGCTAAAGGGAACAGACGAGGTAATACCTGATTTGAAAAGATGATGTCCATGCTCCACGGGTCTCACGATGGAAGAACAAGGCTTTCAGGCCCCTTGGTCTCCACCCCCAGGCCTGCCACCACCTGCCAACCCCAGGACCCAGGCGGGGATGCAGGGTACCAGCAGGTAGTGACTGGCCGGTGCCCCTTTGGGTTGTGCGGCTGCTGGCTGCTGCAGTCCGAGGCATGGTGGTGGCCAGGGGGCTCCGTCCCAGCTTCTGCTGCCTACCCGTTGTACACGAGGACAGAGGGGACCAGCCGTGGAGGTGGACAGACCTAGGTTCTGACCTTACTGGCCCTGGGACTTTGAGCAAATGACTTCATTTCCTTATGTCTCGTTTCCTTGCTCTGTAAACTAAGGGTGGTGGGAATGAATTGCATTTCTCTGTGAGGGAGGCCAGTCTGCAGGTCCATTCATTCTCCTGGTCAGCCGAGGAGCTGCGGCCTGCCAGGCACCGTTGTAGGCACTGAAATGAGAGGAGAGCAAGAGAGAGGAAGCGTCTGCCCTTACCCGGGCTTGCACTCTGGAGGTGTATTTGCATGTGTATGCACACCCCAGTGAGGGATATATATATATATATATATATAATCGTAGCAAATAGGAGATACAGCGTGTACACATCCTCTGAACATCTGGGCACTTGGGCGTGGTGTGTCCTACTGTAAGTCTGCCTCATCTTCACCGAACTCAGAAGAGAGTTTTTCACCGCGGAATGATCTTTTCATGTTAATTGTGCCACCTCCCCCTACCACCCTCTGCGTGAGAAGTCAGGCCCAGGTTTCAAGGTTCACTTACTGGCTGACTGCCCCACTTTCTTTCTAGCAGTAGGATCCCAGTCCATCAAAGAACCAGCCGGTGCCTTCAAACCCTGGACGAACGCGCACTGGCACGGGCTCGTTCATTTCATCCCTGTCAGAGCCCGGCTCCTCTCTTTACCCACACGTGGGCCTATTATATTTGAACAGATCAGGAGCCACAGAGGTGATCCGTTAGTTCAGCTGAGCTTGAAATTAGTAGCTCATCCCCTCAAATGTTGTGGGCAGTTTGTTTGAGCTTGGGCTGCAAGGCTGTTTCCCCCTCAGATCACACCCAGCATGGAAATGAAGGCGCTCTTAATATGTTCCCTTTTGACATTTGATTAATAGTTGACAAATCCAGACCCAAGTAGTTAGCTTTCCTATTATCCATCTTTTGACAGGCATTGCTGCTTTTCTTTTCCAGTCTCATTGTTCTAAAAATACACTCAGATCTGAAGCTGTTCACCGTGCATATACCGGCATGATTTCCTGGTGTCAAAGATAAGAGACATCTGCCATGCAGATTATAAACAAAGTGGGTTGCTGGGTTTCAGATCTGAAGGCAGGGACCTCTGTGCTACTTAAGCCAAATGCTCCCTGTCCTTCCCCTGCTTCCTTGGAGCTGTCTTGTGATTGATAATCTGCCGGGGTCTAGCATTTTACCACCCAGTGGAAAGGCAGGTGTGGGGCATGCCTGCGTGTCTGCACAGCACACTGGGTTGGGAAGCAGGATGCACTTGATGTTCTAGGAGGCAGGACCACCTGCACAAAGTGGATTTCACATGTCAAAAGCTTTGGCAGACCACAGGGTACCTGTTTCATCACTTTGCAGGGTCCATGGTCTGTCCTGAGCACCTAAGAGGCCGCCGTCAATGTCATGGCCTCAGTACCAAGAAAGGCAGCCAGGAAAATGGCCTTGATTATCTTATTATATGTGTGTTTATTCACAAGATTTTTTTTTTTTTAATTAAGAAGCCAAGTACTGTGTTGAGAGTTGAAAGATTGCAAAGATGACAACCAAGTTAGGGTGGGCCTCACGTTGCTGCTCGGTGGCGGCATCACCCTGGGCCAACCATCTTACTTCTCTTAAGTCTTCACTCCCTCATCTGCAAGACTAGAGGGAGCGCATCCGTTATTTTCCACCTAATCAAATTATTGCCAGGATTCGGTAAACTCATGCTTATTATTCTTCAGCACAGAATGTCAGCACAGAGGAAAAAGGAAGTAGTTTTTGTTAGCATTGTTATCGTCCTCCTGGTTCCAAAAAAAGACCCAGGTCATCTTATCAGTTAAGCGTATGCAACAACAACGACAAAAATAACAAGAGCGGGAAAAAAACAAGGTGAAGGCAGGGTAGAGGTTACGCTATAAAGTGCGCACGGAGAGCTCCGTGCCCTTGCTGGAGATGGGCCTTCAGTGCGGCCCTCGTCTTCCTCACAGGCAGAGTGTCTAGTGCACACCTTCCCGGCATCCCCAAAATAAGAAAAGAGAGCTTCGCAGAAAGAGGCACAGCTTTTCTTGGTTCTGAACCCTAAGAAAATTTCTTCAGGGGTCATCTTAGAACACGGGGGACTGTTGTGACCAATGTCTCTAACGTCCTTGCAGTGAATGCACAAGTGCACTTCCTCGAGCGGCCGCTTCCCCGCATCCATCAGCAGAGGCTGCTGGCTTAGTGCCAAAGCGTGGGTTCCAGGAAAACAGACTGGGGGGAGGGGGACCAAATAGGTAGGTTGCTACAAAGATGTCTTTATCTTCAAGGGTATGCACCTTTGGGGCGAGAGGGTGGATGTGGAGCAGGAATCACGGCATGGGGCCTGGGCCAGCCCCCACCCTCCCAACCCCAGTGCTCTGGCACAGGGCTGCTTTGAAATCTGCACCTAGCAGCGTCCTGGCCAGGAGTGGGGACGTTGGGGGTGGATCTAGGCCTGCGGGGGGCCTAGAGGCAGGAGAGGCAGCCAGATGGAAGGGGCTGCTTTTAAATCCTGCCCCAGTGGGATTTAAACCCTTCTAGGTTCTGGCTTATTTTTGAATTGTCTGTGACAGATTGGTCCTCTCAGTGCCATATCTTTTTAAATATGCACAAAGCAATGGAGTCATTCCGCTGCATTTATGATACTTTGTCTTGCGGTACTTTGGGGGTGCGATTAGCAGCGTAAGCTGCTACTGGTGTTTATGGTTTTAAATTCTGTCCCCGTTGCATTTAAATATTTTTATTATCGGTCTCTGTGTGAGTATGTAAGGTGGAGCCAGATGGATAGATGGATGGTTTTGAACAGGTAAATATAGTTAAGTCTAACGAGTACATATATCCGCAGAGGCAATTGGTAGTATTTATTTGGAAAGTAAATCGTTGCTCCAAGTCATAATCCTCCATTTCCAACATTTAGAAACAAAAAAATGACCTCCTCGCAGGAGAAGATAGCTAAATTGAATAGCAAGAAAGGACAGGCTTGAAATACTGGTTAACCAATGAACCGAGACCTATTAGAGTAAATTACCAAGATAGAAACATCACCCCACTGCTCGCTGGCTGGGACACGTCGACACCCCCAAGCATCCATTTGTTTAAAAGGAAACACACAGCCTCATTTGTAGCATCGGCGCGCACCGCGTCGCGGGAGAAGAGATGGCCAGAGAGGAAAAGACTGTACAAGTTCTGCCAGGAAGGGAATAGCAGGGAAGCCAGAATAACTTTGTGGGTGTGCCGGCTTTCCAACAAGTGAGTTTGTTTCCCGATTGCATTTTGTCATGGCCGTGTAGAGACAGTCTGTATCGCGTTCCTAAGGAGACATCGCCGAATAACTTCTTTAGAAGCCCAAAATAAATAAATACACAAGTCCTTTACCACTGGCACTTATGCAGACAGCTCATGAGAACGTTTTATAAATCCAGAAAGAGACAAGGAGCAGCAGATCCCTCCAGCAAGTAATTGACAGAGCAAGAGTAGCCCGTCACCCAGGAGAGCTGGAAGCCTGCATTTCACTTACGGTTTATTTAGCCTCACTGGGCCCGGATTGGCTGGCGGTTTTCTAGAGCTGCGTTTGAGCAGATGCCGGCTAGACCGAGGTGGTGAGGACGCGCTCTGGAACATTTGCATCTGCAGCAGAGCGGTTTCTTGGGGTGTTGCCACATTCCAGGGCATGAAGGAGCTGTGCTCCAGTGCCCGTGCGTGGGGATCACTGTGGACCATTGACGCAGGAAGGGGCCTTAGAACTGGTATTTGCAGAGAAGCAACTTGCCGTGTCCCTTCCTCGGGCGTCCTTCCCCAGCCCCACCCAACATGTGCACCGTGGGTCTCTCTGCTTGGTCTGTTCTCCCTACCAGAGGCGGGGCCTGGAGGCCGGAGCCTTCCTCCGTTCGTCTTTGTATCCCACACACCCGGCTCAGTGCCTGGGCTGGAGCAGGTGAACCACAGGGAGGTGGGACCCAAGCCCTGCTGACCGGATTCTAGGAGCACATTTCCTCCTGCCCCACCCACCCCACCCCCACCGCCAGCTTTGTCACTTGGGGCAGGCCACTATTGATCATGAAGAATGAGCGGCTTCCGTTGGTTTGGTATCTGGAGTTTATTAGGGACTTGCTGATGCCCGTCAATTGTAGATAGGGCTGGAGTGCAGGGAAATGGCTGCCTGCACGGAGCGAAATTCAATAAAACCGCATTTTAAGTGAAAAATCAGTATAAACACCAGGCTTCTTTGCCATGGAAACAGAGGTTGCTTAGAAACTGCCTAACGGCAAGTTCTAAATTTTTTAAAGTCAAGTTATCATTTAAGCTACACGGCCCTACAGGTTATTGAGAGATAATCACTCGCCTCAGGACACTCGGAGGCATGAGGCACAGCCGAGTGCCTCCCGAAACTCTGGGGACCAGATAATCTCTTGATAACTGTGCTCCCCGGAGCCACTGATTTGGGCCTGGGGGAAGGAGAGAGAAATTTTTGTTCAGAACTTAAATGGTGTACATATATATTTTTTTAAAGTGTCTCTCTTTGGTTTGAGGAAACATGGAACCGGCCATTTGGCATTTCAACAACCATCTCTGCCATGTCTCGTGATGTATTAGGAACATTTTCCAGGCAGTTACCCCGGTCCCTTCAAAGCGGAGGTCTTCTCTTCGTCTTCTGGCTTTGGATTATGCAAAAGGGCTTTTAAGGTCTTCAGCTTTGGGCTCTTCACGTTCTGGGAACCCCACCCCCACCCCCAGCTCAGGGTGAGCAAGAACTGGCCGCAGGACAAAGTGGCAGCAGAGTTTGGAGCAAAGCTGGGCCCCTGAGCTCTCAGACAAGACCTCCCGGGCCTCCGTTCCACTCGCAGGAGGGCTTAAAGCGAACAAGGGTTCAGGTTCAGAATGTGTCCGTGTTCAGGGTTCAGCAGGTTGCGTGCCTTTTGCCAAGCTAGAGCATGGTTACACCTGCCAGCTCCTGGTTGCCCAGCGTGGCACCCGCTGCCAGCCTCGGGCACGCAGAGGACGAAGAATATTGCCTTTGTTTCTTCTTGAAAATAACAGGCGAAAGGAGAGCGCCATTTGCGGAGGACCGGGACCCCCACCAAGTCAGTATGAGGGAAATTGCGAGTGAAACAAAAGACAAATGTTTTGCCCTTTTCGGAGTGTCTGAGAAGTTTCCGCAGTGTGGCGGCGCTGCAGAGGTTGGTAGTGATAATTATTCCTTAGACACACACATACCCTCTGGAAGGACCAGTGTTTTCATTATGCACTTCAAAGTGTTTTCCTGCACCTCATCTCCTTAGAGCCTCGCCACAAACTTGTGAGGAGGGTGGGGCGGGTGTGATCCTCTTCCTTTGGAGAAAAAGGAAACAGGTTCACGGAGGCAAGATAAATTGCTCCAAGCCCCAGAGGCAGGAGAGGGAACGTCGATGGCTGCCTGCCCTTCTGGGGAGTCTGCCCCTTTAAGAGCTAAGAAAGGAGACCCAAAATAATTCTTGCAAGAGTTTGGCTCTCACTTAAATACAAGAAGGTGGGCTTCGTACACACATTCTTCCTTGGCCTCCCTGTGAGCACTGTATTTGGAGCTCTCACAGGGCGGGGCGCCTGGGGGGCTCAGTTGCTTAATAGACTGCCTTTGGCTCAGGTCATGATCCTGGAGTCCCAGGATGAGTCCAGCATCCCATTCCCTGCTCAGCGGGGAGTCTGCTTCTCCCTCTGACCCTCCCCCTCCCCATGCTCTCTTTCTCCTGTCATTTCTCTCTCTCTCAAATAAATAAAATCTTAAAAAAATAAAAAAAAACAAACCTAGTTCTCGCAGGGCAAGGAGAGTGGCTTCTTCCCTTTTCCTTTCCTGCCAGTGAGTACAACATCTGCATTTAGCCTGTTAAAAAGGACTCAGAGTGAACATTGCAACATGTTCTTGCTGAGTTAAGTCAGAGCGGAACTGTGACTGAGGTGGGCCACAGCCTCACTTCGCTATTGCCCAGATCAAAATATTCCTTAGTGTGCCAGGCTGTAGCCTGAGAAACCGTTCCAGTTCTGGAAGGGGAAAAAAAAATCAAATGAAACCATTTGCATTCTAACCGTCTTTGGCACCAGGGAAAACTGTCAACTGTGTCACATGTAAATAGAAATCAGCTTCCCATTTTTGGTGTGTTTTTTTTTCATAATTTCCCTTGCCACTCTAATTATCAAAGATATTTTTGTTTTTAAACAAAAATTGTCTCCCACGCAGGCCCCATCTCCTTTCTGCGGCAAAGTGGAAACTATGAATTAGAATATTCTAACCACTTCTCCGGCAACCACTGCTGAGATTATAAGCACAAGATTATCCTAAGTAAAGAAAACTTAAATTGTTTAGGTACAAACCAGGCCAGGAAAATTTTCAAAGGGCCTGCTCCCACCTGCCTCCCTTGCCTCCTTAGCAGATGTCTATTAAACCCAAGGAAGAAAGCAAAACTGGCTTCCCCCCAGGGTAAGACCCAAATCTCCGAAGGGCGCAGGGTTTTCAGATTAACAAAATTAAAAACAGAATTTAGCTCCTTTCAGGAAGCATTTAAATTCCTGATTGTTGTCCAGCAATATGAGAGGGGCTTCTCAGTCATCAAGAATAAAATGTGATTCATCAGATACGTACCATCCACCCTCTTACTTGGTACATAGGGATCGCCTGGGCTAGACACTATAGGGCTGGATCTGTGTTTCCTCATTTAAACCACAGCAAAACTGCGAATGAAGTACATCCCTTGTCTCTAGAATGAGGAGACTGAAGTCCACTCAAATCATCTCCCCCAGCTACCGAGCAGTGATGGCCAAGATAACGTGAATCCTGTGGGGGAGCCTGCACTAGACTGTTCTTGGACATGAACAGTCGACCTCTCCTTTAGATCCTTTCATAGGGTGTAATTTTCCAGTTGTCTTAAGCTATTACCATGTAGTGTCATAAATCACTTGTTAAATATAAGAACCAAGGGCACCTGGGTGGCTCAGTGGGTTAAGCGCCTGCCTTCGGCTCAGGTCACGATCTCCAGGGTCCTGGGATCAAGTCCCATGTCAGGCTCCCTGCTCGGTGGGGATTCTGCTTCTCCCCCCTCCACCTCCTGCTCTCTCCCTTTCTCGCTCTCAAATAAATAAAATCTTTACCAAAAATATAAATAAATAAATAAAAGAACCAGTTAGGTCAGGTGTTTGTTGAGAACTTACCGTGTGTCATCCCAGGTGCAGCAGCAAAGCAAAAAGGCGTGGTCACAGCCCTCAGGAGCTATTTCGTGAGAAAGGGAGGTGGTCAGTAGACAGTAGGTGCTGAACAGGTATCCTGGAAGAGAGAAATAAGGGGCAGCCGCCTAAGCAAAATGGTTCGGGAAGGCCAGCCTCTCTGAGCAGGTGATATGTGCCAACAGGGAGCTGCCCATCCAGGGGAGGGCCTCATCCTTCCCGGGATGGAAAAGCCGGACTCTGAATCACTGAGTCAGCCAGGTGCGTGAAATTTGCGGTGGCCCTGGGCACATGGTTGGTCATTCAGAAATGGGATATGAGCAGAGGAGAGGCAAGGGTGGTGACCCGAGAGTTCAGGCCAGGTTGAAGAACCTCACCCTTGGTGGGGCGTATGGTGTCGGGTGGCCCGGGCCCTTCAGCTCTGTCCCTGTCGTGTATAGGACACCAGTGCACTGGCTCAGTCGGTTCCTGCTGCAGGAGAGTAACTGGGTCCGATCCTGGTGTGAGCATGTCCAGACCACCAGAAACCCACCGCTCTTGGTGGCCAGAAGGGGCTGAACTACAGAGTTCAGCCGTAGGCTAGTGGCCCGGGGATAAGGACCTGGGGACTTGGGAGTGCGGGCTTATTACCCTGTGAGCCTGGAATGAGGGGTGGGCCCTGTCAGTTTTCTTTGAAAACTCTTGCTCGACACCCCAGAACTTGACTGGTTTCTTTGCCAAGAGCTTGTTTGATGTCAGTGTTGTTCTGCTCGGACTAACTTCCTCCTCGACATCAATGGATATGAAACTCTTTATATGCTGTGGGACCATCCTCATGGCCCTCTTAGGAACGACAGTGGGTTTGCTCTGCTGTTTGAAGGGATTTGATGTTATTATCAGGTTCTCCCCCCAATAACCCACTAAGCAGCTTCTTCGGGAGAACAGCAGCCACTCTCCCCTCTTTCTGCTCCCTTGAGACTCCAGCCCACCCTCCCTTCTGTCTCTCCACAGGGTTTTCCTCCACCTGATGAAGGTGGACCCGGACTGCATCTGGTTTCTCCTGAACGAACTTTACTGCCCCGAGCAGCTCACACCTCCCCACCCAAGCCTCCCCCCGGTGCAGCTGCGGGGTACCGCCGGGCAGGGGAACCCCTACGCAGCCAATGTGCTCCGCCTGCTCCAGGAGCTGCAGTGACCCCCCACCCCACGCACACCTGGGTGCAGCCGGATGGTAGCTCCGTCCTGCAGGCGGGGGAAGACCCCACCCTGGCCCCAGGCTGTGGCGGAGAAGACTGCGACGGTGGATCCGACAGCCAATCGATTAATAAATTGATCGATCACACAACTGCTTAGAAACTGGATGGAAGGAAAGTAGCTGACTGTTATTTATATTTCATACCTGGTGTTTTCAGATGACATTGCCTGGCAGCTCTAAGGGTTTAACTCCTTCCCTTATCGTCTCCTCGCCCCCGGCTGCTCTATAGGCCATCCCCGCCACATACGCCCCGCACAGTGAAAAGCCTAGGGGCACATGGAGGGAGGCCTCTACTAGGTGTCTCCTGAGCACCCAAGGGCCATGTGGAAGTACCACGACTCAGGGGTCTTCAGAATGCAGCCCCGCGTCGCAGACACGCGCACCCCGTCTCCTGGAACAGTAAGTTGGAGCTGTTACCGGAAGAAACCTGTCAGTTTGGAGGAAAATGAAATAAAGGTGCTTCTTGGATGAAAACTATGATCAACAGCTCACTTTAAAATTTGTTATTTCAATCGGGTGCTTTTTAAGAAATGCGTTTATGTTCTTGAATGGGTAATAGAGAGCCGTGGCCTAAAATCCAAGCAGGACAAAACAGAAACGGTGGAAAGTCAGTCTCCCCACCTTGCTCCACAGACATCTGGTTTCCCTCCCCAAAGACAACACATGACAATCTTTAGCATACCTGTTAAGTGAAAGATTGATTCGTTTTTACTTTTTATTATGGACAGTAGTACACCTCAAGCCCCCTGTACCTGTGAACCAGCGCCCCAGGTACCAGCACATGGCGAGCTTTGCTTCATTGCTGCCTCATGCGTTTACCTCCGCAGCTCACCCGTCCCCCGAGTATTTTGAAGCACACCCCAGATGTCCTATCTAAACCTTTTTTAAAAAACGTACAACCACGGGGCACCTGGGTGGCTGAAGTCAGTTAAGTGTCTACCTTTGGCTTGGGTCATGATCTTAGGGTCCTGGGATCCCGCCCCGTGTCGGGCTCCATGCCTTATGGGGAGTCTGCTTGAGATTCTCTCTCTCCCCCTCTCAAATAAATCTTTTTAAAAAAATAAATGCACAACCACAATAGCATTATCACACCTAAATAAATTAGCAGCTGTCCTTTCATACTGTTCGCAGTGTTTAAATTTCCCCAGCGCGTTGAATCAGGATCCAAATAAGGTATATACGTTGCTGTTATCTCTATGTCCCTTAATAAATCTCTTGTAATTTCTAGATTCCCTCTCCACCTCTCTTTTTCTCTCCCTGTATGTTTTTGTTGAGGAAACAAGGTCATTTATCCTACAGCAGTTCCCACAGTCTGGATCTGCTGATTACATCCCTGTGGGGGTCATTTCATGGGCTTCTCCTGTCACCTGTATTTCCTGTAAATGGGGAGGCAGAACAAGAGGCGTGATCTGGTTTGGGTTTTTTGTTCTTGTTGTTTTTGGCCACACTCCTCCGTAAGTGGTATTACTTACTTCCATCAGGAGGTGTATAATATCTGCTCTCTTACGAGAGCAGCGGTCCTTGGCGATCGTCACCTGGACCCACTCCCTCATTAGGACATGCGGAGTAGAGCAGTTTGGTCCCACCGCGCCGGCGGCTTGCTATTCACAAGAGTACTTATGTGAGGGGAACATTCCTTGCATCAGCTATGCAGTAACCTTGAAGGAGTTTGTGTAGAAAAGGCAGGATAAATACTTGATTTTTTTTCAGCAAAGGGATTTAAAGCACAGATTATGTAAATGTGGGCCTACACACACACACACACACGCTAAAGGATCCTAGGAGTGACGAATGTTTCCTCACCATATGCATGGTGAGACTCCATCCGGAGAACTCCTCCAGTGCTGTAGATAACCCCACGCTCTATAAAACCCAGAAGGCAGCTGGCATGGGGATATACTGGAGCCCCCGGCCAGTTCTGGAGAGGCCCACTCATCTCCTACTAGGGTCTTCTCTGCAAGGGCATAGGATGTCTAGCTGGGACCGCTGGTGGCAGCAGCCTGGGTTCTGGTCTGGCTCTGCCAGTGAGTCATCGGAGGCCTTCCCTCTCCTTGGGCCTCAGTTCTCCTCCCTGTAAAGTGGAGACAATGCACCAGAGAGACAGCTTAATCTGGGGGATCCTGAGTCTCTCCAGGAATCTGATGACATCTCAGGACCCGCTCCCCCAGAAACGTTCCTCCTCTTCCCCACCCCCCAAGACTGCAGTCATCCACTATCTCATCTCCTGCTGGGTGGGTCTGCTTAGCTGACCTCACAAATTCTATGGACAATTCTAGAGCCTTCATCTATGAGCCTGCAGGGACCCCGAGTTACGAACCCCTGAAAGAAAGATAATCACTTACCTCTCTTCTAGTTTTAAGAGTCTGGGATGATTTCCTTTGGGAAAAGGGGGGAAATACCTTCTAATTGAGAGGACTGTAAGAAGATTCACGGCATTGTTCCCAATTCCACTGGGGACACAAAGTGCTAGGCTAATTGAATCTCTAGGTCGGGACAAATGAAAAACAGGTCAGAGAGGTGGTGGGATTTACCGAGTAATACCTGGCTTCCAGGGCAATTCAAGTAGTCTGCCTTCCCAGGGTGCCTGGGCACGGCAGGCCGTAATGGCATGCCAAGAGGCAAGGAAACACACACACACATCCTGCACCGTGATGCAACTTGGGCCCTTGGGAGGCTCTCCGGGAGATAATCCATGTGGGAGGATTTGCCACAGTCTTCCAAAAACCCATCTCGTCCTCAAAGAGTAAAGTTGCTTTTGGATTCCTGCAGACAGATTGTTGCGCTTGATTCAAAAAAAAGAAAAAGAAAAACTAATTAGAGTGCCTCTCCAGTCATTATTATATCCGGGCAACTTTAATTTGAACCCATCCAGCTGACTCATTCTAGTCCTTGTTTACGTGGGCTTCTCAAAGCGATCGTTTCCTCCTGTTCAACCCGGCTGGTGCAGTGAGGGTTTCTCCTTTCATTCAGGGTTTCTGAGTGTTGGTTTGGCTGGAAGTTAAGGGTAGGTACTGAAAGGCCTTGAGTTTGAGGTTCAGACATTGAGCTCTGATCTGCAGGCAGTGGATGCCTCCTGGGGGGTTCAGGAAAGCACAGAGATGGAACCGGGGTTCCTGCACGGGGTTGGGCATGGTCCTCAGGAGGCTCGTATTGTAGAAAGAGCTCAGGTGACCTGGAGCTCCATCGGCACTGGGCTTGGTTTCGGACTCTGCCCCTTAGTGCCTGTGTGACCTTGGGCGAGTCACTTTCCTTTGTTTTCCCTTCTCTAAAATGGAGTCGCTGCCTTTGCCTCTTTGAATGTCTGCAGAGAGAAGAGTGAGTGCTGTTGGGTACACAGTGTCCAGGGTTTCGGCGCTGTGCATCCCTTCCCTCCGTCCAGCTCCACTGCTCACGGCTTTGGCAGGGTGCAATACATCGTCCTCTGGACAGTTATCGCTGAGGGAAGAGATGGTTAAATCTCGGAGCCTAAGCCCCCCTGGAAACTAAGGAGGACCCTGATGGAAGATGGTAAGATCCTGGTAGGACAGGCAGACTATTGGCAGGAAGAGAGGATGAGGGCAGTCCAGGCAAGGAAAATGACATGACGAAGGCAGCCGGGCATCCCTGCCAATATCTGTATTCATCAGAACTCCTTCAGTTGCAACTGACAGGAGACCCGACTTAAACTGGCTTGAGCAGAAAGAAATGTTTGGGCTCACGTAGGCAGCAGCCCCACCCACCCACCCTCCTGCTCCAGATCCCACAGCCAGGCTCCGCATTTTAGCAGCCTTTCTCTATAAAGTGTCAAGGTTGGCCACTAGTTCCAGGCTGAGGTTCTCTGAGTTGAACAAGTCTAGGAGAGGGTGCACCTCCTTCTGGCAGTTCCAAGCTCAAATCCTAGGATTAGCGCCTCCCGCTTGCTCAGCAAGTCCTTCCCCCCACCCCAAACCAAGCCTTGTACATCCAAGCAGGTTTCGGGAAACTTTCTCTGCACAGAGCCAGATGGTGAATATTTTAGGCTTTGCAGGCCATAGGATCTCTGTGCCATCTTCTTGGATTTTTTTTTTTTTTAACAATGTTTTAAATGTGTAAAATCCTTCAAAAATAGGCTGTGGGGGGCGCCCGGGTGGCTCAGTGGATTAAGCCACTGCCTTCGGCTCAGGTCATGATCTCAGGGTCCTGGGATCGAGTCCCACATCAGGCTCTCTGCTCGGCAGGGAGCCTGCTTCCTCCTCTCTCTCTCTCTGCCTGCCTCTCTGCCTACTTGTGATCTCTCTGTCAAATAAATAAAATCTTAAAAAAAAAAATAGGCTGTGGGCCATTCTTTTGCCCTTGGACCTTAGTTTGCTGGTTCCTGATCATTGCATTCTCCTGGCAGGCCTAGAGGCAGGTGCTCAGATCCGCTCACCCAAAGCATATGGAGGCAGAGCGGGGTGGAGTGGTTTCCCCCAAAAGGAAGCACTGCATTTGGTGGCCAGGCAGTGGGCAATGGTAATAGACAGCCACCACCCCATGCCTGTGTCAGGTGACCGGTGTGGCTCAGCAGCCCGGGAGGGTATGTGTGAGCAAGCTGTGCTCACTGAGGCCACATTTATGAAGGGCACTGAATGCCAACCTAGGGATTCCAGCCTTAACAGATCAAGTGGCCTTGGAAGGTTCTTGAATAGGTGAGTAATGCTCTGAAAGCAGCATTTTAGGAATATTCATCTCGCGGCAGCATCTAGGAGCAATCGGAAGGAGGAGAGACCAGCGATGAGATTGTGTTTTCAAAAGTCCCAGGACGAGAAAATGTACCTCTTCCATCAACCCCAAACTGTTTGACATGCCGTGGTTCATGGGCAACTTGAGGCACATAAATATGTGCTTTAAAGTTTAAAAGTAAGAAGTGAGATGAATGGAGCCTCTGATGAGTCTTCCTCCAGCTCGTGCCGGAGAGTTGAGAAGCCCTAGAAATGATTTTCCGCAGCTCCAGCCGTGATGAACAGCGTGGGGGCCCCTCTCCCTTTGTGTGACTTACCCCAGCCTCTGTGTCAGGCTTGATTGGAAGCAAAGTGCCCATACTGCCTTTCCTCCAGAGTACGGAACAGAGGCCAAATTTCGGAAAATAATTCTGAGTGATGGCTGACTCTGTCGAAGCGTTGATTGCTTTATAAATGGCATTTTCCTCTCTACGCCCCCCCACCCCCCACCACCACTGAAGTTTTGGAGGCAGCGGCTTTTCAAATTACGCTTGAAAAGCAGCCTGATTTCCCACAGGAATCATCTCCTAGATTAGGAGCTGTTCTACCTTTTCCGACAGTTTTACCCAGAGTACAAAGCCTGTCGGCAAAGGGCGAGGAGGGAGCGAAGCTGTCCTCCCTTCAAAGCCTTCAGCACAAACCATTTATGAAAATGTCTCTCACTGCAGCCATCTCCGAGCCCTCTGTCCGGAGCTGCCTGCTTCTGCAGCAGGAAAGGGTTAAAAAGCACTGATGAATGGCTGCCTCCACCCCCCCCCACCCTTCCGCTTTCCCTCCTTATATAATTTACCATTCTTTTTGCACAACAGCTCCTGGGTCTCAACCTGCTCTCTCAATCAGTACCCTCACGTCCTCAGCTTCCTCCCACACAGGCAGGCTCAGAAGTAAGGAAAGCACCTTTCAGAATCTCTGAGGCCGTTTCCAAGGGAGAAGATGTGCAGTGCGGGGAGAGGTGGAGAGAAGTAGTGGAGAAGAGTCAGAAGTTCCTTCATGAAATAAAAATGTGGCATTCCCCAAGGCAGAGGTGTGGAGTAGACACAGATCTCTGCACACCCACCTCCCCTTTGCCCCATCTCCGTGTCCTCTCTCGCCTCGTGGAACCTTTCCAGTACACCCACACATTCCACCCAGGACACTGCCCAGTTCCCTAGAAGGGGGCAGAGAGGCCCCAAATGCTAATTGAACCATGCTTTAGCTCACGGGTGACCTTGGGCACTCCCTCCCCATCCCTGGGCCTCAGTGGCTCTGTCTGCTCCATAAAGGGTTTGAACCAGTCACTGTCCAAGCATTGTTCCACTCCCTAAAACATCTGTGACTTGATAATAAAGTGTTGGCAAATATGTAGGGAAACGGGCATGTAAGGTGGTACAAGCTCTTTGGAGGTCAGTCTGGCAGTATTACCAAATCTGAATGCGTGCACCTTTTGACCAGCAATTCTGCTTCTAAGAATTTAATGCTCACACATGTGCACAAAGATGTACGTGCATAGGCAATTCACTGCAACATTGTAATTTACAGAAACTCACAAATACCGAATGCTGGGTATGTGCCAAGCATTATGCCTAATGCTTTGCATTAATATCTCGAGAGACTGGGTGCAAAAGATAGAAAAAACCCCCTAATCATAGGATAGAAACATCCATCCAAAAGAGGCCAAAACACCCCCATTCCACCCCCGCCTCACATCACAGAAATTCTGGCGAACTATACATACTGAAGGATGATCCGTCAAAAGTCATGAAATGTTACTGTTCACTATTTCCTAAAAGTAAATATAGAAATTGAAAAGAAAGCAGGAGAAGAGCTTGGGGAGGGAGGGATGGATTGGTTAAATAAACTATGGTATAACCCTATAAAAGAATGAATAAAACAGCAATAGCTATCAGAATCTAAAATGCACATCCCCTTTGACTCAGCAATCCTACTATTAGGAATTTTCTTGTCATGTGCAAAAACAACGAACAAAGTGTTCGTTGAAGCATTGTTTGCATTAACAAAAGGTTGGAAACAACTTAAAAGTCCAGCCAGAGAGGCCCGGCTTAGTGGGTCTGTTACTAACATGTAGTTTGCCATGTGGCCTTTAGAGGAAAGAGCTAGTTCTCTGTGTATATCTCCGGGATACATATTAAAGAAAACGGCAAGTAGAGCAATGCAACTGTTTATGGGGGATGAGGGTACCTTAAGTGTGGAATTTCTCTTAAAGAACACCCAAGTGGCAGGCTCTAGGAAGGGTACAGGATTAGCAATAAGAAGTCTTTTCACATTATGCCCTTTATGCTCTTCACATCTTTAAAAAATATACATGTGTAACTTATTCACTAACCAAAAAATTATTATTAGGGGTGCCTGGGTGGCTCAGTCGTTAAGCGTCTGTCTTCGGCTCGGGTCACGGTCCCAGGGTCCTGGGATGGAGCCCCGTATTGGGCTCCCTGCTTGGCAGGAAGCCTGCTTCTCCCTCTCCCACTACCCCTGCTGTGTTCCCTCTCTTGCTGTGTCTCTCTCTGTCAAATAAATAAAATCTTTAAAAATTTTTTTGTTATTAAAATATAAGATATCTGTGAGTCCATAATGCTATGATAAACTTACACTTTGGTGACAGGAGCCTGATATCATCGGGATTTCCTCTCCTGTGCTTTGCATTTCTCAAGTAGAACCAGGGCTGGAGGAGGAGGAGGCATTGCTTAATCCAAAAATGCAAAGGGATCTCAGAGAGGATCTCTTGAGGGAATGGCCAGGCACTGGGCAGGCAGCCCCCATCTCCACCCCCATGACTCCTGTGTGCATGTAGGAAAGCCATTTCCCCTCTATGCCCTAGCTCACCTGAGTCGCGTAGAACCCCAAGAGAAGCAGGTCGAGCCTCAGAGACTTTCGTGACTGCCCAGACAGAAATTAGGGCTCACGCTTAGTGCTTTCAAGGCATTGCATGATGCCCTCTGTCCTGCCATGGCTCTGTCTGGGGCTTGCCGCCTTTTCCCCATGGAAGGGTCACCTTTCTTACCGCATTTTCAGCACCTTGGACAGGGCTGAAGTTTCCGCTGTCCTCTCAACATTAGGATGACTGAGCTCTCCAGTGCTGGACCCCAAAGCATCAAGTAAAGGGCAAAGATAGGATTCGAACCTGAGGCTACTAACATCACATGATCAGTTATATCAGATTTATGCAACAGGATCCAAACTCTGCAGGTTGGAAACCAATTCAATTCAAAAAGCATTTTCCAAGGCTTTCTATGGACCAGGCCCAGAGACAAAAAGACATAAATGCTGCCTCCTAGGGGCTAGGCTCAAAGGAGAGCTAAACAAGACATGTCATGAGGAGGCAGCTATCTTCTGTATTGGGAGGAGGTCAGGAGCAGCTGTTAAGAGCATGGGCCTCCTGGGAGGCTCAGTGGGTTAAGCCCCTGCCTTTGGCTCAGGTCATGATCTCAGAGTCCCGGGATCAAGCTCTCCGCTCGACGGGGAGCCTGCTCCCCCTCCACCCCCTGCCTCTCTGCCTACTTGTGATCTCTGTCAAATAAATAAAATCTTAAAAAAAAAAAAAAAAAGCATGGCCTCTAGAGATGGACAGCCTGGCTTTGAATCCTCACCCTGCTGCTTTGGGCAAGTCTCTTCATCACTCTGAGAATGGAATGAAATGGGAATAAAATGGGAATAAAAATAATACCTTGATGAAATGATAATAAAAATAATGCCTCCCAAGGCACCTGGATGACTCAGTAGGTTAAGCATATGACTTCAGCTCAGATCATGATCTCAGGGTCCTGGGATCATGCCCCACATTGGGCTCTATGCTCAGTGGGGTGTCTGCTTCTCCCTCTTCCTTTCCTCCTGCCCCTGCCTCTGCTCATAAACCCTCTCTTTCTCAAATAAATAAGTAAACAAATAAAATCTTTAATGAAATATATATGTATATGTATATATTTCATTAAAGATTTTATTTATATATACATTTTATTTTTATATATTTATATATACATATACATATACATATGTATATATAAATATATAAAAATACATCATATATAAAATATGATATATCATATATAAAAATCATATATAATGATACCTCCCTGAGAGCATGTTGAGAAGTCAACCAGTAAAGTGCTGGACTCAGGGCCTGGCCACTGAGCAGTGTGCTATAGGAGCTGGTCATCATGATGCAGACAATGGTACCTTAAAGGTATAAATGGCATCACAGAGGTTGAACTAAAAGGAAACTGGGAGGCTTCGTGGACGAGAGGCCAACCAAGCTAGCTTGCAGTATTTGCCTGTCAGACACAGAGGGGAAGGACCCCTCTGGATAGAGGAAGCAGCACGTACAGAGGCTCACACAGCACATTCAGGGCGTTGCTCATGTCAATGGGAGGTGAGAACCATAAACAGTGAGACTGAAGAAAAGGACGAAGCTTGGGGAAGGGAGGCTGGTCTGTTCAATACCCCTTTGAAAATTAGTAATGGGAAACGTCACTATAATGGAGTGGGGAGGTTTCCGCAGACGGAGCTCTCATGCCCTACCACTCATAGTCAATTTCAGACCCAGCAGGAAGAGACAGACTTGACCTTGGGCAGGCTTGACCTTGCATGTGGATACTACTCCACTACCCCAATGTGGAGAGAGATGTTTTCTTTATCCCCCCCAGCAACAGCTCAGCCAATGAGAAGCCATCACACTTCAAATTCTCAGTTTACTCCAGTGGATTTTTAGTTCCTAACAGCTTCCCAACTTACCCCTTTTCTCCTTAAAAAAGTGTACCTCTCCGGGCACCTGGGTGGCTTAGTGGTTAAGCCTCTGCCTTCAGCTCGGGTCATGATCTCGGGGTCCTGGGATCGAGTCCCACATCGGGCTCTCTGCTCTGCAGGGAGCCTGCTTCCTCCTCTCTCTCTCTCTGCTTGCCTGTCTGCCCACTTGTGATCTCTCTCTGTCAGATAAATAAAATCTTTAGAAAAAAAAAAAAAAAGAAAAAGAAAAAGTGTACCTCTCCTTTGTTCCCAACTTGCCTATAGTTTTGTTTGTCCCAGATTGCAGTTCTCCTTTATTCCCGAATAGACCCACCTTTTGCTGGTAAAATAACTCATAATTTTACTTTTAAGGTTAACACTCCAAAGGTGGACCTGGGCTCCCCTGCCAGTGGGCACCCAAAAGGTGCCTGAGAAGTGGCTTGGTAATGCCCCTGGGAAGTTGTTCTCTGGGGCTTTTCTGCAGGGCTCTGTTTGGGGGAGGGCAGAGCTTACCCTTGCCATGTCATCCCCAAGCACCCCTCCTCCCTGTCCACAGTTTCTGAGGCCTGTAGTGTGGGCAAAACAGTCCTTCCAGGTGAAATGCATGGGGCTCTGAAGGCAGACTGCCTTTGCCATTTATATACTTTCCAGTGTGGGGGTCAAGGATAGGCCACCCCAAGATAAGCCACTTTTGGCATGAACATTATTTTGAGTTAAAAGCAATCACATCCCATTCAGGAAAACTTTTTACCTTCTCCTCAACTGCCTGCTTGTAGTGGGAAGAGAGCTATTCACAGAGATTCCTTTTTATCTAAGGAACTTACCTGCACAACAGGACAACCTTTGTTTTCCAAACATCTCCTCTCACCTTCCTACTAATGGTCTTTCTCTCCTTTGTATCCTCAGACCCCTACCCTCACTCTCCTTAGCTCAAATAAGCATCATGCTGCTTCACTGTCTTCAGAACTTCCACGTCTGTGTGGATTCTCTGTGTGCACACTATTAAATTTTATTTTTTCCTATTAATCTGTCTCCTGTCAATCTGATTCTTAGTCCAGCTAGAAGGATCTTGAAGGGCAGAGGAAATTCTTTCCTCTACAGCACTAACTATGTGATCTTTGAGAAGTCGGTTTCTTCCTCTGTAAGATAAAGATGATAATAGTAGCTCATCCCTGTAGCATTGTTTGAGAACTCCGGTAATTTAATGCATGGCACACACTGAGCCCTGAAGCTAGTTAGCACTCAGACAAACAGCTGTTTCTTTTCTGCAGAGCTACCAGGATCCTGGGAACATTAGGATGAGTAAGACCCAGGAATGGCAGACCCACCTAATGAAGCCCAAGACTGGGGAGAACAACCATTTCTTCCTCAAGAGTCAGAGATGGCTTCCTGAGGAGACGTCTCAGCATGGCAAAGAGAAAAGACCCAGGGCAAGACCTCTCCCCTCCAAACCTCAGTCTCCACACCTGTAAATACATACGACAATGGTCACCTGGTGGCTTTGGCTGTGAGGATTAAATGACTAGTGCAAAGCAAGTGTGACCAGGGAGCACCCTCTGTGCATAGGGAAAAGGAAAGAGGAACCTGTTTGCTAACAAGACCCAAAGAGTTCAGACCAGTAGGGCTGCACAGTAGCTACATCTTCAAAATAGACTCCCTCCCCACATAGTCTTTCAAGGAGAATAATACCGAGGTGTGGCTGACATTCCTGACCGCTCAGCTCCCTCTAATCTCCACTGCTAGCCATGAAATTGAATGCTGTGCCCATCGTACAGGGGCAGAACCCGAGCTTAGAAAGCTGGAGAAACAGGCCTCTCATGTGAGAAAGGACTAGGGTCCTCACCTAGGGTATTTCCAGCTTGTGAGCACCTGCTTTGCTGACATCTGGGAGGTCTGTACAAAAGAGGGGGTGCAGCCCTTGAATTTACACTCCAATGCAGGAGGCCAGACTTGCCTGAGAAACATTTTCATTTACTAATGGATTTAATGAGTGCAGAACTTCCCGTTTTAAACAAACAAGTGATTAGCATTGACTACAGAAGTGAAAATGGATCCTAATGAATTGCTAATTAGCCCTCTCCTCTTCCTGGGGTCTTTAGTTTGTAAATTCCCTCTCTGGCTACTGGGAGTCGTAGTCAATCTGACTGGAATTCATTCATTCATTTTTTCACTTTTTTATTCATTCATTTTTTTCACTCACCATACATTTCTTAAAAGACCTACTGTGTGTTGACAAGACAAGCAAGATCCCTTCCTTACAGTCCAACAGGGAAGGCAGGATTAACTAACTTCACATATAATGACACACTTATAGGGCAGGGAGCTGGGACAAAGTGCAGCAGGAGGACTGATTCTTTTTTTTTTTCTCTTTTAAGATTTTATTCATTTTAATTTGACAGAGAGAGAGAGCACAAGCAGTGGGAGCAGCAGATGGAGGGAGAGGGAGAAGGAGGGAGCCCTTGATCATTACCTGAGCTGAAGGCAGACACTTAGCCAACTGAGCCACCCAGGCACCCCTTGGAGGACTTATTCTTACTTTGGGGTGGTGATGGGATGTCCCTCAAGGAAGGTTCCTTAGAGGAAAGGTCATCTGAGCCAAGATCTGAATAATAAGTAGACTTAACTAAATGAAAGGGAATGAGAAAGAGTAGAAGAGTGTCTCAGACAGCTAGAACACTATAAGCAAACGTCCTACGGTGGGAAGGAAGCAGGGTAAGTCTGAGGAAAAGGAAGAAGCCAGTGCAAGAAATGTACAAGGGCATATGTGGGGTGCATGTGTGGGTGTGTAGGTATATGCATGTATGAGATGAGGCTGGGGTTAAGAATGTCGGTCTTGTGGGGTTCCTGGGTGTCTCAGTCATTAAGCTTCTGCCTTTGGCTCAGGTCTTGATCTCAGCATCCTGGGATCAAGCCCCACATTGGGCTCCTTGCTCAGTGGGAAGCCTGCTTCTCCCTCTCCCACTTCCCCTGCTTGTATTCCCTCTCTCTGTGTCTTTCTCTCTCTGTGTCAAATAAATAAAACCTTAAAAAAAAAAAAAAAAGTCTATCTTCCTCCTTTGTAGCAGACAGTGCTGAGCTCCCAGCCCATATCCCACTCATCTCACTACTCTAGTATGCTCCAGCCAACTTCCAGCTGCCCCATGTTTGCATCTCTTTGCCTGAGGACTTCCTACAGGTAAGGAAGGCCTTCTGTCTTTATACTTTGTAGGCCAGAAGTGCTGGTGAATTAACACCCAGAAGCAACCCTCAGTCAATGACTGAGGAAGTTGAGGTAGAAAAACCACAGGTCCCCAGGCCTTGGCAGGATGACTTTGAGGTGTGTGCTCTGCCCTGGCTCCCAGAGTTCCCAGGTAGGATGGAGCCCCACTTGCTCACAATGATCACTTGCGTAACTATGCACACTTTCCCCATCTCATTTCCCCATCCCTTTACGGTACTTCCTGAGATCACCTCCCAAGTAAACTCCTTGCCCTGAATTTTTGGCCCAGTATCTGCTCTGGAGGAACCCATGCTAAAACGACTTTAAACAAGACACATATATACTTCCTACAGCTCTGTACTCTAGTCATCCTTTCCTGGATGCCTTCCCCTCTCTCATTTGTTTCCCTGACAGACTCTCGAGCCCATAGACCATAGTGGCCCAGCTGGGGTCTGCCTGGCATAGTGTAGACCAGCCCCATCAGCTGCTCTCCTTCTTGGTACTCTGCCTCTGTTAATATGACCTGAGATGTCTTTCCTCTGCAACAGTGCTAGCCAACAGAACCTTCTACAGTGATGGAAATATTCTATATCTGTGCTATCCAATATAGTATCTACTGGTCACACGTGTCTACTGAACATTTGAAATGTGTCTGGTGTAACTGAGGAACTGAATATTTTATTTTATTTTCAATAGATCTATGCAACTGGTGGCTACTGTATTAGATACTCGGCTCTGGGACATGCCTTACCCTCTGTAGACTTCTAGGTTTCCCAGAGCCCAAGCCTGATGAACTGTGAGAAGGGCAACCATGTGGGCCCAGCTGTCTGCACCCAGTTCAGTGATAGGATCCACCAGAGCTTCCTCAGGAAGGCCACCTGGGGTGCCAGGGATCTCAGCAGTGTAGGCCCCCCTACAGAGCCCATCATTAATGTCCCCCATCTATAAATGCACCATCCTCCAACTGCTCCCTACTGTAGCAGGAGCAGACAACCTTGAGGGAGGATCCAGGGTAGCTAATCTGGGGCCAGGGGCTTGGGCCTAGAGGTGCTGAGTGAGATACCTCCTATATCCACCAGTCTGCTCTTTTGTATAGTGAATTGGAAGTTTCTCCCTGGAGTTGAGGAATAAACATGTTTTTCAAATAATATGGTGTGTTGAGCCTAAAGTGCCTAGAGTTCAGGACAAAATCGGGCTCGCAGTGCGGCCTCCATGAAGTGATCCAGTGTCTATCTTCCCTTTCCTCTGAGTAAAAGAGCCCTGCTATTTATCTAGGCCCACAACTGTCAGAATAAGGACCACATTTCCCCATCTCCCTTGCAGCTAGATGTGGCCATGTGACTAAGTTCTGTCCCATGACAGATAAGCAGAAACAATCTTCATTGTCAAGCAAGTGTCTTTAAAGAGAGATGTGCCCTTCTCACCCTTTTTCTCCGGCCTGCTGGCTGGCTGAAACGCATGCCCCATACAGGGACGTGGGGGCGGCCTTCTTGAGCTGTGAAGAGAAGCCTGACTGAAGGGATGGTAGAGCTCAGGGTAGAAATGCCAACTAGCTCAAAACAAGGGTTTTTGTGACATTTAGGGAAAGGAGAAAACAGGGCTCCCCCAAACCTCCTTTGATTAGATAAGAGGCAGTAAGTCCAAACTTCGGTCCAACTCCTATGCACTGTTAGTGTTTGTCAGCGACAAATCTTTATCTGTTGATTCATATACAGAGTGTGTGCCGTCAACCCAGACTGGTGCTAGGTGCTGGGGATGCAGCAGTAGACGGGACACTTAAGAGTCTGTGCCCTCATAGAGCCTTCATTACCATTCCTGGCATTTTATAACTCAGGATACATCTAAAGTGTTTTTACGGTCACCGCCAGTCAAGATGGCATTGAGTTCATGCTTTAAAAATAACCTGCTGCTCATCGCTTCTCGGCCTTTTGGCTAAGATCAAGTGTAAAAATAACCTGCTGCTCAACCAGAACCCTCAGACATTGCAGATGGAAATGCAAAATGGTGCAACCACCTTGAAAACAGGTTTGGAAGTTTCTTGTAAAGCCCAACATATGCTTAGCTTACCGCCCAGAAATCCCAGTCTTACATATTTACCCGAGAGAAATGAAAACACATGTACACAAAGACTTGGATATGAATGTACTGGACAATTTTTATATAATAACCTCAAACTAAAAACAACGCAAATGTTCATCAGTAGGATGGATAAACCGATTGTGATAAACCCACAAACAAAATACTACTCAATGGTACGAAGGAATGAAGTATCAGTGTATATAATACAAGTAAATCTCAGAATCATTATGCTTAGTGAGAGAAGCCAAACACAGAAGAATATCTACTGTCTGATTCAATTTATTTGAAATTGTAGAAAAGGCGAAACTAATCTACAGATAGAAAGCAGATCAGTGATGACCTGGGCTGGGATTTGGGGAAGAGGATTGATAGTAAAGGGGCACAAGGGAAATTTGGCTGGGGGTGATGGAAGTATTCTTTTCTTGATTATAATGGTGATTACATGACTATAGATTTATCAAAACTCATTGAATTTTACACTTTACATTGGTGCTATTGTTGGGTATAAATCATACTTCAATAAAACTGAAGTAGGAAAGATTAACCACATTGTCCATGAATTAGTGGGGAAAAGATAACCTCTGTTTATACACTACAATAATATATAAATAATAATGTTTTATTATATATATATAATTTTTATTATATTTTTTATTTATATATATGTATATTTTATTATTAATATGTATATTATGTATACATATGTATACATATGTATATGTATATTAATATGTATTTATTTAAAAATAAAATTACATAGACACATTCACAAATATGGTAAACTTCTCTTTGGGGTGGAAAGAGATGAGAAATACAAAGTAAATGGAGGCTGAAACCTCAGATCTGCCAGGCTCAGGTTCCAGAAGTGACTAGGAATTCAAGTCCTGTGGAGTAAATGGGACCACACAGATTCCTCGAGAACGGGAGGCCTAGTATCAGACTCACTGCTTAAAACTATATCTTGGGTAACAGGGGCACAGGTGCAGATCTGGAAAGTAGGACCTGAGCTAAATCACCCTGACTCATTAACCTTTTCTGTGACATCTCTGATATGATCCCAAACTAGGAATCTTGAGCTACCTTTAGGAAGCTTGATTTGGGTGGGGTCCCTAGGGTTTGGGTTTAGACAAGGATAAAGAAAGCAAATGGACAGAAAGATTCCTCTTAAAAATAAGCCTGTGAAGAAAACTGACATTAAGACCATCAGTAAACTCAACTCTTAACGAATGGATTCATTTGTGATATGTGCAAATGATAGAGCAATCTGCCAATGACACTAAAATAAGTTTAAGACTTTAATAAAGGTAAAGGAAGGAATGACTTCCTTTTCTATAGAAAGGAAAAAGTTATGAAGTAAAACAGAATTAACTATTTTTTAAAGATTTTTTTTTAATTTATTTTAGAGACAGAAGGCATGCCTCTGTGTGTGAGGGGGTTGTGGGGAGAGCAGAGGGGGAGAGAGAGGGAGAGGGAGAGAATCTCCAGCAGACTCCACACTGAGCATGGAGCCCACACAGGGCTCAATCCTATGCCCCTGAGATCATGACCTGAGCCAAAACCAACAGTCGGATGCTTAACCAACTGAGCGACCCAGGTGCCCCAAAACAGAATTAACTATTGATGTGAAAAAGAAACAATGAGAAATATTAAAAATGAAAAGTATCATTATTGAAATGAATTCAAATGGAATAAACTCTAATCAGACACATTTGAAGAGACAATTAGTGAATTGATAAATATTCCTGAGTAATTCACTCAAAGAGAGAGAGAAAGAAATGGAAAATATGAAAGATCAGTTAAGACATAGTAAATAGATTGAAAGATTCCAATGTATGTGTAATAGAAATCCTAGAAGGACAGAATAAAGGATGTGATGGACTTACAATATTTAAGATATGGTGACTAAGAGTATCTCAGAAACAAAAAGAAAGTCCTCAGATGAAAAATACATACTAATGGTTAAAATAGGATAGTAAAAAATAAATCTCAAAAAAAAAATCTCACCCAGAAAAATTATAATGATAAAGAAAATTGTCAAAGATAAAAAGAAAAATCTTAAGAGTTACAAAAGAATAAAGACAAATTGCCTATGAAAGAATGCCAGTTGAGCTGACAGCAGATTTGTCATCAACAGCAATGGATGACAGAGGTGAGAGAGTAATATCATAAACATGCAGAGGGAAAGCATAATCTGGGGTGCCTGCATGACTCAGTAGGTTAAGTGTCTGCCATTGGCTCAGGTCATGATCCCAGGGTCCTGGGATCAAACCCTAAGTCAGGCTCCCTGCTCAGCAGGAAGCCTGCTTTTCCCTCTCCCTCTGCTGCTCCCCCTGCTCATGCTCTTGCACTCTCTCTCTCTAATAAATAAATAAATTATTTTTTTTTTAAATAAAAACTTAAAAAAAAAAAAAGAAAAGCATAATCAACCTCCCTCAATACACAGCTAGAGGAACATTGAAAAAGAAGAGCAAATTACAACTTGTTCAGACTTTCATAGATTAATAGAGTTTACCACCCATACCCTCATTGAAAGGATTAATAGAGCCTGTACTTCAGCAAAACAGAAAGTGAAAGAAGAAAATCACTGAGTCAGAAATTGGACAACTATATTGGTAAATCTAATTAATTTCTGATCATATAATATTAATTTTTGTGAAAAACAGTATAATTAAAATTCTAGACAATAACAAGGCAGATGGGGTGGAGGGAAGTTCAAATGGTAGTTACATTGTGTTAAAGGGGTTGTCCTTTTTATTTTTTTAAGATTTTATTTATTTGACACAGAGAGAGAGAGATCACAAGTAGGCAGAGAGGAAGGGAGAAGCAGGTTCCCCACTGAGCAGAGAGCCCAATGCGGGGCTCAATCCCAGGACCCTGAGACCATGAACTGAGCGGAAGGCAGAGGCTCAACCCGCTGAGCCACCCAGGTGCCCCTAAAGGGGTTGTCTTGACAAGAAAATAGAGATACTGAATAACTTTAGACTGTTAAGAAAACACATAGTTAATGGGGTGCCTGGGTGGCTCAGTGGGTTAAGCCTCTGCCTTCCCCTCAGGTCATGATCCGAGGGTCCTGGGATTGAGCCCCACATCTGGCTCTCTGTTCAGCAGGGAGTCTGCTTCCCCCGCCCCCTTGCCTGCCTCTCTGCCTACTTGTGATCTCTGTCTGTCAAATAAATAAATAAAATCTTTAAAAAAACAAAACAAAACACATAGTTAAATAAGTATGTTAAAACTAAAATAAAATCACTAAAAGAAAAATTACTTACAGCCTTCAAATAAGTGGGGAGGAAAAGGGATGGGGTTCTAAAGTCATCAAAAGTCAAGAAAGAAGAAAAAAAATTAAACTAACCACACATGCTCTTCACCCTGCCTCCTCCCCACCAAATCTCATGGTAATAGGAAAAACACAAATAACACACACACAAAATAAGATGGCAGAAAAGAAATCCAAATAAATCAGTAATCACAATAAATGTAAGTGGACTAAACTTAGCTATTAAAGACAGAGACTACCAGATGAATTTAAAAAAAAAAAAATCAAAATCCGGCTATAAGTAAGCTCTGTATAAGAAATACTATACCTAAGACAAGGACACACAAATGTTCCAAGCAGACAGAAAAAGATCTCCCAGGCAAATACTAACCAAAGAAAACTGGTCTAACAATGGTTAATATCAAGCCAATTAGAATATAATGCCAAAAGCACTGCTAAGGATAAAGTGAGTCATTATATTCATGATGAAACCAAGAATCCCATCAAGAAAGTGAAAACTCGTGAACATAACGCCTTCCCTAGAATTTGAATGGAATCCTTTTGCAGCTACACTTATTCAAGGATTGATGGTTCATTAAATGCAATCTTTGCGCAGGCTTAGGTCCCTTAATGTGGAAAGAGATGAGGCATGAGGACAAAGGGAGATTAAAAAATGAGGTTGCTTACTAAATTATTAACCATAAAGCTATGGGCTAAATCAACATAACTGCAACTAGAACAATAAAGGCCTCGCACACCCTCAATCACTTGTGGTGCATTTGCATATTAAATGAGAACGTTTATGTAACTGTAGCCTAGAAAATGGTCTTTATTAAAATGTGCCCACAGTTAACACTTTCAGAAACGAAACTCACGTGGCTCCAAATGCAACCCAGCAAGCCTAAGGTACTCTTTGCGGGCAGGAGTGGACACAGTGAAAAGGCTGAGTTGTGGGTGAAAGAGATATTGCAGGCTCAAGAAAGCTGGGGCATTTGACAAAAATCACATTTGACAACCTTGTAGACAAGAAAGATGAATGAGCTGGACGAGGCACAATTAGGTAAATTTTTCTTGGGCCCCAAAGGACAGCTGATTAATGGATGCTGTAAAGCAGGAGGAGAGTTCTTCATTGTAGAGTTCTGTAAGCCAGGCTCAAATCCTGGTTCCCTCATTTATTGACCAGCTAGGTGACCTTCAGAATTTTTTTATTTCTCTGAGTATTAATCTCCCCAGAGAGAGATACTGCCCATTTCAAGGATTATTGTTGTTTTGTTTTGTTTTCAAGGATTATTGTAAGAATGAAAGGGGATGGGGTGCCTGGGTGGCTCAGTGGGTGGAGCCTCTGCCTTCGGCTCAGGTTATGATCTCGGGGTCCTGGGATTGAGCCCCACATTGGGCTCTCTGCTCAGCAGGGAGCCTGCTCCCCCCCCACCTCTCTGCTTACTTGTGATCTCTCTCTCTGTGTGTCAAATAAATAAAATCTTTAAAAATAAAAAAGAATGAAATGGGATAACTCATTAAAGCGCTCGACACATAATAAGCACTCAAGTGATACTTCCCATTCTCTAGAATATGGAGACAGTTTAGGAGCCCTCTGTATGATACAAATTTCACAGTTCTGGTGGCTTGGAGTTCACTGGTATAAAACAGCAGTTTGTATATTGGGATATTGGGCTACAGTAGCAGGAGCATACTGTCGATATTGAGAGAGGTGATAGTTCTGCGTAATACTAGTCAGACCCGGGGCACGTGGGTGGCTCAGTGGGTTAAAGCCTCTGCCTTTGGCTCAGGTCATGATCCCAGGGTCCTGGAATTGAGCCCGGAGTCGGGCTCTCTGTTCGTCAGGGAGCCTGCTTCCTCCTCTCTCTCTGCCTGCCTCTCTGCCTACTTGTGATCTCTGTCTGTCAAATAAATAAATCTTTAAAAAACAAAAACAAAAACAAAAAAACAAACTAGTCAGACCCCAGCTTGAGTAGTGGTTTCTTCTGGGGAAGCCATGTTTTTATAGGGACCTAGACCAGTGGTTCTCAAACTGTGGTCCCCAAGACAAGCAGCATCAGCGTGATAAGGGAATTTGTTAGAAAAGCAAATTATGGGGACCCACTCCAGCCTTATTGAATCTGAAACTCTCAGAGTGGGACTTTGAAAGGTATGTTTTAACAAGCTAATGTTAACAAACAGCATGATTCTGATGCATGCTGAAGTTTGAGAACCACTGACCTAGATCAACATACATGTTAGGGGTAGATACAGATCTCAAAACCATGTCTCTTGAGACCAGTTGAAGGACCTGAAGATGTTCAGCCTTAAGGAAAGGTGATGTGGCCAATCTAAATAAGGGTCAGAAAGGACGAAGGAGCTGACTTGTTTCTCCCTGTCTCTCCAATGATGGAGAGACATATTTTTCAAGCATGGAAAACATGAGGGAACAAAAATAATGGTAGGTTAAAGAAAGTGTTTTTGTCTGCAAGTCATTGACAAGTGACACAACTGGCCTAAATCATAAGAGACTTATTCACCTATGACAGGAATCCAGGGATAGGGAAGTTCTTATCGAACTAATAGACCAGATCAACCACATCCTCAAAGACCCAGGCTTTTCCCGACAGTTTCTTCTACATCTCAAGTGGATCAGCCACTCTCCACATGGTTGCCCAACGGTAGAAGAAATTCCCAAGCACACACGTTTAGACACTAAGAAGCAGAGGAAGCAAGTATGACTTCCTTGTACCACTGTCTTCCTTGATCCACTGTCTCTCCAGCAGATGCCCCTCGAATTTCATTGTGAAGGTAACACACCAGGTCACATGACACTTCCTAAGCTAGTCCCCAGCTAGGATAACAGAATTGCCAGCATTGGCTTAGACCAGGGTTCATACACCTCTTCTGTGCCATGGACCCCTTGGGCAGTCTGGAGAAACCTATGGGCCCTTTCTCAAAAGACTGTTTTTGACTGCATAAAATAAAATGATGGGATTACAAAGGAAACCAATTATATTGAAATACAGTTTCCAAAATATATTTTTGAAAACGTGTGGTAGAGGAATAAACTCGCTGCTTTATTAGTGCATTAAATAACAAATTCTAGCAGCCGATCTAATAACAACCATAATTTCAAAGTAGTGATGAGTGTGAACAATGTTCCGAGATACTGTAATAACTTCTGTGATATGAAAACATTTGTGATTTCTTTTGGGGACAAAGTCACAAAGTTACGGCTAACTGTGGTTTGTTGCTTATGTTCATAGCAGGAGGAAATGCTAAATTTCCGTTGGAGGGTAGTGAGGATAGAGATGGATTATTTTTTCCCCCACACAAGTCTGTGAATCCTATGCATACCGTCCACAGACCCCTCACTGGGGTGAGCTGTGGACTCCCTGTGAAGTGCCCCTCGCTTAGATTAATCAAGATTCACACGGTAGGGCTGGGAGTGGGCAAGTCTTTATGGAGACAAGCGGCCTCAGACAAGCGTGGATTCCTAAGCTAAATCAGGGCCAAGTCAAGCAAAACAGGAAGTGGGACTGGGGAGGGGATGGCGGAGCATCGTGGCGGGAGAGTGGGATGGCCATGGCTCCAGTGTTCCCTCCACGTAGCATCGGGGACTCCTTCAGAAGGAGAACCCTCCTCACCACCGCAGCGAGAGGCAAGACCACTCAGACCCCACACGTGGCACGTACCAGGATTCCCTTCATTTTATTTACTTAAAAAAAATTTTTTTTAAGATTTTATTTATTTATTTGACAGAGAGAGAGATCACAAGTAGGCAGAGCAGCAGGCAGAGAGAGAGGAGGAAGCAGGCTCCCTGCGGAGCAGAGAGCCCGATGTGGAACTCGATCCCAGGACCCTGTGATCATGACCTGAGCCGAAGTCAGAGGTCTAACCCACTGAGCCACCCAGGTGCCCCCCCTTTTTATTTACCTTCGTTTCCTCACTGGTTTTTGAAAAATATCTCTATGCATATCAAGTTACAGGTGGAACACTTGCCCTTTGCAAATATTCAGCCTACTGGGGTGTGTCCCTCCCATTCCACTTCTTAGAAGTGACCGCAGCTCTCAGCGTGGTGGGTGTCCTTTCAGACAACTTGCTAGCCACGCAGGGCATCCCAACAGCTCACAAGGGAGCCTGTGTGGAAGCTTGTAAGCAATGCAGATTCCTGGGCCCTGCCCTCCCGTGTGGCTGAATGAAAGCAGCTTCAGTGTGCCAAATGCTGATTTCACGGTGTTCCCTTAAATTCTGCACCCCTCTCCGTTTTTTAAGTTTGTCAGTGTTGTTTGGGGAGAGCAGTTTGTTAAACTGCCTCAGATTGAAAGTGTAGATTTCTCTACCTGATGCTAGTGATCTCTCACACCCCTGGAAAACCTCGGGTGTGCCAAGCAGGTCCTAGAACCATAGCTGGAGACTCATCACCTATAACGGCAAATCACTAGAAATAACTTAGCTGTCCATCCATAGGGGAGCCATTAGGCTAACTGTGCTAGAATATGCATCCATGTGCAGGAAGGCTCTTTGGTTAGCAGCCCCAGACCGTGCTGATGAGAAGCAAGGCCTGTTGCATGTGGGTGAGTGAAACAAACACCCACTCTTATATGAAAAGTATTTTTTTTTAATGTTATGTGTGTCTATCTCTTTAAGGGATCATATGGTAAATTATTTCTCAAACTACAATCCATTGGCCACCTCCCTCAGAATCCTGTGGGACATACAGATTCCTGGGCTCCACTCTGGAGTCAGAATCTCCAGGGACGGAGCCCCAAAACTTGGGTTGCTCACAAGCTCCCCAGACTCAGAAGCCCAGGTTTGGGCAAAGTGTGGACCTGGGTGGGTAGGAGACCCCACTCACTTCCAGGGTCCCTGGTGGGGCTCTTGAGTCCCTCCCACCTCCCCTTGGACCAGGCCCCCATCATCCCTTGCCCCCGACCTCATTCCTTATTCAGGTGCCGGGATGATTTCAGAAGTGACCCCGGCCCTCTTGGTTAGCTAATCACATAGCCAGCCCTTGTCAGGACTAGGAGCATAGTCAGTCCTGCCTTGAACCAAGAAGGTCAGCCCCTGGGTTGAAACCTAGTGACCACACTCTTATCTCCTAAGATGGGGCATTCCTGCCTCATACTCTGAATCCTGGGGTAAAGGACCAAGAAGGAGGAACAGAAGCCTGTCCTTACTGTCAGTTAGCCATCCCCACCCTGCACAGGGCAGAAAGAGAAGCTCTGGGACAGGGTCAGCAGGGAAGCCCTGAGAGGGGCACACACTTGGAGGGGGGGGCAGGCATCCAGGGTGTGGGAGGGGTTGGGGCCAGAATTCAGGGCCTTGGAGACCAAGGGAGCTGGGGGCTAGAGATGCAAGAGTATGGGAGCGGAGCAAGTGTAGGGGACGATGTCCCTGGCCAGGGGTCTGGTGCCTCTCAGGATCATGAGAACCACCTGGGGGCACTAGCTACCGACATGGGCAGAGATCTAAAGGCCAAGAGGGGGCTGGGGACATCCGAATTTATAACAAGCACACCACCACTCCATTCTTACAATGCAGCACAAAGGGGACCATGGCCTACAACTAACCTGGGGGTGTGCAGAGGTTTACCTGGGATTCTAGAACAGGATGAGTTATGATTGATATGAACTTCCCTGCCCCAGGACTCATGTTTCTTTCCTGTGCTGGAGGGGGAGGGCACAACTTGGCTCTGGCTTCCATATAAAAGTCACAGCAATATTAATGGGAGCCAGAATCCCCTGGGGGCCTCCCATGCGCCTGGTGGGGGCCCTCAGGCACGGGGCTGTAGTTAGGAGTACCCTCCTTTCCCTCAACAGATTTACTGAGATATAATTCACACACCTATCCAGTTCACCCAGGGAAAGTGTACAATTCAGTGGTTTTTAGGATTTCCACGGAGTGGTGCGTCCATCACCACAATCAATTTTAGAGTATTTCAGTCACCCCAAAAAGAACCCCATACCCACCCATTAGCCGTCACCGTCCACTCTCCTTTCCCCTGGCCCTGGCAACCAGCAGTCTGCCTATTCCTACTCTGGACAGTTCATATAAATGGCATCGTACACTGTGGGACCTTTTGTGTCTAGCTGCTTGCTCTTTGAATAAGGTTTCCACGGTTCGTCTGTGGAGTAGCGTGTGTCAGGACTGCGGTCCTCTTTATGGCTGAGTAATACTCCAGCGTCTGGAGACATCACATTCTATCCACCTGCTCTTCAGTTGATGGGTACCTGGGTTGTTTCCACTTTTTGGCTATTATGCATAAGGCTGCTGTGAGCACTCATGCACATGCTTTTGTGTGGACATAGATTTTCAGCTGTCTTGAGTGTGTACACAGGAGTGGAATTGCTGGGTCATACAGTAACTCTCTGTTTACCATTCTGAGAAACCCAGACTATTTTCCCAAGTGGCTGCATCATGTTATAATCCCACCAGGAGAGCATGAGGGTCCCAGTTTGGCCCCATCTTTGACAACGCTTGTTATTATCTGTCTCTTTGATTCTCGCCATCCTAGTGTGTGCAAAGAGGTAACTCAGGATTTTGATTTCTATCTCCCTGGGAGCCTCCCCATTTTACAGAAGAGGAAACTGAGGCTCAGAGATATGAGGAGCCTTGCTGGAGGTCCTGAGGATGTCCCTCTGGGTGTAGGGACAGTGTGGGTGGTGCTCGTGGTTCCTGTAGGTGCCAAGGAGGGATCAGCTGGGTGTGAGGGGCTCACCTGAGAGCCCCAGAAGTACACGCCCTCAGGCAGATCCTCAGCAGAACCATGGCAGTTGGGACTCTTGTCAGGGATGAGCCAAGGGGGATCCGAGCCCAGGGCATGATGGGAGAGGCAGTGAGGTTCGGTGGGTGGGGGAGGGATGGGGGAAGCGGTCCATATCTGGCAGAGCAGAGTACGACAACTGGGTGACCTTGAGCAAGCTACTTAAGCTCTCCGATGCTGTTTCCTCGAATATAAGAAGGTGCTGGCGATACCTGTTGAGGGCAAATGGGATCCCTAATGGGTCGTAACTCACCCTCCTGCCCCACAAACACACTCCGGAATCTCACGGTCGCACACACTGGGAGACATGGGCGAGAATGCCCTCGGCGGTGTTGCTGAGCAGATGGGAACACACATTCTTTTCAACGGTAGGAAGAATCAGTAAGTTAAGTTGTGGGATATACATGCACTCATAAAAATGGACAAATTACAGACACGCAGCAACATGGATGGATCTCCCCAGCAGAGTGGTGAGTGCAGGGATGGATGGGCTGTGACTCCATGCATAGAAAGGTCTAAATGATAGACAAAACTCAACTCTATTGCTAAAGATGACGTACATTTAGGTAGTAAAGCTGTAAAAAGGACATGAAAAATGTGCTTTCCATAGAAGTCAGGGTGGTGATTCCTCTCTGAGAGGGAGGAGAGTGGGTGTGAGCAGGGAGACACACGGGCTGGGCTGGGGGCTTCTGTTCTGGAGTGCTGAGCTGCGTAGGTGGCAGGCTCACCTTGATCTGCTCTCTAATGTATTTATTGAACAAACAGTGTAAACATGTCTTATGCACTCCTCTGTGTGTGTATCTCAAAACCTAAGAATAATTCAAGAACCCGGTAGCTGGACAAAGGCCGGTTTCCCTTCACCCTCTCTCTGTGCCCAGCCAACTCTTGTTCTGTGCAGGGGGGCGCCAAGAGCAGGAGTGAAAAGCTGCTGAGTGAGGCCAGCCCCTCCCCCGCCACACTGCTCCAGGAAAGACACGGCCCAGAGGTTTCTTGAAACCGCTTTATTCAGGTTGGCTGGTAGTCACGGATTGGATCATGTGTACAGGTTACCCACACACCCCTGGGCAGAGCCCTCGGCCTCTCCCACATCCCAACTCCATCACTGAGGGGCGGCCAGAGGTTTGAGCCAGTTCCCAGGGGATGGTGGGCCCAAGAGAAATATTTACAAATTACCAGGGGGTGGGTGTCCCCCTAATCAGAATTGTAAGGGGATTGGTATTGGGGGCCCTTGGGCTCCCAGCAGCCCCAGGCCCTTGGGTGGGCGTGGCATGGGCCCCAGGAGGGGGCTGGGACATTGGGAGCTGGCAGAGGGGGGCTCCTGGGAGAGCCTCGAAGACCCTCGAAGGGGTCCTGCTGGTGCAAATCTCTGCATAGGGCCACTGGGTCAGAGGGGAAAGGCCCTCCTTCGGACTTGCCATGTGAAGGGGCAGAATCCTGGTTCCCCCACCTCTACAGATGGTGGGACAGTGAGCTTAGGTATAAGGAAGTTGAACATGAAGAACCCCCCAACCCAGGAGGCAGTGGGGTATCTCCCTCTCCTCCCAGGATGCCTGTGAGTGACCCTGTTCACAGGCCATGGGCAAGGAGATCCAGGCTCTCCTGGGGGCTCTGTGCCTCTTTTCTTCACCAGGGTAGAGGCCCTAGTTCTGCTCAGAAGATTCCAGTCCAAATTTGGGGAGGGGCCATAATCCGCACCCCCAGGTTCAAGCAGAGGATGATGGGGAAGGAGGGAGAAGAAAGCTGGGAGGCCCCGGCTCGGGACAGGATGGGGGACAAGCAAGCAAAGCAAAACACTGGACTCCACGGAGGCTGGTGACAGAGAGGCAGCCTGGCCCCGGCATGGTGCCTGCCCCAGCATTTGGGGTGGTCGTCCCCTTGGCGCACAGAGCCACCTTCTCCGAGCCAGGTCACCGCAGGGGTCTGAAAAGGAAGGGTTGGGCAGGGTTTACATGCTGAGCGAGGGAGTGGTGGGCAGAGGGCCGACGTGGTGGCCACAGGCAGTCTTGGGGATGGGGAGGCAGCTGGACCCAGGCAGTCCCTTCCCCAGCGGTCCAGCGGCTCCTCATGCACTCTGTACAGCTGTAGGTAGGGGCGTGGGGCAGGTGGGTGGCCGGGTAGGCATCAGTCTAGAGGCTGCAGGCCTCCTCCTCCACAGAACGCTTCCGCAGCTCCTTGCCCGGCTTTGGGGGGGGCGGGGCGGGCGCGGCGGGTGGGGCTTCCGGCAGGTGAAGAACCGAGTTCTCTCCGGGCTGCACCCGAAGGTAGGCCTTGACCTTGTGGTGCCGGGCCTTGCCATCACTGAAGTCGATGACACGGCACTCGTAGGTGCCTTCGTCCGTAGGCTTCACCCTTGACAGACGCAATTTGTGGGAGATGTTGCTGCCCACCACCTTGACCACCTGGGGAAGGGGAGAGAGAGACCATGACCTGGCCATCAGGCAGCAGCTGGGAAGATGGAGAGCATTGGTTCTGGAAGCCCACTTGTAGCTCGGGGGCCCCAGAGACACTCCCACAAGGGCATTGGGAGGCTTGCGGGAAAGTGAGTCAAATAGCAAAAAAAGCAGAAACCACTTCAGTGTCCATCAACAGCACGAATAAGTAGGCGGTGGTTGATTGGATGAACTACTGCCCAACAGTTAAAAAGCCTAAGCTAGAGCCGGGCTCCCAGACATGCAGGGAGGGAGAAGATCTCACTGCACAGCCCCTGAGGGGCCAGGCCGTTTCTGTAAACAAACGCATAAACACACTCGGTCCTGGCTTTGGAGACATGTGTGTGCAAGTGTGGAAACAGACTGGAGGCAATGCGGGGGTCCCAGAACAGGGGCTGAGTCTGGGCTGGAGCCCGGGGGAGGGCCGGAGGGCCACGGGACACGGCAGGGTCAAGTCTCAGCTTTGTGCGAAAGGTCCTACTGCCTCAAACACACAAAAAAGAAGGCTGACCACAAACATATCAGCATGCTAATAACTTCACACCGTTCTCAGGGAGCAAGAGTGTCTGTGCTAGTTGTCTTTGTACTTTGGCTCTTTGCTTCTTTATTTATTTGATTAGGTTTTTACATTTTTATTTTAAAATTGAAATATACCTTGGAGGCAGTAAAGAACATAGAGTTTGAGGGAATTGTATCCATGCGCACCTGTGTGACTGCTGCCCAGAGCAAAGCATGGGACACTCAGAACCTTCTAGAGCCCACCCTGTGGCTCTTCCTCATCAACACCCCACCCACCCTGACTTTTGTCACTCTGGACTAGTTGGGTCTGTTCTTGAACTCTTTTGTTTGTGGCCACTTTCCCAAAAGGGAGTATTAGTGAGGCTGCTCCATGTTGTTTGCCCAAAGCTCTGTGCTTTTTCACCGCTGAGTAATATTCCATCTGAGAAATAGCCTACAATTTGTTCATCCAGCCACCTGGGTGGGCACGTGTGGGTGGTTTCCAGATCAGAGCTCTTACAAACAAACCTGCGGTGATTATAATGCTAAATTTTTTCTTCAATGAGAAGAGAAGAGGCAATTGGCTGGTTTTATAAGATACATGGCTGGGAAAGTCCAGGGAAGGGCACAGGGGACTCTGTGATCTATCATTGTAACTTTCTGTGAGTCCACAATTCAACGTAGGAATTTAGAAAGTGGGAAGGGAAGTGGTGGGCCTGGAGAGGAAAGGTGGGAAGAGGCTTCCATCCTTCCTTGGCCCCTTTTTATTTGCCACTGAAAGGAGACCCCCCTCCTCTGCCTCCTGCAGCCCATGCCCTGCCCAGACAGAATGGGGAGATCGGTCCCCAAACCCGTGTCCCTGACCTCACCACCTGCCTTCCCACCTGTAGGCTCTCCAGGCCCAGGCTGGAGCTGAGTGGGTGTCAGCCCTACAGCCCCAGCCCTGAGCCCTATTGGCCCCTTACTCCCCTGAGTGGGGGGCGGGCACAGAAAACTAGCTGTCGGATTCTTGCCGCAAGCCCCAGGTCTCAGAGGGTTGGTCCCTGCGGGTCACCCTTGCCATGAAGAGGCCAGGATGCGAAAGAGGACAGCCTTTGCATCTGCAGTGCTGGGCACATGCACACTTGACTTACAATATCTCACCGACCTGCTCGGACGTCTGGCCTCCTTTCAACTCCTCCAAACGCCAAGCTCTTTCTGACCTCATGGCCTGTGCGCATGCTGGTCTCTCTGTCCCGGTGCTCTTCCCCACCTCTCTTCACCTGCTTGACTCCTGTTCATTTTCAACATCACCTCCTCCAAGAAGCCCTCCATCATAACCCCCTGTTTATCTTCTTTGTAGCAGTCATTACAGTTTGAGAACCATTTGCTGTCGACTTGCTCTTTGTTTCTCTCCCTGGCCAAACTATAAATACCATGAAGGTAGGGAAGATACCAATTTTGTTCATCTCAGTGACCCTCCAGGGCCTTGTGCCCTGTAAATGACAGCGACGACATTTGCTGAAGGAGTGGATTCCCTCTAGGTCCTTCTTCCTCCAGGTGAAGTGGTACCCAGATATCATGCTTTCTAACTTGAGGTCATGTACACACAACTATACCCACTTTACAGATGAGGAAATGAAGTCTCGGAAAAGAGGAGGGGCTTCCTGCAGGCAGTGAGTCAGCGAAGGGCAGAGCTGGGAACTAAACCCAGGCCTGACTCCATGCACGCTACGCCTCCAAATAGTACGACCGGTTCATCCATGGTCACCCAGGCTGGCAGGGTCAGAGGGGGCATGTCCCAGGCTCCAGAAGGGAAGAGGAAAAGTAGGTGGGCAGCAGCAAGGAGCCTGCCCATCTGAGCCCTCCAGCTGGCCATCACTTCCACGAAGCAGAAAAAATGTGGGCTTCTGGGGGAGCAGGAGGCATGAGGTGGGACACAGGCAGAGCTCCCGGTAGGAAGCAGCGGGAGGCTCCCCCAGCCGCCCCTCTTGGTGTGGGGCTGAGGACCAGCCTCCCCTGCCCAGCCATGGGATTGGCCCAGCTGGAGGCCACAGGCCCTGCTGATTCCATCACCTCTGACCAAGGGCACAGGGAGGCCCCGTGGCCCTGCCATGCTCTCAGGCGAGTTAGGAGATGCTGTTGCAAATGCACAGCGGGGAGCGAATTACCTCAACATCTGTTTCCCTCACGGATATTAATTATCCTTCATTTGTCAACCCTACAAGGCGCTAATGGAGTAATAATGCGAAGCACTGGGAGAAGCCGCTGCTAGGGAGGGAGCACCAGACGCAGCCCACCCCTCCCGCCCCAGACCCCAGGAGAGGCCCTCCCCCCACAGTCTGCGCCCCACCCCCACCCCCGACCCTGTCGCCCCCTCACCAGCAGATAAGGTGGCCTTCTGGAGAGGGGAGGAGGGAGTCGGGGAGGGAGCTGGGAGGCTGGATCTGGCCCTGACCAGACACCAGCACCCAGGCTCCCCGGATGGGTTCTTCCTGCATGTGGTGGACATTCAGCAGACACCTGCTCTGAGCTGGGTGCCGGGTGCTGGGTCATTGCTGGGAACCAGCCAGACCCCAGCAACGTTGCATGGACTCACAGACAGCCAGACCCCACGCAGAACCAGCACTTCGGGAAGAGTCATGCATGAGACACGGCTTTCTCCGGCCCTGGTGTCTATCCCCTGAAGCACCATCGAGAAGGCAAAGAAAAAACCCACAGCAGCAGTAACAGCAACACAGGTAACCAGTGTCTACCGAGCCCTCGATCGCGGCAAGATAATGGGCTAAAAGCTTCATACATCTTTTTTAAGTCCTGCAATCACCCTGTGTTACAGGCCCTGCCAGGATACCCTTTGTATGGGTCAGGAAACTGAGGCTCAAGAGAGGTGAAGTACTGGGCCCAAGGCCACCCAGCTGGGGACAAAGATATCTGGGGCACCTCCCATGACCAGTAAACCACAGGGCTACCTTTCACCCCCTCCTACCTCCTTCCCCAGCTCCCCAGCCTTCCTTGTCTTGGGGGAGCCCAGCCCATCCTCAGAGGCATATCCTATGGGAGGGCGGCCCCGGCATCCTACCCCAGCTTCTTGGATGGGGAAGGAGCAGCCTCTCGGATTTCCTCATTCACACACTGCATGGAAAACCCTATGGCCCAGCTGTCCAGCGAGACCGGAGAGGCCAGGAGGAGAGGAGACCCCCGCACTGAGGTCTGGCTATAAATCATAATCACCTGGGCACAGGCATCGACAGGCCTTAGCGTGTAATTAAGCACCTAATTATGCTGAAAGAGACACGGTGAGTCCATGCCATGACCAAGCCCAGCCTCCTCCCTGCTCATCCAGGACCCGGGCCTTTCTGGGCATGACAGGGGCACCCCGGGGCCCTCAAGGTTGGGGTCTTTCTCCAGAGCCAGGCCGGGAGGAATGAGTCATGCTGATGTATGTCCGTGGGGTCAGACCTCTCTGACATGTGGCCTTATGGCTGAGACTGCGAGAGAAAGGGAAGGATGGTCCCTGCCCGAGGCCAGGACCTGCTCTGAGCTCTGCCACTCCCAGACCTCCATCAGCAGCTTCCAGACACTTCCACCTGCCCTCCCTGCCCCACACCGTGTGATCACAATCCAGCTCAGGGTCCTTCTGAATCTGGACCCCAGGAGGCCTCACCCACTCCAGCCAGACCCTTCCAAGTCATCTCTGCCCTTGCTCCTTGTGCACGCTGACACAGTCTGATCCAGAATTCTGCGATCTTCCTTCTCACCATCACTGGGCCCCTCTCTTTCCCTCAAGAGTTCAGCCCCCTTGCACCAACTAGGGTCCCAGCTTCTCCCATCTGGTCATCGTCCCAGCCTCCTCCCAGTCTCCCTAAAGCCACCGTGGTCCCTTCTGATCTGCTCTCCATGACAGCCAGACATGGCTTTACATACTCTTTACACATAGAAGTTTCATAAGAAGTTTTCACTCTAGTAACACTGTCATTCACATAGCCGATCTCTAGAACTTCCCAGGTGATCTCGGCCCAGGGATGCGAGTGCCGGCCCCACTGTGTCCTCAGCATTACTGACTCGGATCCTTCCCAGGGTTACCGCTGCAGCCCCAACAGGCCACAGAGCCCTCCTACACCAGGCTCTGGGAAGCGGAAGGTATTTCCTCCCCCAGAGCCTGAGGTCCCACGGCACCCACGACATCTCGATAGTACGTGACATGTGCTCAGCTCCCATGGTGATTTTCAAAGTAGGTCCCAACAGTTCAAAATCAGGAGTTGTCGATCGCCATCAGGGCTTTTAGAAGACAAGGAGTTATGGGCCAAATTCCTGCCTGGCTCAGCTGGATTCTACAGACACAGGGCCTGGGTTCTAGGCTCTTCCCATGAGCCACCTTGTGCCTTCAAGTCACCTTATACATACGCGTACAGGTACGGATGCATGGCGTGTTGGCAAGTCTGCATACCAAAATCTGTGTCTGGGTTTATAACACTGTCAGGCTGGGTGCGTGACAGTCATTCAGTAATTTATTGGGTACCTACTATGTCCCAGATGCTGTACTAGGCTCTGGAAATGTAACAATTACTCAGGCAGGTCCAGTCCTGGCCCCACTGAGTCCGGGGGGTGACAGGGGACAGATATAAAACAAATTCACACATGGATGATTGCAGATAGAAATGCAGCCAGCACGGAAATGGGATGCCAGCCGAGCCACAGGGTCAAGGGAGGCATCCTGAGCTGAGCTCTGAAGGAAGAGAGAGGGACAGTTTTCTGGGCGGAGGAACTGCCCGTGCAAAGGCCAGGAGGTGGGCAGGAATAGGATGGTGGCTAAGCAGCCAGAGCTGGGAGGGGAGAGGGAGCTATAGGACCAGCAAGATGAGACGGCCCAGTGGGTGAGCAGAACGAGTTGAGCAGAGCCTTGAAGGCCATGGAGAAAAGTCTGAACCTTCTAGCCTAGCGGGCTGTGCATCTGTTTCCAGGTGTCGGCAGACTCCACGTCTGTGTATTTAAGAACTGCCATGTGTGTGACGCTGTCTGGACAAGGAGGTAGCCGATGCCTGTGTGTGAGTTTCCTCCCCAGGCCCCCGGAGCCCCAGCTGGAGCAGGAATTGTGGGGGCTGCGGGTCGGGAGTGATTGCACAATCACGTGAGCACGTTTATTTTATTTAACTAATTAGCATCTTCGCATTCCCCTCACGTGGGGCCTAGCAGCCTCGAATTCTAATCCTCTAAGTCAATTAGATTATTCTTCCCTTTGCCTGAGACACTCCTTAAACCCCAAACAAAATCCCAGGAGAGAGCGTGTTAATGTATACACAGACCTCTACCCACCCAGGCTTAACCTGGGGTGTCTGGGCAAGGAAGGGGGGTATTGCCTATGGCTGTGCCCTTGGCAGAGGGCAAGGGGCAGGGGTGTAGGGGGAGCTGCGGCTGCCCTAATCTGGAAGTGGCTGGAATTTCCAGACCCCAGCTGGGAAGGGCCTTGGGCAGACTGCGCAAACGAACGTTGCTGTAAAGGCCCTCATTCTCTAATCTGCCCACCTCCTGTTCGGGCGGTTGTAGGAGCCTCCCTGCCTCAGTTCTCCCATCTTCACTGCCAGCATGGAACCCCCTTTGCCTACTGGGGCTCAGCCTTTGCGCTGTGACTTTTGCTCTAGGGCAAGACTCTTCTGAACATCTGTGTCTCACTGGCCTTGGGGTCCGGAGCTCCCCCACAAACCCTTGAAAAATTGTGGAAGAATCAGCAGAGAAGAGTGAATTTGGAGGTCACTCCCTGCCCCATACTCACTCATACCCCTGTGGACACCTGCATTTCTGATGTCGTTAGTGGACTTACTAGCGACCTGGTGGACCTGATACCCCACGCACCGATCCAGTCCTCCTGCACAAAAACTGGCACTCCCTGAGCCCCCTGAGTCCCCACATGAGGCCTCAGCAGAGTCTAGAGACAAGGAGCTCAAGCCCTGAAGACAGGTAGCTCAGACACATCATGGCCTCCAGCAAATCTTTGAGCCCTCAGTTGCCCTACGTGTAAAATGGGTGAATGCTTAGCTGTTCCCTACAGAGTTGTAGCAATGATAAAACAAGTCCATGTAGAAGACCTGGCCAATCCCAAAATCCTTGGGCTGTAGTTCTCAGCCCCAGGAGAGCCTCATGTCCCACCTCAGCCCTGGGAGCCACATGACCCAAGTGACCGTGGCATGACACCAGTCAGTCATGATAGTCCGAAAAAGGCCAGCTTGCTCCCATTAGACCCTGTTGGTTCCTCAAATTAAAAATGCTGCTGACAGAGCCACAAAGCATCCGGGCCACCCACAGCCTTGGTCCTGACAGGAGAGAATTTGTCTTCTCTCCCCCTGTCATTTTTTGTGCCTGTCATTCAATGAACCCGAAAAATCTGCATCTTTTAAAAAACAGAACGAAGCTATTTTTCCACCCTTTCTTTTTCTTCTCCTCCATCCTCACACCCAAGCTCCCAGCTGAACTGGACCCCCCCCCCTTTTTTTTTTAAATTACAGCTGTGTCCTCCATTAGAGCCCTTGCAAGAAGTCATTACCAAAACTCACACTTATTTTGGTGGCGTCCTTCCCTGTGTCTTCCTGCTGAGATGCTTTTAGCTGTCAGGAGGGAGCAGGAGGGGCAGAGAGAGCAGAGACAAGGCGTTAGCATCCTGGGGTGGGAGCACATGGACAATAGCTAAGATTGTTGCTGCGAGGAGGACGAGTGATGCTCGGGGGTCCGGAGTTGGGCGTGCCTTGGCTCTGTGTCACCTCGGGGTGGGCATGGGGGGTGAGTCTGAGCCAAGGACGATGCAGAGGGCCCCTGTAAAACTGCGTGTGCTGTGCATTTAGATATGTGTGGATCTGTGGGGGTGAGTGAATCTGCCTTCTGAGTCTGTTGGAATGTCTGTCTCTACACTTGGGTCTCTGTCTGTGAACGTGTTCGTTCTTAGGTGTATCATACCTGTGATCGTGTGTTTGTGGCAAATCCCATCAGCGTCCTGCCCACACACTCACTACTCCCTGCAGTCCGACCACCCATGTCGCCAACTGCAGAAAACCCACAGGCTCTCTGCCTCGGGGCTTCCTCTGACCCCTCCCCCGCCAATCTGCCCAGTCCTCTGAGCCCCGTGAGTCAGACTGAGTGTTGGAGAGTCAACACCCCCCAGGAGCAAGACAGAGTTTAACAGGCATTTGTGAGGGGCGCCTGGGTGGCTCAGTGGGTTAAGCCTCTGCCTTTGGCTCAGGTCATGGTCTCAGGGTCCTGGGATCGAGCCCCGAGTCGGGCTTCCTGCTCGGTGGGAAGCCTGCCTCTCCCTCTGCCTGCTGCTCCCCCTGCTTGTGCGCTCTCTCCCTCTCTCTCTAATACAGGCATACATAAAATCTTTAATATGTATTTGTGAACATGTTAGAGGCTCTTTCATGAACACGCAAGCATCTGTGAGCATGCCTGTGTGCGCGCGTGCAGGTGTGTGAATGTACGTGCTCGTAGGGGAACGGGCGGGCAGATAGGCACGTGCTCGTACATTATTTGCATTTACCCCCGTGTAAGAATGGAAGGGACTTTGTTTGGGTTCCCCCAGAAGCAGACCTTGTGACAAAGATTCAAGTGCAACTAGTCTCCCCAGGAGGGGACCCCAGGGAACATCAGGAGGGGAGTGGGCGGGAGGAAGTCAGTAGTGTGCATGTCATCCTGCCGGGACCACCGTGGGCAGCCAGAACGGATTCCCATGGCCTCCTTCACCCTCCCCCACCGAGGGAGAGCATGTGGAACTCTCTCGTCATCCCTGCTTCAGGTGAGGCCGCTGGGGGATGCGGCCTCCAGCTCTGTCAGTCTGCTGGGCTGCCTTGCAGGCCGGAGGGCTCTGTCACCCAGGGAAGACTCCAAGGCAGAGTGGCCTAGCAGGGCTAGGGTCGGCCGTGGGGTTGGTGGCAGGCGTGTGCACCCGGCACCAATAGCGTCCGCTCCAGGGAGGGTGTGTGCAATGATGGGGGTGCCTGCCTTGCCCGGAACCCTTGGCCTCAGTTTCCCCACCTGTACCCTGATGGGAGGGCCTCTGTGCTCTCTGCAGGGCCCTCCTTGCTGCCGCCACCCTGAGTGTTCAGCCTAGCTCTGCCTCCTGCTCAGAGCGCAGCAAAACGTCCACACCCTGGAGGCCAGGTTGGTCCCAGCTCCGCTCAGGGGTCTCCCCAGGGGCTGTACCTGGTTCGAGGCCCACGCCTGCTTGTCCGTCCAGTCCCTGTGGCTCCGCACGTACCACCACTGGATCTCCAGCGAGTAGGAGGGCGAGCCGCTGCCGCGGAAGGAGCAGGCCATCTCCACGTCCTCGCCCGTCCGCGCCGTCATGTCGTGGGGCGTCTCTGTGAACAGGGCTGTGTAGAGAAGGGGGTGAGGAGTAGCTGGGGCTCAGGAAACAGCAGGTCCTATGGCGCTGGGCTGGTGGGTCGGGGAGAGGGTGGGAGCAGCCTGGTGGGAATGGCCTGGCTTCATGTGGGGTCCCCAGAGGAGCTCAGCAAGGCCGGACAAGGGTTGTGCGACAGCAGCTGGCAAGACATGGGTACAACGGGGCAGGTCCAGGGCCCTGAGGGTCCCATATGAGCTGGGTCTCTATCCCGGAGCCTGTGGGCACCATGGGAGACCCACGCAGGGCAGTGAGGGATCAGGGGAGGGCTGGGTTGGAAGGCAGGAGCAAGGAGGCCTAGGAGGAGGTTGTGGTTTTCATCAATTCTTCCAGATTTTTCTAGTCACCCCCACTGGTCTCCCTTCCAGATTCTTCTCAACCCCAGGGCACAGGAGCCAGTGCCGCAATTTTTGTAAAACCAAGTCAGACCAGGTGAACCCCCTGCTCAGAACTTGCTCTAACTCCCCACTGCCCCTGGGATAAAGCCCACCAGGTTGGGGTTTGGGGCCTGCGCACTGCCCCGTGCTCTCCTCTCTGTCCTATGGGCATGCCTCGCTTTCCCCTCACTTTTGCCCTGACTGCGCCCAAAGCTGGAATGCTCTATCCTTGGTCTCTCTTTGCCCAGCCGGCTCCTTCAAGTCACTCAGGGCTCTAACTTGACCCCTTTTGTCCTTGACCACCCAGACCAGGACCCCCCTCATCCCGACGTCCTGGCACCCCCCTCCCATCAGACCATATATCCGTTCACTGCATGCACTGCCTACTGAGCTCCTTGAGAACAGAGACCTGGAGCGCTTGGGGCCGTGCAGTTCGCAGCACCTAGCAGGCACTCTGTGACTAGATTGAACATTCTCCATCCTCTGAGGGCCCCCAGGGTGTGCTGGGAGTCACATCTGCCTCCTGTGCCCCACAAGGCCCAGCTCCCCAGGAAAATTCTAGGGCAGGCAGTTCCCCCCTACCCCACCCAGTGACATAGCAGGAGCCCCGCCCCCTCCCCCCCCAACACCGCCAGGTAAATGAGAAAACAAATCCCCATTTAATGTGGCCCGTACCCCTCCCCGCCATATGTTCTGTCTCTCCTCTCTCCAAACAAATATTGTCCTGAGATGTAATTAGAATTCTTTCCTCTTCTCAGGAGAGATTATCTTGCCCTGGAAAGATGCCTGGCAACATGCAGGTCACCCAGGGAATGTGCGTTCATCAGGGCTCCCACCCCTGGGCCCATCCTCCCCAGGGGCAGATGTGCCACCAGCCAGTCCCAAGGGTCCCTCCTGTATGTCCCCTTCCCTGAGCAGCTTGGGGCGGGAGGAACAGGGAGCCCTGGGCTGGGAGGTAGAGGTCCTGCTCTGAGGCCACTTGCCTCCCACCCCTCCCCAGGATTCTGAGGGCTTTGGAAGCATCAGGATGGACAAGGACCTCCATCGGGAAGCTTCTGCTTTTTCTGTTCTACACGTGGGGTTTCCATGTGGAGCTTGACTCCAGGAACTTGACTCCCAAGAGCCGGGCTAAGAGAAAGTTTGTGAGGTCCCTAATCCCTGAGGTTAAAGGTTTATGAGGTGCTTTCTGGAGGCTTCCCACATTCAGTGAGGCTGGGAAGGACGGGCCGCTGTCCCATAAACACAGCCTGTTTAATGAGAATGGCTGAATTACTGAACACAAGCCCAGTGAGGTGCGAGGCGCCTTCATGTGCAGTCGATCTGAAAGTTGGGACTGTCCTTATTCCCACTGGGCAAGAGACAAAACCGGCCCATGCCTGCTTTTGCCTGCTGGGTGCCCAGGCCCCAACCTACAGAGTCATCCTTGACCCCCCTCATCCTCCCTTCTAGCCCACATTCAGTGTGCAGGGAGCCCTGGGGACGCCACCTCCTGAACATCTGCAGAATCCCGCCCCCACCCCCATACTGGGCCAGCGCCACTCCTCCCGCCTGGAGCAGCGCAGTGGCCTCCTCGCTGGCCTCCCCATGGCCACCTGTCCTCCAGACAATATATTTGCAACTGGTCAGTGAGAGTTATTTCTGCAAAACATAAACCGATTCCGACTCCTTCTTTCTCCAAAACTCTCCTACAGCATCTACCATGAAAGGGAAGGCCTTCCATGTTTGGGCCCGTCCCCTCTGGTGCCAGCTTCTGCTTTTCCTCTACTTATTCTGTTCCTGCCACCATGGCCTCCTGGCTGTTCTCTGAACATTCCAGTTGAGATCCTACCTCAGGACCTTTGCCTTCACTTGGTATTCCCTCTGGCTGGAACACTCTCCCCTAGACCCCAGATGCCCACATCGCTCCCACCCTCCCCTGCTTCAGGACTCTGCTCAGACGTCACATCCTCAAGGAGGTGTACCCTAACCACCTCATGTACATTACATCTCTCGCCCAAACCCATGCTTCAAATCACTGTTCCCTTCTAAGACATTATTGGTGCCGTCCGACAAACTTTCTGGAATGAGGAAAATGCTCTATATCTGAGCTAATCCAGAAGCCACCAGCCACACATGTCTACCGAGCACCTGAAATGTGGCTAGTGCGGATGAGGAACTGGATTTTAAATTTAATTTCATTTTAACTCATTTAAAGTTAAACAAACAGCCACTTGTAGATAATGGCTACTGTACAAGACAGCACTGCGAAAACGCTTGTTTTGTGTTTATTGTCTGCTCTCCTGGGAGGCGAGAGTACCCCTGAGCCTGTCTTACCCACTGATATATCCCCAGCTCCTAGAACACTGCCTAGCACCTAGTAGGTGCTCAGTAAATACTTGCCATGTGAATGAAAGGACAGATAAGACTGGGCAGTGGTGGAGCAGGGTCTAGAGCCAACAGGTCCTCACCCTGAGGGTCCTAGGCAAGGCCCAGCCCCCCTCACCTTCCCCGATGCCAACCTGCCAGCTCAGGCAGGACTGCACATGGCTATGGAGGCTCTGAGCCATCAGGAGGGACTGAGAGGGGATCACAGCGAACGCTTGGCCCCTTCTCCTGGAACAGCTGAATTTTGCCTTGATCCAGACCCAGTGGCCTTTGTGAAGAGGAGAGGAGGAGAGTTAGATCCAAAGCAGCCAACTGTGAGACCTGGCTGGCTAAGGGACTGTGAGAGGGACACAGCTGTGACCTTCTCCAGGTGCAACTACTGAGCCACAGGAATCAGAATGTGCTCACCATTTTTCCTCCTGCACCTGGGGAAAAGGGGTCCAGAGCTGCTAGGATGACAGATTAGGAAGGCCGGAGCCGGTCCTGGAACCCGGGCCTGTATGACTCCACCACCCCGCTTCTCCTCCCCTAGAGATGTGTGAGTGGAGGAAGCATGTCTGGCCAACAGATATGTGGAGGGTCTCCTGGGTGGCAGGAAGGGCAGAAATGGGCTTTCCTTGGGTGGGAACTCCAACAGGGGACCTGGAGAAGGGCCAGGCCTTCATCCACCCTAGCTCAGCTTCCCTTGCCCACAGGCACCCCCAAACTGAAAACCCAATCCTGGCCCACTGGTTCTTTTTACTGATGTATCAAGAAAGGCTCAGAGGGGGTGGGGTCTGGCTGGCATCACACAGCAGCCAGGGGACAGCAAGGTGAGGCGCCAGGCCCTGAGTCCTTGACCAGGCCCTTTAACTCTCAAACACACTTGGGGGACGACCCCTTCACCCCGGGGGCACCTGTCCTCTCCCTTGTCCCAGTAATGGTCCTCTAGAGGGCGCTGTCCAACAGCCCAGAAAGCAAGCCAGGGTTGCAGACACTTGCAGAAATTGCCATTTTCTAGTAGCCACGTTTAAAAAGTTAAAAAGAAATTTTTTTAAACAGATGAAATTAATTTTAATCATGTATTTTATTTAACCCAAGATATCAAAAAAATTATTTCGACATGTAATAGAAATGATTAATGAGATATTTTACATTCGCTTTTGCTCTAAGTCTTAGAAATCCAGCATGAATTGGACACGATTATAGTACATCTCAATTTCGACAAGCCACATTCCCAGTGCTCAGCTGTCACAGGGGCAGGGCGCGTGTTGGCAGGTGAATCTTTTGTCCCCATCACACGTCCCCATTGCTCAAGAGAGGCAGCCAAGGCCCAGTGCAGGGCAATGACCCTTCCAAGGCCACACAGCAGAGTTTGGATTTGAACCCAGGCCTGTCTGACACCCATGGCCATGTTCTTTCCAGGGTATTTAAACTCTGTCTGGTTGCAGAGGTCTTTCTTAAAAAGTAAGTCTAAGATGGTCAGCCTTATAGGGTCCTGTGGGGCAGGCTGGGGTGCGCAAAGACTTGGAAAAAGCATAGAGGAGGCATTTCACCCCTAAGGCAATCAGGGAAGACTTCTCAAAGGAGGTGCTGTGCTCCCTGCCCACCCACCCCAGCCCCAGGTGGGGAGATGGTCTGGGGCCAAGAGTGGGAAAGGGCTTTGTGGAGGAGGCGGGATAGAAATCTGGCTGCAAGGACTCATGAAGCCAGGTGAGTCATCTGTGTGTGCAGCAACCAGCTCCCTCCCCCCACCAAAGTGGACTCTTGTCCCAGGGTCTCTCTGGTCCCCTCAGATCCTGCCAGGAACTGCTTAGTTGGGATGGGGGAGGGCCCCCAGGATCCTGAAGTCTCCAAAATCAGTGATAATAGGGGCGACGTGTCTGCAAGACAAGTGGGGAATGAGGTTCCAGGCATTTGAGGGCATAACCCGAGTCTCCCTGTCCCCGGGCCTGTCCCAAGGAGCCCCTGATGGAGAAGCAGCGTATGCCAATGAGCACTCGGGGCACAGGGTTGGAAGCAGGGATAGAGGACTGAGCCTATTTCTGCCAACGGACGGGCCGTGTGGTCTAGGGAGCATCTCTCCCCTTCTCTGAGCCTCGGTTTGCTCCTCTGTTCAATGGGGATTGGTGCTGATGGTCTGAGAACCCCACCAGCTCAGACAATCTAAGGGAGAAAGTGATGTACTAAGAGCAGTGTCCTGGGCACTGGGAAGGGGAGGGGTCACTGCTAATTGGGGGAGGAGGAGCATGTCAGCCAGGCCCTGAGATGGGTGAATCCTGATAGGCAGAGGCAAGGAGCAAAGGAGTGGTGTGAGCCAAGGCAAGGAGGAGGGAACTCCAGGAAGCTTTCTCATTGTTTTTAAAAAGAATCCATACCATTTATGAAGCATCTACTACACACCTAGCACTACGTAGGCACTGTCTCTAAGACTCTCTAATCCGCTCGTCCCCATTTGACAGATGAGGAAAATGAGGCTCAAAAAGGAGATAGGACTTGTCCGAGTTCACACAGAGCTGGGTTTTGAACCTGGGTCTGACCAGCAGTTGGGACCAAGCCCTGGGGCTCCGTCAGCCCCCATCAGGATTTAGTCTGAATTATCAGGAAAAGGTCAGCCACCAGGCTCCACACCTCTACATCCCACTTGCACACCTCCAGAGATGGGGAGCTCAGCTCCTCACACCTCCACTAGAAGCAGGTAGCTCTAACCAGCAAGAGGTTCTTACTCCCTGTCCCAGGTCTGTGAGAAAGGATACCCCATCAACACCAGAAACTGGAAGGCGGTCCGCGCTAAGTTGGAGGATGATGACGGCACAGTAATGACGTCGACGAAATACAGAGTACTTGTGTCAAGCACTGCGAAGCTGTGCACGGACATTTGCCCCCACCACGATGCTGTGGGGGCAGAGGGATCATTATTATCCCCATTGTTCAGGTGGGGAAGCTGAGGCCCAGAGAGGTTAAGGATTTGCCCAAGGCCACAGAGAAAGCAGTTGCATCTGAACCCAGTTCCAGAGCACTTGAGAGTGGAGCCCATAACTTCTAGACCTTGCTTCAGCGGCCCCTCTTCCTGTCCCCTGCCCCATGTCCTTCCTTCCAGCCACCCAGACCCCCCCAGCCCCCCCCACCCCACCCCACCCCCGCCCATCTCCAGTTAGCATCCCTGCTGAGTTTGGGACATAAAATCCATCTCTTCTCTTTGATGTCCTCCTGCCCTGAGCACTCCCCGCCCTGCTCAGGTAACTCCTCACAGCCTTCTCTGGGGAGGCTGGTATAATTATAGATTTTTGAGAAGGAAGCAATTGCGTTCTCCTGCCCCAGGGCCTGAGCAGGGCTGGGCTTGCTGGGAAGACAATTAAAACCGATGTCCACAAATTAGGATTCTGCAGGAGAAGGAGAAAGGGGCTTGATTGAATGCAACTTCTTCTTCCTTTCTGCTTTTAATTGGGGGAGCAATGTAGTCATTAACCCCAAGCCTGGTAATCGGGGCATGGTCTGCAGGAAACAGCTCCCGGGCCCTGGCCCGAGTCAGTGGGTTTGGCTTCTGGTAAAGGCAAAGGAGGACCTGGAAAGATCTTGTCTGCCCAGGACCAGGGCCTGACCTCCTTCCTAACCTTCCAGGCCCTGATTCGATACCACATTGAGGGCTCTGTCTTCAGGCCTGGGTTCGAATCCTGTTTCTTCTACTCCCTAGCTGTGTGATCTGGACAAGCCCCTTTGCCTCTCTGAACCCCAGTTCTTCATATGAAAAAAGGAGAGAAAGAGAGGGGAGGATGACACTAGACAACCCATGCCTCGTGCCTGGCACAGAGTCAGTGCTTGACAAGTATCATTCTCTTCGCTCACATTCTAGCTCAAAGTTCTGTCATCGCGAGAAAGATTGTAAAGATGCTTCCTCTTAGCTTCATCAGATCAAGCAGGGGTACAGTGTCTCTACCTCCCTCATGCCTGGGCCATGTGAAACCTCTTGTCCACCAGTCCTGTACCTCTGCTCCTTCCTCATTGGCTCCTGACAGCCCCCTGCCCCCTGGCAGCCGGTGACACACAGTCGGCAGGCCACAGGGGACTTGTCCACCAGAGGCAGCCTCAGCCCAGCCCCTCCAGCTCCCTCCACCTCTGAGGCCAGGGACCACGAACCCTGATTCTCTGATCCAGCCCCATATCTCCTCTCTCCCTTCATACAGCCTTCCTTGCCCTTCTCATCTTCAAATCTCTGGTTTGAGGCTGCCTCCTCCATGAAGCCTGCAGGGACTAGACCCTAGGCCACCCATCAGTCTCTGCCAGAGTGAGAGCAGGCTCCCCTTGGTCCCCGCTCAGCCCATCTCTTGCCAACTCCTACTGAGTCGTGGCCCGCTCCAGCGATGAATGGATACACAAAATGTGGTTCCTCGGCTCAACGGAATATTATCCAGCCTTAAAAGGAGGGACATTCCAACACGGACGAACCTGGAAGACGTGACGCCGAATGAAATAAGCCAGGAGCAAAAGGACAAATACCGTCTGATTCCACGAGGCCCCGGAGAGGCCAAACTCAGAGACAGAGGTGGAAGGGTGGCTGCCTGGGGCAGGGGGAGCACTGAATGGATGGGAGCACAGCCTCAGCTGGGGAAGATGCTAAAGTTCTAGAGACGGATGGTGGGGACGGGTGCACAGCACCCTGAACGTATTTGACACCACAGAACTGTACGCCTAAAAACGGTGAAAATGGTAAATTTGATGTTGTTTTGCCACAAATTTTTTTAAAAGCCTCTTGGGCTTCCCCGGCCCACAGCAGTGGCTTTCACACCACAAGCCTCTCCCTGGACTTTGTGCTGGGAATGCTCCCCAGTGCATGGCGGGTGGCGGGGGCGGTGGGGGCGGGGGGGGGGTGGTAACACTTCCCTCAAGTCTTAGCTCCAGCGTCACTGCCTGAGTCTTCCCTACCCCGTCTGTCTGCCTCTTCTCTACTTCACGCTTTTCCCTTACCACTTAGTTCTCTCTGACTTCTCTCACTCGCTGTCCCTCTCCCACCCTGAGTGTAAGCCTCCCCAAAGGCGGGAGATGGGAGTCGGCTTTGTTGACCGCTGCGTCGCGGCACCTAGGACACCAGGCACACCAGGCATGCAGTAGGTGTTCGCGGGACACTGGCTGCTGTGACACCAGACATACACAGTGGCTCTGGCAGAAGGCAGAGAAAGGATCCCTTTCTCTCCTCTCGGCTCTGGGCCACCTGGGAACTCCAGGAAACCCTCATACTCAGGATGCCCCATGGGAAACTGCCAGCTCTCAGAGCTAGAGTCAGGCTCTTGGGCTGGGCATCCAAAGTCTGCGGCTCTGGTTCTGCTGGACCCCAGCTGTGTGGCCCCTCCTGTGTCTTCCGACACCTCTAAGTGTCCATAACCCACCCCCCCCCACCCGCTGGGCGCAGTTCCCAGAGTCCCGGCTCACAGGGGGCCCTGGGCCTGGAGGTGACTTCCCTGACCAGGCAGGTGTGGAAGCCATCCTTGGGGCCCTGGATGGCCCCCCTGGAGAGTGTCCTGTGATGGACACTAAGGTGTCTGTGTCTCCCCTTGCCTGGGAGCTCCCCCAGCTCCAGCACTGCCCAGCTGTCCGGCATGTGCTGAAAGAGAGAACGAATGCACGAAGGGAGGAAGGTCACACAAAAACCCAGAGGACTTCAGTTCTTGAAACTGTAAGAAACAAACCGAGAGAGACAGACATCGTTCATTTACTGGGCACCTACTATGTGCCAGAAGAGAATTTCGGGGGGGGAACTGTGCCCATAAGAGCAGGGATAGGCACAGACAAATGGACAATGTGGACACAGGCATCCTGGGAGGCCCTGAATGGGGCCCCAGCAGGCCGGACCCACCCTCCCTCCTTCTGGCCCTCCCGACCACTGGCCATCCAAGCCCAGCCTGGGCGCCCCGAGAGGGCCCCTAAAGTTGTCATATGAAATGTGCCCAGAAATGAAATGGGGCAGTAAACAAAGGTCAGCAGGGCCAGGAAGTACTGTGGCAGCCTCACGGGGAGCTCTCTGAACCCTTGAGGCCCAGGGCCGGCACCAGCCACCCTGTGGGCTCAATTTTCTCATCGGGGACCTGCAAGGCACCAGACAGCTGAAGTGTCTGATCCCACATAAGCCTCAGAGCGACCCTGCAGGTCAGGGGTCTTTGACTCTTTACTACAGGTGGGGAAACTGAGGCTCACGGAAGGTCATGGTAGGTTAGGGACTAGAGCTGGGACTGGGACCCGGGCCTTTGAGGAGCCGGGATTCAGACTCAGGCCTTGGGAACCCCAGAATGCAAAGTACCCCCTACCCCCCACCCCCTTCTCTGCCGGTGGCAGGGCTGCAAGTGATGAGGCAGGAAGTAAATCATGTCCACATGAGGGCTCCCGCAGCGCCCCCCACCCACCCCTTCCAGCCACCTGAGCTTTTTCCAATGACTTGAGCAACATCTCTCAGAGAACCTGGGGGCCCGCCCCGGGGGCTGCGAGAAGCAAGCCCCTCCAGGCACCGTGCACAGGACCCAAGGACTCGAGGAGGTGGTATTCTTTATCACCTGCCCAATCTCACAGAGGGAGGTAGCCTGGTTCAGAGAGGGCATGTCAGGGCCTGAGGCCACACAGTAGGAAGGGACAAAGCCAGATGTCAGCCCCAAGGCTGACTGAAGGGATCTCCCAAGCAGAAGCCCAGTCCTCCCTCGGCCCTCTTCTCCTTCAGCTTTACGCAGTGTGACTCCTTGGGGGTTATTTCCAGAAAGCCTGCTCCGTGTCCAGCTGGGGGCCAGAGCTGCAGAAGGCCAAAGGCCCCCTTAACTCTCGGCAGGGAGGCAGGACAGGGAAAGGCTGCAGAGGGAGTGTTTGAGGAAGCCTCAGCTCACCCGTGAACCTCACCTTGCTCCTGAAATCAGGAGATGTAAAATGTCCCTAAGAGGAAAAACGAGATAAACTGAATGACAAAGCCCCTACGGACTAAGAAGCCAGGCTTGTAGAAGGAGCCCTCTCCTCCCTGGGGATGGGTACAGCGTCTGCTCTGGGAGGGGCAGGGCCCCGGGGAGCGTTCTGGCCAGCTGCCTGGAGCGAGAAGGATGGAGGTGTGAGTCGATGAAGGTTGTTTGATCTTGGAGTGGACAAGTTTTCCTCTTCTCAAGAAGTGCAAGGAGGCCGTTTGTACAAAAGCTTGGGGAATTGCAGTGTGCCTTAGTGGGAAGATGGCAGCCTGGGCGTGCAGAAGGACCTCAAGTCCTCCCTGCAAAAGCAATGAAGGAGATCAACCTTCATGGACCCATCCCTGTGCTGGACTTCCCAGGATGCACTGGCCGGGCTCTGGCCCTCAAGGGGCCCAGAGTCCACAGGAAGGGCAGATAAACAGACCAGTGACCACTGTATGGACAATGACTAGGACTGAACTTGTATCGCCATGTACAGTTGTTCAGGGTGTGCACCATTCACAGAGCCATGAATCGTGGACCCCCCTCCTCCTCCCCAGAGATATGCAGAAGCTCAGAATGGAGGTGCAAGTGTTAGGGAAGATGAAGGCATGCCCACATCTGCCTGGACTCAGGGATAACTTCTGGAAGGTGGGCCACGTTTGGACTCGAAGGCTGGTTGGGGTTGGCATGGTTATAAGGAGCTCTGAACAGGAAAGGGCATGCCCGAGGGAGAGAGTCTCACAAGCCCAACCTTTTGGGGACCCCCCCCACTATTTCTGCAGGATCCCTGAAGCACCTGCACTATTATTTACTTAATATTTATTTTCAAAGCACCTTTCCCTTTTTACTTAAATAAATTCAGCTTAAAAGGAGACTTTTATTGCTGCCATAAACGGAAAATCAGCATCACTTGCCATAAATAGAGGGTAACTGTAAAAATAAACACCATGAGAACCATACAGTGTCTGTAAATTCCAGCCAGGGAAGGCGGCTTGCTGAAGGCTATGGGTCTTGGTGTCCATTTTCTCGCAGGAACAGGGGAGGCTGGCGAGAGTTGTGCATTAAATTCAGGGGAGGACCAGGTAGAGATGCTTCTCAGTCAGAAAGGCTTGGGATGCAGGGCTGCTGAGGGGCGGGGATGCAGGGCTGCTTAGAGGTGGCCTGGCTTTGGCTTCCTCTGCTACTGACCCTCTGTCACCTTCATCCCCTGTCCCCACCTCCCAGCCCTGGCTTACAGAGAAGCCCAGGAACTGGACCCTCCCTGCTACTCACCTGTCACAACCCTACCGATCCCACCAGTCCTGCCTGACAGGGCAGCTTTCTGTCTGATTCACCGCGTCTTGCACATGGGGAGGACTGACGCCCATTTCAGGCTCAACGAAGCCCGAAGGAGGCCTGCTTGCAGAAGGAGGGAACAAAGAAAGGAAGGGCGGATGCCCTGATGGTCTCCACTGCTCAAACCAGGGAAGCGACCTCCTGAGGCGTGGATCCCCCCCAACCACTCCAAATGGGGAAAGAACATTATTTTTGTATTAAAACAAACATAAATACATTATGGAATAGAATACGGAATTCATGAATTTTGAAGGACACAGGAGAACATCAAAGAAAAGTTGCCCCTGGTGGGGCACTGTTCGCTCTGCCTCGTGGGCTGACCCCCTAGTCCACGGCCCTTTGCCTGGTCCAGTCAGAGGCCTCCTTTGTCTCCACCGCAGGAGTATTGATGTGTCCCTAAGGGGGCAGGTGGGGGAGGGGAGCCAGGAGGAGGCAGAGGGATGGGGGACGGGGTGGGCAGTGAAGCCTAGGACTTATGCATGGGCATGCAAGCTGCGGTTCTGCCCTGACTTGCTGTGTGGCTTCGTGTAAGTTGCCTGCCTTCTCTGAGCGTCAGTTTCCACGTGGCTCATTGTGAGGATGAAGTGAATGCAGGTGAAGAGTGTTTGCATGTGTGGGAACCAGGAGAGCCTCCTTGCCTGCCGTTCTCTGGTGGCGGCTGCTCACCGCTGAGTTACGTGCGCGCACACACACACACATGCATGTACACACACATGCAGAAGGACACATGCCCAGGTTGGGGGGTCCCGGCCCCGCCCCACTAACTGGGAAGGAGGGCGGCCTCAACCAATAAAAGTCAAATACCTGGGCACCTGGGTGGCTCAGTTAGTTGAACGTCAGCCTTCAGCTCAGGTCATGATCTTAGAGCCCCAGGATCAAGCCCTGCATGGGGCTCCCTGCTCGGTGGGGAGTCTGCTTCTCCCTCTGACCCCCTCGCTCTCGTGGTCTCTCTCTCAAATAAATAAATAAAATCTTTAAGAAATCCAAATAGCTAATATTTTGAACACCTGCTGTGTGCTAAGTGCCTGGCGGTGCTGTGCCTCGGTTTGCTCATCTGTAAAATGCGGATGATGGTAACAGCAACCTCACGAGGCCGCTGTAAGGATTAGGTACGCTGACAATTATAAAGTGGCCGATCTGGCAGAGAGGACTGCTATAGAGATGGGTCCTTTCTACTTAGTTTGTCACTGAGGTAAAATTTACACCACAAAATCAACTGTTCTCACGTGACAGAGCCGGTGGCCTTGAGGGCATTCACAGGGTTGTGTCACCCACCTCCATCTAGTCCCCCCACATTCTCATCCCCCCAAAGGGAAACCCTGTGCCCATGAAGCAGGTATGCTCCCTTCTGCCATCCCCTGGCAACCACCAATCAATGTCAAGTCTCTGACTGGATTTGTGGTTCTGGAAAGTTCCCACAAATGGAAGAATATAATACGTGGTCTTTGGGGACCGGCTTTTTTCACTTAGCATCATGTTTTCGAGATTCGCCCACACTGTCCCATATATCAGATTGCGTTCCTTTTTATAGAGACGCTCCTTTCATCAGATAAAATCTCACACTGGCTCCCCACACAACATGGGAAGTAGCCACTCTCACTCTCCTCTTCTTGGGGATGAAGAAACTGAGGCACAGAGAGAGCAGTGGGGACTGGCCTGGTCCCCCGCCCAGCACTCCTGACACTGCTGGGGGGGCAGTGCCGTTGCCTGCAGCTGGGGGCAGGGTGCCTCCCAAGGCCACGGGCACATATTGAGGGAGACAGCAGTGGAATTACAAATCTAGGGAGATTTAAGGAGAGTGAAAATATTCTGGCACTTGCAGGATGTGGGAGCGGAGCAGGTTTCCCCAGTGGAATTCCCGCCTCCTCTTCCCACACATCTGGACCACAGGGAGGGAAAGGGTTGGGAGGGAGGGATGCAAGGGTGGGAACGCACGGGAAGGCAGGGACAGGGCCAGAACCGGAATGGGGGAGCTGGGGACGGGAGAAGGCAAACAGGCATCTTGATGGTCGCGCCCACGGCAGATCTTTTCCTCCTCACCGGTACAGCCTGCGAAGCCGGCGGGGTGAGGCCACTGCACAGACGGCTAGTCAGGCTCGGAGAGCTCGAGGGAGCTCAGGATCTGAGCCCTAGAGTCTGACCCCAAAGCCCAGGCACACACCGTCCTTACTGCCTGCCAGAGGCAGAGACGGGGTGAGTGCGGGAAGCAGAAGGAGGTTGCAACAACCACAGTGGAGCAGCCGCCTTGGAGCCCAGAAGGGAGCATCCCCAGGTTCACTGAGAAGCAGAAGGCAAGGGAGAGGGGTGGGGGGCACCAAGGCAGGGGCCAAAAAGCTGCAGGGCCACGAAGACCAGAGCAGAAGGGGAGAGGGCACAAGAAAGCCAAGCGCAGAGACCAACTGGAAGGGAGAAACTGAAGCAGACTCTGGCAGCCGTGTCATCTCCCCGGGACCTAGTGCGGGGCAAACGCAGCCCCACTTGGGACCCAGGGCCTACCCTGCCCTAGCCCTCCCATGCCTGCCTGGCTATGTGTGGGAAATCCAGCAGCCCAGCCATTAACGTATGAACTCTGGACTCAGGCTGACCCCAAACGGTACCTCCTTGTGGTGGGCAAATCACTAAGCATCAGTGTCCTCACCTGGAAAATGGGTCTTGTGGGGACTCAAGAGGATCACCCACGCCTGTAAACATCCGGCGCCTAGTGGGCTCCATGAAGCATTATTAGACTCTCCACAGGCCAAACTTTTCCAGCTCCTCTTTCTCCAAGGCTCCCACCTACCCTTTCCTCACCTAGAAGACTAAACTGGCCTGGCCTATAAACACAAGGGCTATTCTGGAACCAGAGAATCTCTAGCTGAAGGGGTTCTGGCCCACCCCAGGTCCTTTGCACTTACTGTCCCCTCTGCCCTGGAGGAGATTTAATGGAAAGCAGCAGGGCCAGGATGGAGCTCAGGACTCCCAGTGCCTAACTGGGTTAGGGACCACTGCTGGGGCCTCTGGGGACACAAGGAGACCAGCTGGTGAATCTCAGGGCCCCTGCCCCAGAGGCCTTCCATCAGCTGTCAGCCAGCCTGCCTTCCCCCTCCCTCTCCTCTGCCTGCCAGGAGACCATTAGTGTAGGGTTGTTTTGAACGCAGTTTCCACTACCATGCACTCTGGCCGCCGGGCCTCCATTAGGGACCCCTTCCTGGGGCCAATGACAGGCTGCAAACAGCTCCCCAGTGAGCCAGCCCTAATTGCTGCTGCCTCTGAGGCCGGAAATCATTTTTTTAGAACCTCACAAAGCAAAACAGACACCCTGCAGTCTGTTCTCACCTTCCCTGCCCTGGGCTAGGAATCAAGCCCAAGGGCTGTGAGAAAGGGGGCCTCGGTCAAGATCCCCAACCCCAAGTTGGCTAGTGAGGCTCAGAGAGTCTGAGTGGGGGCCGGGATCTGAACCCAAGAGTGTTTGACCCCGAAGCCCAGCCAGGCACCATCCCCTACCGCCTTAGCACGCCAGGTTAAAGGAAGAGAAGTTTGGGTTCTGCCCCCTGGCTTTGACTGAGGTATGGGCCCTCAAACGACCGCACCTCTGAAGCCTGTCTCCTCCTGTGCAAGATGGGCGTGTTGATGGGGGCCGCAGGGTGCCTGCTGGGGTCACCACGGTCAGGCTCTGACAGGTGGTGGGGCCCCATGAGGAGGTCTACAGAGCATGAAGGAGAGAGCCAGAGGGTGGGAGAGGTGGGGGAGAGTCAGGTGAAATAGCTGGGCTAAAGTCCTAAGGAGGGATCCTGGAGGTGGTGAGCATTAGAAAGGAAGCAGGGTAGGTACACACATGCACACACACACGCACATACCCGTGTGTGCTCAGCTCCTAACTCCTGCCCAACCCATGTTTCCTTCAACCCCTCTGTGGCCAGCCCTGGCATCCTGCGAGCCTGCAAACTTGGACCTAGTCCAGGAAGCAGCCTCTCCCCCTCCAAGAACACCCCCCCAGCCTCCAAGTCCTGTTTGACCCCCACTTCAGTCCCACCCGCACACCAGCCACACCCTGAGCCTTCCCCTTCAGAACCCCCCGGGTTGTGGGGGCCACACCAAGCTTGGCCTCTGCTTCTCCTGATACACATGCACGCTCTCTGGATGAAGCCCCTGCCAGACCCAGGCAGTCAGGGGAAGCTCCTGCAGCCTCTGGAGTCCCCACTCAGCCCCAGCAGGCCCTGGAGACCAGGAGCCCACTTCCCCCAGGAAGTCTTCCGGACTGCACTGGGACACAGCCACCACTCTGGTGGGAGAGACCCCCGCGGGAGAGTTCACCTGCCTGAGCCACTTCCAGGGCTCCCATCTCTGGTTTGCTGTCCTCCCTGACTTCTCCCCTGTGCCCACCCGCTGAAGACACACTCACCCAGAGCTCACTGGGGAAGGACAGGAAAGCTTGTTATGGAAGGGCTGCAGTGTGGAGTTGTGGGGGGATCTCTACACCTGCTCCTGGCTCTGCTGCGCACTGACCCTACATCCCTGGGGCCTGGCCTGGCTCCTCCCTGGGCCTCAGTTTCGTCGCAGATGAAATGAAGACCGCTTCCCCTGGAGCCACAGGTGAGCCCTGGGGGCCTCCCCGAACCTGCTGGAACGAACCCAAACCCATGTGGCATTTTTCTGAGGCAATGATCCAGTTTTCATCAGATGCTCCAGAAGACGGCTACCTCCAAGAAAATTAGGAACCAAGAGTCTAGGCAAGCTCCAGGGCCCCCTGGAGCCCCTCCCCCTTGGTCATTCATTCCTCCACTTCATTCATTCACCTGGCATCTGTCGAGTGCCTGCTCTGCGTGGGTGTCACGATGACACACAGAACAGACGCATGTGTAATCCCGAGGTGTCACCTGGAGAGAGGAGTGTGTGTGTGCGTGTGTGTGAATGTGTGAAGACAGAGAGGGGGAGGTGGGGCGACGAGAAGAGGGAGGGAGGTGGATGCAGCAGACACAGGGAGAGGGACAAAGAAAGATGGAGAGTTTGAAAGAGAGAGAGCGAGCGAGAACGCGCGTCCGACCCTGGGAGAGAGCGAGCCAGAGAGAGGGGCAGGCAGAACACTTGCCACAGATGGGCACTGCCAGCCCCCTAATTGATAGCTCTGAGTGAACCCCCCCTCTCCAGCTCCAGCTCTAACCTTCCAGATGCTCCCAGAGCCTCCATGCCTCGTGTCCCAAGGGCACCCGCTTGCAGGGGCTGGGGAGGCAAGTGCGCATGCCGCACAGCGCAGAGGGCCCAGTCTGGCCCCCTCGGCTGGGATGCTACACGGCCAGCCAGGTTCCTTCCGGCCCACAGTTCCTCCACCGCACATGACCAAATAGCCGAACACATACACTCCAGACACACGGTCAGGCAAAACCACCAGCCCCTGGCAGAATACCCCAGCAGGTGTGCCCAGGGCCCCACACGTACTCACAAGGTTCCAGCACCCCCACCGACACGGCTGGGCTTGGATCCAGGAGCCTAGGCTCTCAGACCACGCTCGTGCAGCCAGACCCAGGACTTCCCAGCATTTTGACATCCTGGACCCCGAGAGAATCCAGTAAAGCCAGAGTGCCACTCCAGAACAAAGCAACTGTCCCCACGCCCACCAGGCTCGGCAGCCAGGAGCAGGACAGACGAGCGGGGAAGAACTCCAGCCCTGCAGCCCCACAAGCTGGGCTCGAGCCCGGCTCTGTCGTTCAACAGCCGTGTGGCCTCAGGCCGATCCCAGAGCCCCCTGAGCCTCCATGTCCTGGTCTCTAAAATGGGAACATCCTCCACATGGGCCTGCATGAGGCTGAACGGAGGAGGTGAGGGAGATGCCAGGGACAGAGAAAACACTCCGGGGATGCTGTCTGGCGTCTTGGTTCTCAGACCCCTGAAGGCCACTGAGACTAAGCACCACCTGCAGGACAGAATCCCTCTCGGCCACAGGCTCCCTCTGCACCTGTCACTAAGAGGACAAAGGAAAGGGCCACAGATAGAAGGATTCTGGAGGCTTAGAGCCTGGGTGAACTCACCATTTTCAGGGGTCACTGAGGCCCAGAGGAGGGCAGAGACCCGCCAAGCCTACCCAGGAAGGCAGAGGCTGAGGGAGGGAGGATCAAGGCTCAGGGTCTACTTCTCTCGCCCGAACTTGGGCACTTTAACCCGGAGCTGAATTGAGTCACAAAGGAGCCACTGCCCGCACTTCTTCACACAGGAGACAGCAGAGGCCCTCACCCCTGCCATGGCCTCCCTGGTTGGAGGAGGGGTGGCCAGGCATCCTCTGAGTTGGGAGCTCCGCCCCCCCAGGGCCCATCACTAAATTACTGTGTGACAGATTGCTATGAGCACCCACAGTGTTCTGACTTCTCTGCCCACTTCACCAGTCTGTGCTCCTTGGGGAAATAAAACAGGGATTCTCCCATAATGCCCCCAGCTAATACATGGTGGGCTCCAGCTTGCATCTCTTGTGTGACAGGGAGCTCACTACCAGTCACCCTCGCTGCTTCGGGAGTGCCTTTTCCGGGCTGAGCGTCATCTCTGCTTCTTCACTCTTATCACAATTTATACTTATATATTTTTTATAGGTTTAGTTGTCTGAGCAAGAACCTTATCTGTCTTCTTTGCTGATATGTCCCCAGTGGCTAAAAGAGCCTGGTACAGGCAGGTGCTCAAACACTATTTGTTGAATGAATGAAGGAATAAATGAATGCTCATTTCCAATAGCTGACAGCAGCCTCTGTTAGGCCAGCAGCTTGCGACGGCAGCACAGAGTACGAGGCAGGAGGGGCAGCCCGCGAGCCAAGAGCCCCCACGTTCGGTCATTCCTGCCCACAGACCTGCCTGTGTACCACCCTCACTGTTCTGTCCTTAATGTTTTCCTATAAACCAACCTACTATTTTTGAATATCCCTGTTAGTATCATCCTAAGCAATCATATCTGTGAAACCACAGTTTTGATGCGCTGGGTTTATTTTTCCAATCCACATTAAAATAAATGAATAACTATTAAAATGTAAGAGGTTTATCTGGGTTCTGCCTAAAACCATCTCTCAGGTAGGACCAAATCCTGCCGAGGGTCCTGGGGGTTCTTAAAGAGGGGCTTCCACTGGGTGTGATGGGGCAGAGTCCCAGAGACTCCTCTGCCCACTTCCGGGATGGGGAGGGGGCCCAGCCGTGGGGATGCTACCTGGAGGAGCAGGAACCTCTCTGCCTCCCCAACCGCCCCCCCTCCCCCACAACTGAAGGTGCACTAGAGGGAACTCAGGGTCGCCAGCAGGTAGAGGGGTAAATTTCTACCCTCTGTGAGATCACGGCCCATTTTTCTCTTAGAAGATTCTTGCCTCACCAGGGCTAGGGAGAGGAGGACAGACCCTAGGACCCCATTACCTTAGGGTCTTAGCATATCATATGCGCTCCAAGGAGCCGGGTCCAGGTCTGCCCACTGCAAAGTGAAGTCAGCCTTGCCCACCCAGGATGTCCTCGTACTGGTCCCTAAGGATGAGGGAGGGGCTGTGATCTTGGGATCATTCTACTAAAAACATGGATTCCTTACGAAATTAAAATTATGGGAATGTTTAAAACTACATTAACTTGGAATGCACAGAAGTTTTAGCATTCGGACCTCAGACTCCATCCCTCCCCTCTCCAGGACTCAGCAGCATTGTGAGCCTGGGCTCTGGGGTCACGTTCCTGGGATCAAATGCACGCTCCAACCCTTGCTAGGTAAGTGACCTTGGGCAAGCCTTGTAATCTCACAGAGACTCAGTTCCCGCATGAATGCCGCAGGCCAGGGGAAGTCCTGTCCTCTGAGAGTTCTTGTGGGGGTCAAACGCCATTTAAGGCTCTGGCATGACACTCAGTCAGCATTTGCTTCCGTATATCTCTCACCTTATTTGCACAGAGTTGAATAAGGGGACACCACAAGCCAAGCACTGGCCTCCCCACCAATTTGGGTAAAATGCACCCTTGCCCAGGACCTCCATCTCCTGTCCCGGTGGCTGACCACTCTCCCTCACCCCCGACCCTGCCCACTTGTTTGTCACCAGGAGACTTCCCCCAGCACCTCTGCTGTCACCGTGTCACCGTGTCACCGTGGAGATGAGCTGAATTCCTGTTCTGCTGGCTGCCCACGGCTCCCGTTGCTTCGGGAAAAGGCCGCCGGAGCCGCTGATAGGCAAGGTGTCAAAACCAATTGGTGTGAAGGACTCGGGGAAAACCACTTGTGAGGGCCAATTCCCCACAGGAGGCCGGGAACCCTCAGCCCAAGGCTGAGTGTTTACGGGCGTAATTGATAGAGTAATCACCAACACCCGAGACAACGCGAACACATTTTTAACATCATAACCTTCGGAAGACAGCACTCAATTTTCTCCATCTTCCAGCCACCAAACTGGCTGGCTTATTGATGGCGAGGTACCCACAGCTGGGTAAAGAATGAGAGAATGCCGGGGTGGATGTTCAGCACACGGGCTGTTGGCCAAACGGCCTGTGGCCCCCGCCCCTGCCTCCGCACCCCGTCGCTCCCTCCTGGCAACGGAGAGAACCTCAAGACAGCAAATCACTCAATGGACAAAGCGCTGGGCCAACCCAGGATCTGTGTCTGCATTGGGGTGTATTAATAATTGAAGGTGCTGGCCGAGGGGTGTGTGTGTGTGTGTGTGTGTGTGTGTGTGGCCAGGCGGGGGTGGGAGGACGGATGTTTGCTGCAGTGTAAGGCTTCCTGGGGATCCTCTCAGGGTCCACATGCCTGCTCCAGCTTGGCCCTCTCCCTATCTCGCAAACCAAACCAACCCAGCATCCCCTGGTACCAGACAATGTCCCATCCCTACATGTGTCCTCTGGCCTGGCTGAGTGTGTAAGGCCAAGGCTCCCAAACTCCAGGCTGCATGGGAGTCATCTGGGGGAGCTTATAAAATGCAGATTCCAGGGTCTCATCAACAATCATTTTGGCCACTGGGTCTGGGTGGGAGTTTGCACTCTGAGGTTTGCATTTTAACAAACCCCCTGGTCATTCCAAAGCAGGAGGTCTGCAAAGATCCTCGCAAAGATCCTGCCTTCCGGTCCCCTGCCCTGGCCAAGATCTGGAAAACGGACCTGAGAAGGAGTCCAGTCCAGCTGTTTTTTTCTAACTTGCATGTGGCCGCAACAAGATCCCGTCTAGCTCCCGGTTCCTCTTGGGCCCCCCCCCCCCCCCCACGGCTTTACCAGTTCTCTGGGGAGCTGGAAGGAAGCGCTGAGATAGGGCTGGGCCGAAAAGAACAAGTCCCGTCACGTGACTGTCCAAGCTTGCCTTGAGGTCATCCTAGAGGAGGCTGGCACAGCTCTCTGGCTCTCTGTACAGACTCAGTGACCTTGGGCAAGTCACTGGCCCTCTCTGAACCTCAGTATTCTCATATGCCCAACACCAGCCTTGCGTGAATAACATCAGCCTTAGGGAATTAACACTGGCAAGGGGTTTGGCAGCACAGAGCATACAGTAGGCAGTTCATAAATGCTAGCCCTGCCGCCTGCCCCCCCACCTCTGCTGGGCTGAAGGCAATGAGCTGCCCCTTTCTCCTAAGGAGTAATCAAAACAGCTCCCATTCATTGAGTACCTAGTAGGTACGAACACGGACCAGTGCAAACCCAGCCTCCAATCCCTTATGCCTCTCCAAGGAGCACGTACCACTCACCCCCCATTCATTCCTCATGCCTTTAAAGGCACTCTGAGAAGTGGGCTGAGTGGAGATAGCAGGGAGATGGGAGGCGAGCCAGATGTCCTTGCGGACCCATCTGACCACGGGATCTCCCTGTGACAAGTCCCGGGAGGGCACAAGGCATCAGCCTGGCGGCTGGGCTGGGCTCAGATTGAGCTGGAGAGGTGAGGCGCCACCAAGTGGTTGGGGTTCATGGGCTCCTCTGGAGGAGGCCCCACTTCCAGCCTCCCACCCTCATCCCAGACACAGACACCTCCCTAACCCGGCCACGTCTCCTGAATCAGCTGAGGACACGCGGAGCCCAGGAATAATGAAACGATCAGGCTCCAATCTGCTAAACAGCAATTTCTGGGCTTTTTCAGCACACACAGCTTTTATCAAATTGGTATTCTCCTCCTGAACACAAATGGCTTATTAGACATGACCCACTTATTCGCCGCGTCTCACTATCATTAATAACAGTTTCTTTTTGTGATTAAGTGAGTGGCTCCAAAACCTTCCTGTGGTCGGGCGCTTGGCTCAGCAGAGGGGCAGCCATGGGGGCTCCTCGGCATCCACTACTTGGTGACTTTGAACCTGGCAATGGTGGGAGAAGGCAGTCTGGCCCCTGCAGAGCAGCCTGGTCTCCTTGTTTCAGGAGGGACAGAAGGAGCCCCAGAGGGCTGACCCACTTGCCCAGAACTGCACAGGGGGTCAGTGAGAGGGAAGTCAGGTTCCCCTGAAGTCGGTGCTGCGACTTCTCTGTCCAGCCTCTCTTCTGGGCCTTAGCGGGACCTGGCCAGGGTTCAGAAGCGACATACAGCTGTCAGGGCAGAGCTGTGCCCCTACTAAGCACACCTAACACCAGGGGGCAGACAGAGACTACCACACAAAGGGCAAAACCTGATTTCCTATTGGGGGGGGGGCCCTCGGGGCCTCAGGAATGACAGAATAGCACCCAAATCCTTGGGGCCTGCTGCTCCAGGGACAGGATGACCATAAAACTCAGAGCCCCAGTCCTCATTTCTCTTGGGACTGCAAACTCAGGAAAACCCTTCCTTGGAAAACCCTCCTAGTCTAAGTTTTAACCATGCCAAGGAACTGAGCAGAGAGAGGAGGGGCGGGAAGGAGGAATTCCCAGTTTCCTTTAAATGGGAGGGAATCTGACAGGGAGATGAATATCCTGGAAAATGATCTGCCTTTACCCAACAGACCCTGTGGCCAGTCCCAGCTCAACCACTCACTCACTGTGTGACCTTGGACAAGTCCCTTCACCTCTCGGAGCCTTGGTTTCTCCATCTGTGAGTTGAGGGTCAAAATAACCCTTCCCCTATTCACCAGTGCTCCAGCCAGGTCAGTAGAAATTTGATGAGGGGTATAAAGGGTTCAGAGATGAAACACAGAGCACTTACACCAAACGTGGTGAGGCAGAAGGGTGCAGGGAGTTAGGCTTCCCAAAAAGCAGAGACCCTGAGAAGGGCTTTGGAAGCACCCACACCCCCTGCAACAATCCTACTCGTGCGTCAGGCCCCATCAAAGCCTCCTCTAATTACCTACACTCCCCCCGACTTTCCCATCAAAATAAATCACACAGTTCTCTGCTCTTTGTGCAAACCTCCCCCTGCACCCAGCTCTGGGCTTACAGTGCCCAACCTTGGTCCTGCAGCCTCTCCCACCAGACTGGAAAGGGACTGATGGAAGAAAGGTCTCCATTTTCATTTATGCTCTGGTCCCCATTCTGGAGCCTGGCTCACAGGGGTAGGGGAAGCTCCCACAGCGCCCACCTCAGAAGCTACAACTCTGCTGCCAACTTGGGCTCCTTTGGGGCTGAACGGAGCCTCTGACACTCAGGCAACCAATGTGGGATTGCTTGCTTGCTCCCTGGCTCCCATGGTGGCTGAACTGATTTTCCCACCTTTCCAGTCCTCGGGGCCAAGGATGAGGATGGATGGGTACCTGGTAGAAGGATGGCAGGGTCTTTCTGTCCACCCCCAGAGACAGACAAAAGCCCCTGGCATCCTTTTTCCCCTTTCACGCCTGTGGCTGGAAGCAGCAACCCCAACTATTCCAATGTCTTTGAGGGGCTCCCACCAAGCTTTCGTCACCCACCCTGCAGGGACACTTGCAGCCCTAGACTACCAGTTCTCAATAGGCAGGGTCTGCTGTCCCCTAGGACCTTTCCCAGTGGTTCCCAGTGGCATAAGGGGCAGGGGGGAGTGGGAGGGGATGAGGGCAGCTGCAGGGTTAAGCCCACAAAAGGGAAAGGCAGATGGGGAGAGAGGAGTGGGCGAGCAAAGTGTGTTCACAAGTGTGTGTGTGTGTGTGTGTGTGTGTGTGTGTGTGTGTCTGCAGGCAGAAGGGCAGGCAAGAGTTGTGCAGAGTGTGTGCGCCTGGACACCAGCTGGTAGGGTGTGAGCCCCCAACCGTAGTGCCTGTGTGTGTGTGCAGCGGGCATAAGTGTGAGTGTTTATGAGTGAGGAAGGGGATCTGGAAGGTGTCTGGAGATGTGTGAGGGCAGGAGTTGTGAGTGTGAGAACAGTGAGTGTGCTCCTGGCTGCGAATATCTGTGTAGTCCTGGAGGTGGGTGCATCGGCGCGAGTGTGTTGGGGAGTAGGAGGCTCTCCGCGAGGGCGGGATCGGGTTGCACACGGGGTGCCCCCTCCTCTGCAGGGGTGGTCGGGGTGCCAGGGCGGGTCCATGGACCCGGCAGGGGGCGCCACTGGACTCCCGCCAGGGCCGGCGCGGGTTCCAGCCCTGGGGACGGTCAAGTTGGAGAGGCGCAGCCCGGGGTGGGGTTGGGTGGGGAAGTCCGCGGAGGCGGCGACCGAACTCACCGTGGCCGGAGACGTGGTTGTCCCAGGGCGCGTGGCCCGCGGGCCGCGTGGCGCCTCCGAGTTGCAGGAAAAGTGCCAGGTAGTGGAGGGCGCCCAGCGTCACGGCGAGCGGGGCCCCCATGGTGCGCGCTCGGGCCGGGGCGCCGCCGCCTCACATCGGGGCTCAGGAGACCGCAGACCCCGCGCCCGTCGCTCCCTGCCCGATGCGGCCTGGCTGCCCAGCTCCGGCCGCTGCCCCTCGCCCGCCGAACCCGGCCCGGCTCCAGCCCCAGCCCTCGTCCGGCTCCGGCCCAGCCCCGGCTGCGGGTAGCGAGCGCACGCCCAGCCGGCCGCCTCCGACTGCGGGACTCTTCCCTTCCGCGGAAGGCCACTCCGCTCGGCGCTGCCGCCGCACCCCCTCCCTCTCACTCCCTCCCGCCCGCCCAGAGGAGGCGGCGGCGGAGGGATCTGCCGCTTGATTTATCATCAAAGTTTTGCCCAGGCTGGGATTTTTAAAGCGGTACCCGCAACTTCCCCTGCCCGAGAGTGCAAATGGGAGAGCGAGATGAGGTGGAGGAAGACCCCCTAGGGACCTAGTATCCGCAAAGCATAAGACAACTGGCTTCAGAAACAGATATACTATCCAGCGGGATAAGGAGAAAAACCACTCCACCTGCCGCCAGACCCAGCGCGCTCAGAGGGACTCCCAACTTTGCTAGCAGCGCAGTGTTGGGGTCAGGGGGTCGGAGGAGGTGGGGGTGAGGTAGGGGAGGAACCTGGGCTGAGGCACAGGGGACCTGTGATAGTCTTTAGTTCCCTGTGCGGACGTGTCCTTATGTCTATCCCCGTCTGAGCCTCAAAGTTTTCATCTGAGAAATGGGAAAAGCAGCTACCTGCAGGGGTCCTGGTGAGGACTTATGAAATCGTGTATGTTAAAGCGCTTAGCATAATGCCGTCTTCATGGTAGGAGCTGGATAGATATTACTGTTGTTATCCTCTCTGTGTCTCAGTTTTCCTGTCTGCATAATGGGAGTGAGGCTGGCCAGTTGCTCGGGCTCCTTCTAGCTTAGAGATGCTGGGCCCTACGCGGTGGATTGGATCGCCCCCTTCTGGACTGTAAATCTCCGTTCCTCGGACCGATGGGCCTAGATGAAATGTTGGAGGGGCGGGCAGGTAACGAAGACACTCCCATTCCCAAGACCAGGAATCCAACGAAAGCCTCCGATTCCGATTCCTTCCCTGACGGTTTTCCTGGAGCTATTGGGACAGACCTTCAGTAGAGACAAGAAGGCCGACCGGTGGCCTCCTTTAATTTAAATTTGAATTTCATTTAAATCAGAGACGTAGCTTCTCCGAGGTCCCCAAGAGAGGTCCTTTCCTGCCCTCATCCCTTATCCTCCCTCAGGCCTCTTTTCCTAGACGGTCATGTCCGCCGCGGTTTCAGCACCGCGGAGGAGGACAGCGTCAACTCCGACCCCCATCTTTTTGCCCTCAAGTACCTCGCCTAGAAGGGCTCTTAGATTCGAGGATTCAGCACCATGGACAGACCTTCCAGTTTCCGCTCCTGCCCCGCGGAATGAGAGTGAACGCTGGAAACAGACCACTCCCCTCTCCACAGACTACAGGTGGATCCAGCATTGTGGACAGAGCCCCAAGTTTGAGAATGAGGTTAGAACCCGAGGGACAGCTCCCCACCCCATCTTTACTCTGTCCTTGCACCCGCCCCCCCCCGCTTTCCAGTATTATGGCGGGCAGCACACTGGATGGGACCTGTGGTCGCCAGCAGCAATCCGGTTCGTTCACATCTATGGACAGCCCCTTGAAGTCCCAAATTACAAATGCTATGTTTCAGCACAACTGAGCCCCAACAGGAAGTTACTTTCAGCACTGTGGACAGATCCCCGCCGTTGACCCATCTTCCCGCCCGCATTCACTAGAGGAAGGGGTTGGTTTTGCCGGATTGGTCCCCTTCTTTTCACTTCCTTCCTACACAGAGATAACACCTAGGTTATCCTGGGATGGCCAGGTGTCTTGGACTCTACAAAAGTGTTTTCTCATTCATTAACTTGACCCTCACTCCCAATAGAAATGGACTCCAATGCCCCCATTATAAAGATGAAGGAGCAGAATCTTTGAAATCACATAGCAGCACCGAGACTGAAACCCAGACTCTAAGTTGCAGCCTGAGACCTCTCCAGGACAATGTGGTGGTAGAAGTCAAGCTCAAACCTAGGGCTTTCTCCTCTTAACCTACAGATTGTAGGCAGGGGGGCACAGACAAGGGGACAGGGAGGGAGGGGATTAGAAGAGTGAAAACAAGAGACTCCATTTGGGGGCTGCCAAGGAAGAATGTCAGAGTGGGACCACAGCCCACTGCTGCTCTGACAATAACCCATTGTTTGACCTTCAAGAATCATTTCTCCTCATAGTCTGGAACGAGGTTAAACACAGTGACCTCTAAATCTCCTTCAAGGACAGATATCCAGGGATTGTCTGACTTTGAAAAGGCTTACACTGTGAAGACTCTGCCCAAAACCTTCCAATGGCCTTGTTTATTACAGAAATCCCAGCTTCTCTAGCTTGTATCCCAGGTCCCAGCCTCACCTCCTGCACATGCCCTCAGTCCAAATACCATTTCTGCCATGTTTCCTCCCTCAACAAGCCTGATCTTCATTATGTCCTTACCCTTCTCAGTGCTTCCCCCTCCTCTTGCATGCCTTCCCCTCTGTCCAGCTAAGTGTCCCATTGACCAAGGCCCAGTCTAAGTTCCCCACAGGAAGAAATGAATTTTCCCAGCCCCCAAGCCTCTGTTGGCTCATCACTTGTACACAACACTGTGCTAAGAACTTGACTTATCCCACTTAATCTTCAGAACAACCAGGCCAAACAGAGTAGAATAGTGTGGTTCTAAGTGTGGATACTAGTTTTGAATCATGCTACTTCCTAGTTGTGTGACCTTAGACAAGTTTCTTAGCCTTTCTGTGCCTGAACTTCCTTATCTGTAAAATAAAGACTGTAATACTTCCATCACAAGATTATTGTGGGGACTAAATGAAAAGCACTACATAGAAAGCCCTTAGTGGTACAGAGTAAATACATGATACATGTTGGCTATTATTATTATCACTACTACTATTATTATTTGCAGATAAAAGCAGATGCTCAGAGAGGTTAGGTATCTTATCCAATGTCACACGGCAAGGCAGTTGTACAGCCAAAATATGTTTGATTCTAGAGCCCATGCTCTTAGGCATAATACTGAAGCACATCTAATGCAACTGCCCTCTTTGAGGAAACTTAGGAAACTAAGACCCAGAGAGGGTAAGTGACTCCCTCAGAGTCACACAGCCAGCCATGACAGAACTAGATCCAGGTGCCCTGTCTCCCAGCTCAGGGCTCTCCCTCTATAACAAACTATCCCATCTGTATTTCCTACAGCACCTGAATTGCAGTTTATAAATCACATTCACATCCATGATCTCATATAATTCATGCAACAAAGCCTGAGGCCAAAATTATTACCTTCCTTCTTTTACAGATAAGGACACTGAAGCTCAGAGAGATGTGGTAACACGCACAAGCTGGCACAGTGAGGCAAGGCAGAAGCTGGAGGTGAATGAAGACCCCCAGCCCCTATTTCACCCCTGTGTAATTCTGTCTGTTCTGCTCATGGATTCAAGTGCAGGCACTCCGGAAGCTAGATGCTTGGTAGAGGAAGGAGGAAACCAAAGACTATCCCAGAAAATAGTGTCCAGGAATTCACTAGGGTGGGTGATTCTCATCATTCTGGGATGCTCCAGGAGAGAGTAAACGTCCCATCCCTGGAGGCAAGCATCCCATGGTCACATGGATGCCATGAGACAAATATCCCTTTTCCCAGATGAGACTCCGAAGGCAGACATCATGTCGGTTATTGCAGGTGGGAAGGACAATCCTTTGATTTTATTACATATATTAAATAGCTATAACATATAATACAAATATATATATATATATATTATAAATATATATATGTGTGTGTGTGTGTTTAGATCTTATTTATCTGCAAGAGAGAGAGCATGAGTGGGAGGGAGGAGGAGAGGGAGAAGCAGACTCCCCTGCTGAACTGGGAGCCCAACGTGGGGCTCGATCCCAGGACCCTGAGATCATCACCTGAGACTAAGGCAGACGCTTAACCGACCGAGTCACCCGGATGCCCCAAGACAATCTTTTTTAAGTTCACCCCAGTCAGGGCATCTTACACTGTCCCCTGCCTCTGACCCAAGCTCCCTGGAGAGCCTCCACCCTCCCCTTGACTCTGGGAGGCCACCCTCTCCCGCCCCTCCTTGAGAGGTGTCACTTGAGCACCATGGCTCTGTCAGTGGTAACAGCGGTAAGATTTGTCCTTTTAATCCAGAATCAATAACAAATTTCATTTAAAAATAAATTAAACCAGGCATTGGAAATCATTCACCGTGTGGGCCAGGGCCCTATATAGCACCGTCTAAATGGCTTCCTTTCGCTCATCTATCAATGCCAAGAGGGGGGAAATACCTAAGCTGCCTGATTCATGGAGAAACTACTTAAATGTATCAGCCCCTAACAATGAGCAATGTGAGCCCAGAGTTGCGCCTTTTAACACACCAATAACACGTGCAGCGCGGCTTCATGAGAGCTTATCAGAGACCCCACGGTCACTGGCTTCGAGGGACCCCATTTATAAGGGGGAACAATGGCTTCAGTATGTAGCCGCCTAATTTCCAGAATGCATTACTGAGCTCCGAGGAGCACTGGAATTCTATTAGACTCTTATCTGCCATGGGAGGGTGTGAAACGGCAGGGAAATCCAGACTTGGCATGGACATGCCCAGAAAGTGCGGGGCCTGACCCGTGGAGGTGAGTGAACTAACCTGGGGGGGGGGGCAGGCGAGGTCCCGGATGTGTGAAAATATGTGCGTTAATAGAGCTCGGGTTTCCAGCGATTACGTTTACATCAGCGAATAAAACTTGGCAATAAAACATCAGAGCTGCGTCTCAGACAGCATTTCCTTTTACAGCCCAGTGTATTTCACTCATTATAACAGGAGGCAAGGAGCTTCAGGTGTCCCCATTTCTCCCCCTTTAATTAAATTTCCTAAATTACTGCCCAAGATTTGGATAAAGCGAAAGACTTACGGCTCCGCTAATCGCCAACGCAAGCTCCCGCCCCTCACTGTGGTGGCCCTGACTGTACCAGGTTCCAATATTATTAAAGTGAAATACTGTGAGCACTGCCTGCCTGGGCTGCGGTTTGTAAAAGGAGATGGAGCCTCGGGTGAGAAATTGGCCCAGGCTCAGGAAAGAGGCCTGGGTTCCAGGATGGGCTTTTCTATCACCTCGCTGTGTGACCCTGGGCAAGTTACTTCTCCTCTCTGGGCCTCACAAGTCCGTTCCCCCTCGCCCCCCTGCCTTTCCCTAAACATCCATCCTGAGGCACTTAGAACTGACTGGGGGCTGGGGCAGCCCTTGAAGGCACACTGGGATGACTTGGGGGGGCTTTAACAATATGAATTCTAAGGCCACACCCCAGAGATACTGACATAATTGGTCTGGGTTGAGGTCTGGGTATCAGGCTCCTAAAACATCCCCCAGGTGACTGATGCCAGTGGCTGGCTGGGGTTGAGCACCACTGGCCTTGACACCGGTATGAGATGTTAGTGTACAAGCGCCTCTGAGGAGTCTAGCTGAGCCTGCGGAGACCCAAGCCCCGCCCGGGGGCTTCTCTCTCAGTCTGGCTGGAACAGGTGTCTGGGCCCCTGGGTTTATCTCCTGCAGGGATCCAGGGGGCCACAGAGAGGACTGCAATAGGGTGAAAGGATAGGGGCTCTTCCTCTTCTGTTCCTAGAATTGGGTCCTGCCAGCCTCTGGGGCCAGGAAGCCACCGCTCATCTGGAGGGCGGCACGGGGTGTGCCGAACGGTGACCCCCACCCAGGTCTAGGAGGGCTCTTCTCTTCTGCTGATGGATTTATCCATTCCCCACAAGGGTGGCAGGATCCAGGAGTGGCCTCCGCAGCAGCTGGGCCATGTGCCTGTCGTAGGAGCCAGCCTCCAGGTTCTGATGCCTCTGTCCACGTGCCCCACCTTTGGTGCCGACCCAGGTTGCCGCCTGCGCGGGTTCAGAGCCTCCCTCTGCACTCTGCCTCTCTCAGAACCCATGTTCGAACTAGGACAGGCTGAGCGAGGGCCAGGCCTGGGCCAGAGGCCTGGGGCAGGAGGACGTCGTCCTGCCTGTCCCTGCCCCTGACAGACTGCGTAACCTCATGAAGACCTGTGGGGCCACTTGGAGGTACCCGAGTGCACCACACAGAGTGAAAGCATCATCTAGAACCTAGAATTTAAAATGTCACCATTTTTTAACAGAGAAAGGTCATCAAGGATCGGCCCCCATTTCTCCCATTGTAGAGACAGGGGAACTGAGGCCCAGAGAGGGGTGATGACAAGCCTGTGATCTCACAGGGAAGAAACGGCAGAGCCAGGCCAAGGACCGAAACCCCCTGACTCCAGAGGGGTCTTTCCTCCACATGTCATTGCCTGAGGAGGGCAGAGAGCGTCCAAAGACCTTCCACCCCATGGTTTCCCATAGGGGGCACCTCTCTGAGGTCCAGAGAGCGCTTGTAAGCTCTGGCCCTCACATTGTAACCCAAGCCCAGAAGTTGGGCTCTACCAAGGCCAGTAAGGTGTGCACGTGGTGTGTGTCTGTGTTGTCCCAGCGAGAGGCCTAGTGATAATCTCCATCAAAGGCAATTAACTGCATCAGAGAGACGGGGTTCCTGGGCCCTTTGCCCCACGAGCTGGGTGCTTATTAAACACGACAGGACAGCAGAGACTCTGCCAATTCAAGGCTCTGCTTTGTAGGAGTGTTTTTTTTAAATGCTGAAATGACTTTAATGGCACGCTTCACGCCAGTCTAAATATTCCACGGCTGTGACTAATTAGCTAGACCGACACCGCCCAGTGGAAAGCAAACGCAGCCTGCTGGTGTAATTTTAAATTTTCTAGTAGCCACAATAAAAAAACAAAGTAAACAGAAACAGGTGAAATTAGTTTAATAATACATACATACCCCAAATATCGTCATTTCAACATGTGACCAATATAAAACATTAGTGAGATATTTTACATTTCTAGTATGTACCTCGTCACCAGAATCTGGGGTATATTTTATACGCAACGCCTCTCAGTTTGGGGGGGCCCACTTTCAGGGCTCAACAGCCCCATGGGGGGCAGGGCCTCCCCAGCCGACCACACCAAGCTGGACCACTCCAAGGGGCGGCCTGGGACGAGTATGTCCACGGATCCTGTGCAGGGTGTGCTCGGCGCTGGAATGAGACCCTGGGGACCTGGGACTGGCACCATCCAGGTGACTCGTCACAGCACCATGACCAGGGCACTCGCCGCACCTCGTAAGAGCCACCGTGACGTGGGCTGGACATCCCACATTAGTCTGCCCTTGGCTCCCCTGCTGTCCCCCTGCCCCCCTGCTCTGGTTACCCTGGCCTCCTGGTGGCTCTCCAAATGCCCCAGGGATGCTCCTGCCTCAGGGCCTTTGCATTTGCTCGTGTTCCCTGAAACACGGTTCTTTCAGATCTTGTCTCTGATCAAATGTCGCCCCGACCATCTTACCCCAAATGCCCCTCACCTTTCTCTGTCTCAGCGCTTATCATTATCTGCCACTGTCTCTGCTGATATCTTGACTTTCTGTCTCCCTCCCTGCAGTGTGAACCCCATGGGAATAAGGGCTGTATTTGTCCTGTGCTCCAGCCAGGCCCTGGGGCACAGTGCGAGCTCAACAAGTGATTACTGAGTGAACACACAAGTGTGATTTTTGAAACTTGTTTGTGCCCGTCTCCCCCGCAGCTTGGGAGACCCTCAAGGGAGGGACCAGGCTGGTTCTGCTCATCCCCTTGTACTGCAGGCCCCATCACATCCAACAGTGGCCATCCGACCAGTATCTGATCTTTGCTGGTGACGTGATGAGAGCTTGCCCTTAGGGTCCAAATCTGAACCCACTGGGACCCCGGGCAAGTGTCCTCACCTCTCTGAGCCTCCGTTTCCCTGTCTGAGACACGTGCTTGCCCTCCCCTCACCCTAGAGCTGTTGCAAGAGCAGAGGACATAGAATCTGGGCACCCAATTTAGCAAGTAGGCACCAGGCCAGCTCTCGGCATACCAGCTAATTGAAACAGCCCTGGGTTGGGGGCCCGTGATTCTCCCTAGCGGAGACTGGAGAGGTCGGAGAACTTGGCCCGGGAGCCACATTTGCTTGTTCTCACTCACTTCTACCCACACCCACTGCAATTTTCTCCCCAAGCTCCCGTCCATGCCCTTCCCCAAATACCACCTGCTCCAAATCCTTGCCATGGCCCAATTTCCTAGGTCACTGGTTTGATTCAGTGGATATTCCCCAGGTGGGCTCCTGTTTGGGTCTGGAGAAGTCTGAGGAGTGAGGGAAGCTGAGAGTCAGGCTTGGACGGATGACCATGGTGCTGCCTGGAAATCACTCACATCTCTTCCAGAACTGGCTCCTGTGTCAATTCCTGGAGGGGCCAACCCCCCCCCCCAGGGCTCTCCTTGTCCCTTGTCCTCTCCTCAAGGTTCTTGGGGGGGCTTCTAGCCCCACTGGCAACAATAGGGATGAGGCTGTCTGCCAGGCCATGTAGCCCTTGGTAGCATTAACAGGAGCATACAGCCTAGAACAAGGGAGGAGATGGTTTGTCCTATTCTTCTCTGTCCAGCTCTGGTCTCCCCTATCCCTGACCCAGACTCTTCTGCCCCTTTCAGGGAAGGGGGCATAGGGATGGGATGGGCCTGCAGACCACATGCTTTCGGCATCTGGAAGGACTGACCGGTCTGGCTCGGGCTGTCATCGGCCCTGACCCAGGCATCACCTGTCTAAAGCACACCCCCTCCTGAACGGCCCCTCACATCCAACACGCCTCCCTCCAAGGCTCTGCTTTTCCCCTCAGTCCTGCCCTGCTTTAGGCTTCCCTGTCTCAGGCAATGCCCCCTTCCCAGTCCCCCCAGCTAGCCTGCCCCCCGAGATGGAATCTGTCCTTAAGCCCCTCGTGGAACCCCTCTCGGCATGCACGTTCTCTGAGCTGACAGGTGGGTGGGCACTTCCTAGGTGCAGAAACTTCCCGTGTCCCCGGTGCCCACCCCTCATCCCACCAGAAGTCAGAGGGAGCGCTTCGATCAATGCAAATCCCATCCTCCTCCCCCACTTAGAGCTCTGGATGGTTCCTGCTGCTTAGAATAAAATCCAAACGGCTTCCTTATGTGACCTCACCTCCCACTAGCTCCCCCCCACTCTTGCTTCCAGCCATTTGGCCTTCTGGCGGTTTCTGGAATGTACCACGCTCCCTCTCACCACAGTTCCCTCTGCCTGGAACATGCTCGCACCTCTTCCAGAACTTGGTTCCTGGGCCAGTTCCTGGAGGGGCCAACTCTCCCGCTCGGGACTCTCTTTGCCCCCCGTCCTTTCCTGAGCAGCGCTGCCACCCTGACAGGGCTGTGAGCACCTCCACAGGAAGGTCGGATCTCCCTCACTCTCACATTCTCCGAGACTGGCACAGGGTCAGGCCCCAGTAAATCCCACTGAACGAGTAGGGGAGGGAAGCCATGGAGAAATGAAGAGTTGTAATAGTTCGGGGAGTGGAGGCTGTGGGCCCCTGGGGGCCTGATTGCTGTATTTCAGCCATGAGGGGGTCAGGCCCCACTGTGACATCAGCTCCCTGTACCACTCTGGCGTTTGGGTCCTCCTCTGGGCCTCAGTGTTCCCAGGAGGATGAGGGGCTTGGGCGAGACTTGGAAGGCTTCCCCGCCCCTTGGGGGTCTTTATTCTGGGATGTGAAGGAGGCGGGCAGGTGGCAGAGCCCTGGAGGTGGGTCTGGGGAGGGTTAGACAAGGTCCACGCAAGGACAAACGCTCCCCTAGCCAGAGCTGTCTGGCTGCAGGACAGGCTGCCTTGGGAGAAAGTGAGCTCACCACTGCTGGAGGTGTCTAATCAGGGGGCCATAGGGAAAACCCCCGTATTGCCTGAGCAGTCGGACTCATGACCGGGCACCCAGCCTAGAACTCAGAAAGGCACAGGCTCAGGAGGTCAGTGTCCGCTCTGTTCATATTAGCTGTGTGACCTCAGGCAAGTTGCTTCAGCTCTCTGAATCTCTCAGGGGGCGTAATCCAGGACACGGAGGAAGAGCTTCGAACTCGCGATGTCTTGAGAAGATGCATGGGGCCTGGAGTGGTGTACGTGCGTGATAAGCAGCAGCACCCGCCCCTCCCGGCCTGCACATCCAGGATGATGAAAGTTCGGGGTGCACACAGAACAGTTAGGCTGCTTCACCCCCGGAGTCCAGCAAGCGCCCGGCCCCCAGTCACAGGTGGTGTGGTGTGCTCCCTGGATGGACCCATGTGCCCACGGGAAAGGGCAGGCTTGAGCAGGCCCCCTCACCCTGCCGGGTGGCCCGCCATCCACGGGCCTGTGACTGTCTCCTCCTGCACCCCTTCCCCCTCCCCTCCTTTCCACGCCTCCCAATCACGGCGAACTGCCTCATCAATCATGTTCTCTCTAATTAACTTCTAATTTACCTCTTTAGTCAAATCTGTTTACAATCAGAGACAAGAAAACACGCAGCAGCTCGAGGTGCGGACGTGGGTCCCTGCTCCAGGGACCGTGGCAGATCAATCAGCCCTTGACCGGGGGTGGGAGCCTCGCTTCGTCTTTCCTCCAGGGAGGCCCAAGAGCTCTAAAGGGCAGGGGTGGGGGGTACAATGGCCCAGTGCCCTGGCATCCAGCACCCCTGTCCCCAGGGGCCACCCTGCACCCCTCAGCCTCCCGCAGGCTCCCTTCCCTCTGGGCTTTCCGCCTCACCAGGTGGGGAGCTCCTCGTGAGCAGACACACGGCCACATTCTGGTTGTACGTCCTCAGAAAGTGCCTTGGCGACTCTGAACTTCTGTTTCCTTGTTTGCAAAGTCAGGGATCAAATACCATCTCCCTCTTTGCGTGTAGGCAATGAGTCCAAAAGGGGTCCCCATCTCTAGGCTGGCCCGGCTAGGCCTGAACACTGAGCCCAGCGTGGAAGGATCATGGGTCTGGTTTGGTTGGGTTTTGTTTCCACATTTTGAACGTTTAAAATCTTTAAAAAATTTGAATTTTCTTCAACTCAGGGGGAAGTTGCAAGCACAGCATGTGGTACACCACCGTCTCCGAATATTCTAGCACGTATTTTCTAGAACGAAGACTTATAAAACCACAGTACAGGCACCGCAATCAGGGAATTTGTGTTGAAGCATCACTACCCTTTCATCTCAGCCGGACCCTCTGCCCCTCTTACTGGCCCTGGGCCGAGCCACATGACCCTGCTGAGGCCCAGTTCTGGCCTCTGTGAAGGGGGTGGAAGAGGTAAGAATCCAAAGTCTACCATGCAGGGCTGCTGTGTGACATCCACAGTCGGTGCATGGGAAGCAACCTGGGGCAGGGGTGCGAGGTCCTGTCCATGCTGGAGGCGAGAGGGAGGCCCAGGGAGGCCAGGCCTTGTTCTAGGTCACGCAGCATGACGGCCACAGTCAGATCCCATGGCCTTGAAGAGACAGAGCCCCGAGTCATGGGTGGCTCTTACGTTCTCCCCCCAGGGATGGATCAGAAAGCCCCAAGGCTTGTCTTCAGGCTCCGTGACCTACGCAGAGGACGCAAACCGCAGCCATGCAAAGTCAGAAGCAGGGAGGGAGGTGAGAGGTAACGATTATTAATGGCACACCAATAATACTAACAATAAATAATGAGCAGAGTCACCTTAGAGGAGGTCCCTCGTGGGGGTGGCATCTGGGCTTGCTGCAGTGGGGAGGGCCTGGCGCCCCGAGGAGGGAAGGAAGGACGCCCACACTGAGGGCGCCGTGCCCTGCCTGCGGGGGACTCTCAGGGGAGCCTGTGATCCCCTGCAGCGGACAGCGAGGGGTCCCTGTGGGCTCCGGGCCTGTCTTCCCACAGTGCACCCCCTTCTGCCTCCCCTCACTTGCCCACATACCCACACACTGGTTCATTTGATTTGCAGTCACCTAGAATGTCCCCCCAGCTCTGCCCTTGGCTGCCCCTTCTCATTGTTCAGGTCTTAGCTCAAATATCTCCCAAGAGAGGCCTTCCAGAAGCATCTTATCTCCAGGAGCTCCCACCCCCACCCCCAGGCTGATTTGATTCACTCTTCATCCCATCACCTTGTTTCCTGCATCTCACTTATTTCTATCCAAAGTTACATCATTTAATTATCTTCTTCTAATTGGTCTGGGCTTGCTCAGTGTCTGTGTCCCCCGAGCTCATGGGTTCCTCCCGAGCAGGGACCTCTGTTTTGTTCATTCCTGTCTCCCCAAGACCAGCATGAACACAGGAGGGATAGGGCAAAATGAATCCTGAAATTACCCAGTCGTTACTGTCTGCTCCAGTGCCTCTTGATGTGGGGGACATGGAAACAGGATCACACAGGGCCCCTGCCCTCCCCAGCTTACAATCCTGCTCAGTATAAAATCACAGGTTCTCATGATGGGGGGACAGCTGAGCCCAGCACCTGCACCCAGCACAGCCACTGGGACAGAACCTGCTGGGACAGCCCTCCAGCTGGGAGATGGAGTCCTAGTTCCCAAGCCAAGCCAGTGCAGCTCCAGCCCAGCTCTGCCCCAGCTCGCTGTCCTGCCTGCTGGAGACCTAGAATGACACCTGTCCCCCACGGGTCCGAGGGGGCTCTGAGACGGGCTCCCACCGACGCCCTCCTTTGTCACGGAGCCCTGACTGGTGGCAGCAGGTGGAGCATGAGGGGCTCTGCCAGGCTTCCTCCAGCCGGGGAGCCCCTTCCTGGGAGCGGGGATCTTATTCAAGGACCAGGAGATGCGCCCCATCCTCCTGTCTGGAGGCTCGGGGAGATGACAGCTTCTGGCGATGGGGAAAGCCTCTGCCGCTGGCTGCACTGTTTGTTCATATTCCTGTTTCCCTGCCCATGTTTCTCGTTCCAGACTGTGTAATTAGGTGTCCAGGGGTGTCTCTGATTCTGTTCCGATAGAATTTGCCTTGTTTAATCGGTAACAGGATGGCTGCCTCTGACAGCTGTTTTTCCTAGGAAAAAAAAAAAAAGGCTGTTAGGGATGGGGCAGTTTGGGAGGCAGGTGGGCTGGTATCCGGCTCCTTGGCTTGGATTTCCCTTTGTCACCGACTTGGGCCTGAGCCCTGGGCCCCGTACTGTCCCCTTCCTGGGCCTCAGTGTGCTCACTGGTGGAACAAAGGGAGTGGGCCCTTGCGATCCCTCCGAGGTGACTCTGAAATAGACGGGTGGGCCGTGACCCACTGAGCCCGCGGTGGGCTGAGCTCATGGAAAGTCATTTGTGGATCCATTTAAATCCAAGGTGGCATTTTTATCACTGTGTTCTTAAATGTAATTGCCATTTAATTAGATTAATGGTAATTAATAACGCTAATAATGTACTGTCCTTTGGGATGATGACATTGCAAACCCACCTTCTGGAGGTGGACCTGGGCCGCGCTGAGTTCCCGTGATTCCCTCTTCTCTCCCCACTCCCTCTGATCACCTGTTCTCCGCACGCTGGGTTGGGATTGCCTCTTGTCACGGTAGTCTTCCCATTAGACTGAGAAGGGCTCCAGAGGGCCAGGGACCAGCACAGGCACTTCCGTACACTACCCCCCAACAAAGAGAGGGACTGGCCCAAGGAAGAGACTAACACATGCTGGACGGAAGGAAGGAGGAGTCGTGGGTTGGTGGACAGGTGGTCAGAGAGGTGGGTGAATGAATGGCTTTAGTCTCTGGCCAGGGGAGGTGACCGAGTCAATTGACCCCCTCGGGAATGTAACCTGTGCTCCCCCGCTTCCACCCAAACAAGTCGAGCCCACTCTAACTCCATAATAGCTTTCAAATATGCTCTCTCCTCCCCATCCTCAAGGTCACCACCAAGGTCTGCCTAGACTACAGCACCAGCCCTCTCCTTCAGCATGAAATGGGAGGGTCATTCACATTCGTTCAGAGCCCTTCCAGGGCCCCACTGTGTCTTCTGAACAGAGTACCACCACTTGGCCTTGGCCTTTGAGCATTCCCAACCTGACTCCTGTTCACCTCCCAGTCCCGTTTTCTATCTCCTCTCCTCTGCAACCTCCTCCCCACCCATCAAAAGCTCACCACCCTACACGGTTGAATTCCAATGCCACCTCCATCACGATGCGCTCCATGATACCTCAGGAAGAATGAGCTGCTCAGCAATGCCTACAGTGTGTGTGTGTGTGTGTGTGTGTGTGTCTTTGACAGTATCGTCCCTCCTGCCTGCCATGAGGACTCCCAACCCTCACAAGAGTGTTGGGATACATTTTATTGATGATTCTTGGGCTTTGAGGTCAAGATTCAGCTCTTGCCCAGAATACTTGTGTAGCTATCCAGCCTCTTCCCTTTCCCAAGCCTCGGTTCTCTCATCTGTAAAATGGGGACAGCAGCTTGCCCTTCACAGAGTTGTGGTGACAATTAATTGGATTTGGGTCTGTAAGGCTCTTTCCTGCCTCTCTGCCTCTGCCCCTCTCAGAGCCTTTCCCGGGAGACCCTCCTGTCTCCTTTCCTGGTAAAGTTCCCCTTGACCTTTCATCCCCAGGCCATTGTTGCCTCCTTCTGGAAGCGAAGCATCAGGAACTCCCAAGACTTGGGTCAGATGTTCCCAGAATCACCGCTTCCCACCCTGACTCAGGGTGCCTTTGTGTCTGTCGCTCTGACCACCAGGACCCTGGGCTAGGTGCGGCCACTCCAGACAGTGGGCCAGAAGGGACGTAGAGGTTAAGGACAGGAGGGACCCAGGTCCTGCTGCATCCATGGTGGCATTTCCTTCATGCAGGTAGCCAGCTGGGTCCTTTTCCCTTTGCTTTGCTGTTCATTCCTTCATCCTCTCTTCCTTCACCCGTCCCCTCCCATTCTCCCTCCTTCACTGGGTTGTTATACTCCACACACTCCTGGGATCATTTTTCCCTCCACTGCTTCAAACCCTTGCATGGTTTCCCACTCTGTGTGGAAGAAAATCCAAATTCCTCACTGTGACCAACAAGGGCCTGTACAGCCCGCTCCCTGCCCATCTCTGCAAATTCACCTAGCTGTCATCATTCACGTGGCACCTAGCTGCTCCTTAATATGCAAATCATGCTCCTGCCCCAGGACCTTTGCACTGTTTCTCCCTTCTGCCTAGAATCCTATTCCTAACTTTCTTTGGCACCTGCTCTTCTTGTCAATTCTGTCTCAACTCAGCATCACCTCCTCAGAAAGCCTTCCCTGACCATCCAGACTGAAAGAGCTACTCTTCCTTCCTGTCACTCTCTTTTATTTTGTGTATAGCTCCCAGGGCCATCTTGAGCTGTCTTGCTGGTTTGCAGGACAAGGAGCCTTGTTTGTTCTCCAACCCCACAGCCACACATGGGGCCTGGCACATGGTAGGTGCTCAGAAATGATTTGCCGAGGAAATGCTGCAGGGGCTCGTGCTGGGCACTCAGCAGAGAAATGGAGGAAGGCGGCTCCTACTTTCAGGCAGCTCACGGGGCAGGTCAGGAGAAGCAGGCTTGGGGAAGGCTCCCTGGGGATCTGGGGAGAGCAGGGAGGGGGTGAAAGAGGAACCGGGGCCTCGGGGCAGAGGGCAAAGTGCATGGGGTTCTCAGGACCTCTGCTCGTCGTGTTCTGGTTGATGAGGGGTGCATCTGCCTATGAGAACGGGACCCATGCTCCTGCCCCCAGGGAGGGCAGTGTCTGGCCCTGGGCGAGTCTTGAGTGACAGCAGAATCATCACAGAGCAGGAACACAGGGACGGACGAAGGCCTGGGGGGAGGGAGCACCAGAGAGGCTGTAAGCAGTGGGCAGGTGGTCAGGTGAGGCCCACCCCGACACTCTGGTTCAACACCCAGCCCCTTAGAGAACAGCTGTCGGGTATGGCACACTCACTCTTTGCTCCTAAAGGACCTTAGCATGGGTGTTTGCTGATGGAAGGGCTGATGCCCTCACAGGTTCACTTGTTCATTCAGGAAGGTATAAATAAAGATGAATCAGCTCCCCGTCTAGTGGGGAAAGGGAACAAGAAAATCCGCTAACATAAGGATGACGGTTAATGATGGTATGACCCTTGATTAGCACTTAACAAGCTTGTCACAGGTCGAGACGGCGAGTAGTATCACTGAGCACTATTCCCATTTTACAGATGAGGAGGCCGAGGCCCAGAGCGGGGATCGCACAACTGGGGAGGAGCAGGGCTGGGTTTGAACCCAGGGAGCCTGTCTCCAGCACCCATGCCCGGTGCCCACCGGTCCGGGGGCCAGCCTGGTGAAGCTTGCTTGCATATCTTTTCATCTTAATTACAGAGAGACACTGGCTTACAGCTGGTAAAAGCAGAAACCTGTCCTCAGGCCTTGCTCTCAGGAGGGCTGGAGTGAGGTGAGGAGGGAAGGCAGCTGGCCAGGGCCATGTCCTGTCCTGGCCACTTAATGAGCTTAACTGATAACCGCAGGCTCGGCCGGGTTGCCGGCTGTACACCACTGGCAGGGTGGAGGGTGGCCATGGGGCCAGTGGGCGGGGCCTGAGAATCCCCAGCTGTTTGAGCAAATAGCCAGTCTCTGTGACACAGCTGTGTGACCTTGGACACATTCTTTGACCTCTCTGTGCTTCCTTTCCTCATTTATAAAATGGAGGTGAGCATGGCAACATTCTTGGAAGATGCTCCCGGGACACAGCCAGGGGCTGGGGACGGTGGCCTTCAGTTTGGAGGCTACCTGGCACGTAGTAGGCAATCGGTACATTTTCTATTCCAGTCTTTGGAAGGTCTCAAAGAAGAACAGAACATTTGCATAAAGGAGAGAAAAGCAGCTGTGGTCGGGCCGAGACAGACTCTCATCTGGCTGTCGCTGACACGGGCGGTGACCTGGATCCTACTTCTCTCTGGGCCTCAAGTGTTCTCATCTGTAAAATGGTACGGCGCCATTTCTTTGCCTCCTCCCTACACTCTGGTGATGCGGAGACGAGCATGGTGGGCTGTCATGGCATTTAGTTGGTGCTCGATAAAGGAGCCCCCGCCACGTTTGGGAGGGCTGGATCTGCTGATCGTGAGTGATCGCGGGACAGTCCCCTACTTTCTTGGGCCTCTTGTTTTCTCGTTTGTAAAACGGTCTGACCCCAGGCATGCTTTCCCTCAGCTCTGTTGTTCCTGGAATTCAGCAGCCTTGGTTACTGTCTTCTCTGAAACCCACCTCAACCGCACTAGTGGGGAGGGGGTGAAGTCTCTGCCATCCTGGGAGGGGCTGGAAGGGGGGGGCAGGGATTGCTATGTCTGATTCCCGAGGGGAGTGAGGTCCCCGCCCACTGCTGCTTCTTGCCTGTTCTAGAGGGGTTGGGGTCGCTGCGCTGGGGCAGGAAAAGACCAGACTTCCGCGGTGGGGTGGGGGGTCCCAGGAATGCTCGGGGAGGAGGGCCTGGGTCCGGATTCTCCATGGAGCGGAGCGGGGCTGAGTGGGCGCAGCGTGGAGGCAGGGCCGGGGTGGGGGGTGGGTGGGCAGATTCATTGCAGCCATTCCTCTCCCCCTGCAGCGCCTGCTTCTAATGAAATTTTACGGCAGGTGGAAATGATAGGACTCTGCCAGCCCTAAAAGCACTTCTATTTATTCATTAAAGATATTTATATACTGAGCAGCTCTCCCGGGCGGCCCCACCCGCCTCTGGCTGGGCCATTAAGTGGTGCTGGGGAAAGGCTCTCGGTGCTGGGGAAAGGCTCTGGGGGCAGGGGTCCCTCCCTGCATGGTGACCTGTGGCTCTGCCTCAGCCTGTCCCCACAGGCCACCTCCTCCTGGCCCCCAGCACCAGCTTCTCCTCCTTGGGAGCGTGCCCCAGCCTCTTCTTGGGGCTCCTGCTCCCACGCTGTTGTCCACGAGTCCTCCATCAAGCAAAGGAATCTTTTCAAAACTCAGATGGCGTTCCTTCCTGGCTCAAACTGCTCCATGGGCCTCAGGGCCCTCAGATCTGGCCCCTGTCTCCCTCCTTGATCTGCTGCCCTAGCAGCCCCTGCCTCACTTGGGGGTCCAGCCACGTGGCTCCTGGCTCTTTTCTGGAGAATGATGGTGCTATCCATTTCAGAACTCCCCATTACACATTCTTTGTTTACCTGTTTATTGTCTCTCCGTCTGTCCCAGGAGCTCCTTGAGGTCAGCAACAACACCTGTATTGTTCCCCACACAGCTTACGGTGGGTGTTGAGTAGCTGATGTGGGGGGTGTGCCCCGAGCTGGTTGCAGGTGGATTTCCACAGGCTGACCCCTCAGAGACCCTCTCGTTCAGTCCTGGAATGAAGGAGAGCCGAGACTCCAAGAGGGGAGGGCCGTGGTCTTGTCTGAAGGAGGCTGGGCTTGAGGCCCCAGTGTCCTGCTCTTCTGCTCGGTGGCATTTCCAGTCTGGGCCGCTCACTGAGGCCCCACCCACGAGCTGGAGATTCCTCCGCGGTGGCCAGACCTAGGTCCCAGCTTCTGCAGCCCCTACCTCTGGTGCCTTTTCCCATCCGTTCCCTGGGGGCCTCCTGCAGCCTTCCTGCTGCCTTAGGGGCCGAGGCCTTGCTTGTCCAGCATTATCTAGGGTCTGGTTACTTCCCAGACAAACTTGGGAGGTCAGATCTTGCTTCAGGGGTCAGAATCTGTTTCTGTATCATTCGAGGACTGGGGGAGCCTGCAGGAAGGGGAGGCCACGCGTCCTAGAACAAGCTCTGTGACTAGACGTGACGCCAAGCTCCCAGAAAGCAGAGGAATCCACCTGTGTGTGATTCTGCCGGGTTCTGCCACGTCCAGGAGCTCATTCAGCCCTTGCCCTGGGGACCTCAGAGCAGTCTCAGCATCCCTAAAGTCCCGTTTTACCCGGCCCCTGCCCCTTTGCCTGTGCGATTCCGTCTCGAAGGACTTTCTACCTCTTATTTTTTGAGACTCATGGCCCTCTTAAGACCCCTGTGAACGTCACTTGAGATAACAGATATGGCGCACTGTCCTGGCTTTCCTGATCCCTCCTATCAGATTTGGGGACCCTCTCTGTCCCTTGCGTCTCTTAAAGCTCGTTATCGCTTCCTCGGGACACCCTGTTGGGCAACTGTGGGGAGTTAACTTCAGGCTGGGGTGCACAGCCACTGTGCCCAGCATGAGGCCCCGTCCAGAGCAGGTGTGCAGCGGACATGCCCTGGGCAGGGTTGGGGGGGGTGGGGAGCAGGAAGACGTGCGCTGGGAGGTTACAGTGACACGTAACATGGGTTGGGGGGTACAGAAGAGGAGTCTGAGCTCAGTGGACAGGTGAGGGGCAAGCAGATGGGGGAAGGTACGCAAGGATCCTCACTATGAGCTGCTGGAAGGCGGCTCCTCCTCCCCATTGCTGCAGAGAGAAAGCCTAACCTTCCAGATGTTTCTTGGACTTCCCCCTTCGCATGGTGGAGCAGCCAGGGCCACACTCATGTGATTGCCCATCTCCAGCCAGGAAACCTGGCCTTGGGCCCCCCACCCAGGCGAGTGTCGCAGCCAGCTGCCCAGATGTGGGAGCGAGGGGCTCAGGGAGCAGGGGCCTGCACAGCCACCGTGGGCTCCCGTCACAAGACCATCAACGGGCTGCTTCTCTGGGGCTTCCTGAACAAGTGCACCAAAGGCTTCTGCCTCTGATGCATTCTGTATGGAGAGAACGGGGCGGGGGGCTCCCCAGCGGCCTGCTGCCACTCTCCAACCTCCCTCGAGCCCCTTCTCTGCCAGTTGGTTGGGAGACAGGGCAGCTCTGAGGTCAGGAGTATGGAATTCAGAGCTAGTCTGCTTCTGTTCTGGGCCCAGATTTGTCAGTTTGTAAGCCACAGGCCCTGGCGTCTCGTGTCATCTGTGAAAGGGGGCTGATGACAAAGTATTTACCCTTAGGAATGAGGGTGCCATGAACTGATTGGAGAGAAGCACGAGCTCACAGAATGGGCTCGATGAGTACTAGCTAATACGTCCATGTGCAATCAATCCATCCTTCTAAAACACTAGATGACTTCACTCCTAGGAGAAATGTAAGTGAAGACGCAACCACCGTCGCCATCAGACAGGCAGAGACGCCAGGGTGGGCGCCGTGCTCGGTGGGGGGAGTGCAGGGGGCCCACGGACTGTCGATGGAGGGCGAGCCACGTGGCAGCAGGTATCACAGGGAAAAACGCACATTCTGACTCAGCAATTCTGCTTGGGAGTTTAAACTCACACGTGTGTGAAATGGCCAAGGATGTTCACTGCAGCATTTTAACGGCCAAAGACTGGAGACACCCAAAAGTCTCTGAATGTGATTAGCGGAATCACGTGTGCCCCTGCCACGGTCGAGCTCAGCGACGGAAGGAGTGGGGCCACTGGGTGTGTACGGCGGGTGGAGAGCAAACAAAAAGGCACAGGATGGAGGGCATGACATGCTCCAGTTTGTGTTAAATATGTTTTTATTCACTTAAAAACACATCCCTGAAAGGACAGTCTGGCTATTCAGCAGTGGCTTCTTCTGGGGAAGGGCGCTGCGGGGGTGGGGTGGGGGTGGGGGTATCACACACGGAATGCCCTCGCGGACCTTCTCAAGTTTACACCAAGGGCATGCGTCACCTGATCAAGAAAAAGGTGGCTAGGGGAGCACCTGTCTTTTCCACAGCCCCGAGAAGGGAGGCCCAGCGCTGGGACACCAGCCACTTTCTATGTGGACCAAGGAGGAAGACAGGTTGAAGACTGTGGTTCTGCTCTTACCTTTGCTGTTGGGTAAGAAAATCTAATCAGGAAGTTTTTGCCTTTAGGAAAGTGAGTCTTGCCTGTCAACACTAAATTAGACGCTCTTGGTAATGGCAGAGGATGCCCCCCGGGCATGGGTGCTCTGTTTGGGGGTGACCCGAGAAGGGTGGCTTCTAGCTCCCCCGACAAAGCGCCCCCCCCCCCCAGATAAAGGAGGAGTGTAGCCTGCCTAACAATCTCTTTAAATTAGACATGACCCATCTCGCTGCCACTGAACTCCGGCGTGCAGACCAGCACAGAGCAGCAGGCTGTGAGGGAAGAGGTACGTGACATCCTCGCTTTCCTCGTGAGGAAATTCTAATCCTACTTAAAGGCTACTTTACTGCCGTGTTTGGATAGGAAAAGGCATACCGCCCTGCTGGGATGGTGGGTGCTGGTACCACGCAGCTATGGGCACAAGGATGGCCATGGGGGGCTTTGCTTGAAGGGAAGAGTTTGGGAGCCCCAACAGTGGACAGACGTGGAAGTCAAGTTCAGAACTTCATATGGCATAGGTGGCCTTTACTCGATGCCCAAGAAGTCCTTCTGGAGGGGTTGGGGCTGCTTGACGAGGCAGAGAGGGTCTCAGCAATGAGCAGACACAAAAGGTAGGCCCACACCCCAGGAGCCGATGGGTTAGCAAGATTAGTAATGAGTATCTTTACCTTATTTCTAACACCTTTTCTTAGCCCTGTACAGTGGGTTGTTAAAATCAGAAAGCAGAGGGTCCAGATTTCTCCTCATTCCGTCTTCCCAGTCCCTGCAGCACCTGTGAACTACAACCCCCTTCTGAATCCTAAGGGATTATACCTCAGGTCCCCCCCACCCAAAGCCTCCTGTCACAAAACTGATAGAAAAGGGGGCCCACTTCCTCATTTGTAAAGTGAAGACAGGAGTTGAAACCTCCTTTTGGCAGAGGGACAAGTCAAACAAACCCCAGGAGGCACCCCCACGCGGGAAGCAAGGCGGAGTGGAGGGACTGTGGTTGAAGCGGGGTGAGCGGCCCCGAGCCCAGCCCACCCTCTCTTCTGTGCTGGCTTCTGACGCGCTTCTGGGAAACCTAGAGCCTCAGGAGAAGGCGGCTGGACAGAACTTCTCTGGATGGACGACCAGGCGACAGTGGCTGCCTCCAGTGGAAGGGGGGGTCTAGGGATCTGGATGTGGGAGAGGAGACGGCTGGCTGCCTACCTTTTTGAACTTCCGTACCGTGTACAAGCCTCACCTGGCTAAAAACAAAGAGAATTTAAGGAAGAGGATAATGCTGAAGGAATAATGCTCTCTGAAGTATCATCCTTAATTCAAGAAGTCTCTGATTCTGCAGGTTACATCTGGACATGCTTTATTCTTTGTGAATTCATTACACCACATATCGACAGTGGAACTGATCGAAGTGTCATGTCAGTCAGTGATCCGTGGTGGTCTCCCAGACAAACTAGCGGGTGGAGGGGAGCACGCAGCCTGCACAGGCAGGCAGACGTGGCTGTGAACGCAGGTGCTGCTGCTTCTCGGGCCCAGGACCTCGCACAAGTCCCTCACCCTCTCTGGGACCCCAGTGTCCGCTCTTGTGAGTGGGGGTAACGATGCCAGCAGGGCTGTCGCGCATGTTAAAAGAATGGATGCACAGCAAGAAACACGTAGCAGGTGTTCGATACACGGGCACTACCGTAGTTACAGGAAAGTGAAATAAAAACACCAAACACCTAAATCCAACAAAACAACACTATAAGGCCATGGCTAGGTCCTGGGGCAACACCCACCCCACAACAAGCATGGGCACGCTGTCCTGTTTCCCGCTGGGCTGACAAGAGCACCAGGAGGGCAGGGTGGTCTTACTCGATGCCCTCCCAGCTGCCCGACACTGGGCATGACGCAGGTGCCATCTTATTCGGCGTCCCCTTGGGCGGCTGCCCAGAATGGCAACCGGGTCTCCCCCGGCTCGCTGTGGCCAGATGGTGGGGGCCGCCCGCAGCCCTATACTCGGGGCTCGATGAGAAGAGCTGGGCCACCTGGCAGTGTTGGCCATGGGCACAGGCAGGGTGTGCGGCAGCCCCGTAGCCTATGTGCTGACCCTGGGCCATTTTAATGAAATGCCGCTTTTCTGAACTGGCTCATCTTCTACCTCGCTTACGAGGACGCTTTTCTTTGGGACACGCTAAAAGCATGCTAACGGCCCGCTGACTTCCGTAAAGGAGGAGAGCCATTTTCTCACACCCTGTGTAAAATGAATGGGACTCCAATGCTGAAGCCCCAGCATGTGGGGGGAAGAACAAAGGAAATCCTACTTCTAAGTTTCCCACTATGTGCGGCATGCTCAGATGACTCCGCTCACCCCCTCTGAGAACCACCCCTCCTCTGCAGAGGAAGGAAGGTAAACTGGCAGGTGCGGCTGGAATTTGGGCCCAAGGCCTGTTTCCTTCCAGCAGTGGCACTCACCCTGACGCATGGAGCTGCCCAGCTCGGCACCCGGCCATACCCCAGATCCCAATCTCATCATCCCAGGGTGGGGCCCGATGAGGATGTGTTTGTTCGTGCTCCCCTCCCGACCAGTGGCTCCAATGGATGCCAGGGTCCGGGATGCTGTTCCAAGGTCTGTGCTCTGGGTGGCAGGGGCCTCGCTGGGCCATGGAAGCTTCCAGGGCTGCTTCCGCCCTAGCCACATGCCTTGTCACTGTTGGGGTCAGGGCTGGACCAGAGAGGTCACTAGTCCATGTGCTCCCCTTCCCTGCAAGACCACGGAGCAGCTGCGCAGCCATGGTGTGCTGCGCCGCTGGCTCACTGAGACGCTCACTGGGCCTCGGTTCTCTCCCAGGGAGAGTGAGGCCCACCACTGAGCTTCCTCAGAGGTGTCCCCGGACAGCCGCTGGGAAAGAGCCAGGGAAAGAGCAGAGGGTATTGCCCTGCTACAAAGAATGCCAGCCAGGAATACCAAAACTAGCTTTAATTTGTCCAAAAGTCACATTGAGCCATGTAAAAACTTTCTGGGATGGAGGCCCAGAGAGAGTCCATGCTGCCTGAGGCCAAGGGGTTTCTAGAAGTTCTCCAGCAAGCCGAGGATGCGCTTCTGCTCGTTCTCCCGGAACTCCGGGCTCCGGCCATCACCGATGTTCTCTGCATACTCTGGGGAGACAAAGGCAGCATGAGGCGTGGATCCAAGGTGGACGGCTGGGTCCCTACATGCCCTTCCCTAAATCCTGCTCCTGCTGAGGCACGGGCTGTGCTAAAGACTTCGACGCCAACCACACCCCCCACCCGGGGCAGCTGGGGCCAAACTCCTGGGTCCTGCATTCGAGAAGCTCAGTGATCAGGGCCCAGCTCTCCCATCTTCACTCAGAGCCCTCCCCAGCCGCACCCCTCACCCGCGCACGAGAAGTGGATGCCTGCGACAGGCACGTTCGTTCCGGCCAGTGTTTGTCAGAGTGTGACCCGACCAGCAGCAGCAGCAGCAACTTGTTAGAAAGGCAGACTGCGGGGCCCAACTCAGACCCACTTATAGACCACGCGGTCCGTGTGAACCAGCCCTTCAGGGAATGATGCACAGAAGTCTGAGAACCACTATTTGAGGCCATGGGGATAAAGTAATGATCAAAAGAGATGAAAATCTCTGCTCTTGTGAAGCCTACTTTCTAACGGGAAACCACCAGGTAAATAACAGAGACGGGGGCTGTCAGAAGGCCTCACAGACATGTGATGAAGACGTGTAGCAAACTCCTGTGGGGAGGTCTGCGAGCGAGCGGCAGAGGGCTGGCCAGTGAAGACTGAGCGGGGAGCTCGCCTGGCTCGGTGGAGGGTGAGTGTGGAGGTCTGTGTGGCCCGAGCTCCACACGGGGGACAGGAAGGGGGAGGCACAGACCACAGGGCCTGTGCGCTGCTGCAAAGACTCTGGCCTTTCCCCTGTGACCAGAGCTGTGGGAGGGCTCTACTCCAGCGGCTGTGCGGGAGATGCCCTGAAGAGGGCAAGGGCAGAAGGAGGGAGATGTGATTTGATGGTGACTGGGACCAAGAAGGTCACAGTGGGGATGAGAAGTCTTCAGATCTTACATGCATTCTGAAGCTAGGCTGGAAGTGGGGCAGCAGAGAGACACGTGGATATTGACACCACCAAGAAGTATGACTGAGTAGTGGAGAAGGTGACAGCAAGCCTCGAACTGCCCCCATGAGGTGACCAGATGCTGCACCACTAAGGAGGGGTCAGAGTATAGTCCCCTGATGTGAGATTCAAAGAGCTGGAAGTTTTTAGGTAAATGGGGAGGTGGGAGAAACAATGGTGTCGAGATGCCCCTCCCCTGTCTTCAGTGGCAGGAAGATGTGGGAGAAAAGAACCACCACAGGAGAGGGGGGTTCCAGAGCACAAAGGCAAGGAGAATGCTCCAAGAGGGAGGAGGATACAGAGGATGACACTGAAGACAGGTCTCCAAAGAACACCATCACAGTGGCAACGTAGGTCACCACGTGCTCCACTTAACCCACATACCCCAGCACAATACTTGTAGCTCTCCATTTCATTTTCAGAAGTATCCCCCCTCCAATTATATACTCACGCTGGTTTTAGGAGGTGGGGGCATATGGTGCAGAAATGCTGTGGAACTTAGGGACTGGAGGGCAGGAAATGGGGGCGGGGAGTGGGCTTCCTAGAGTGAGTCCCAGGAGGAGGGATACAGAATGTGCCAGAAGGGAAGGGAGGCCAGCATTCTCACTGCCCACAATCCCAGAGGGAAGATGGTGTGACATCGTGGGCTGGGTTTGAACCCTGTCTCCAACTCACAATCCTAAGTGACCTTGGGAGGGTCTCCTCTGAAAATGTATGGAAAGTATTTGGCAAATAACAGATGTTCGAGACACACTAGCTCCTTCCCCAAGGCTCCTTTGCTCACGCCAGCAGAGTCACGTGTGGAGAGCCCACATATCCTGTAGGTTCCTCTTAAAGGCCATCTTCTTGGTGAAGCCTACCTGGTCCTCTCTTCCTCTGGCTCCTGTCGTCAGGCCAGGGTCCCCATCACAGGCCTGAATTCTAGACCACCCTGAACTTGGTTCTCCTCTCCCTCCAGATGGGGAGTTTCAGGAAGGCAGAGGCGTGTGCCTTACTTTTGGCTGAATACCCAGCAGAGTCTGGCTGAGAGTCAACTATCAGTGTGGCGAGGTGCACGAGCTCTCCAAGCAGTGGATTAGGCCGATGGCTTGCGTCCCCGCCCCATTCCTCACACTGGGCAGCTTCAGGTAGAACAGAGAACCCTGGACAAGAGGCTTTTATATAATAAAACATCTGCTGAGCCAAATCAGACAAAGATTGGGGAGAGAAAAGAAAGTGTGCAACTCCTCCCCTGCTCCCTCCCACCCCCACTGTGCTGGGGAATAACTCTGCTCCTGCCACTTCTTCATTTTTCCTCCTTCCTCTTTATTACTTTGGACATGTGCCGGAAAACGGGATTTGGGATTCAGACATGTGCCAGCTGTGTGTCTCCCCCTGGAAATCATCCTCTTCCGTTAGATACATCCATCACCTCCAACAGCAAACGGTTGTGAGGTCTCCTATTAAAGGCCCCTTAAAGAAAGGGCTGGGGCGATGGGAGAATAGGATCTGGGCTGCGGAGACAGCTACAGGGCCATATGTAAGTGTTATCTCTTACTCACGTGTGAATGATCTAGTAGTTGATGCCCCAGGAGACAGAGAAATGACCATTATAGCATTTAATACCCCCAGAGGCATGGTCTGGAAGCAAGAGTCTTAATGGACTGAACTAACACTTTGCTCTCCTAATGTATTCTCAGACCCAGGAGGGAGGGAAGTGCAGAAACAGTCTGATCCTTTGGGGCAGTGATTTTCCAACTCAAGCCAGCTTCCCTGTAGGGACTTAATCTCTTTCTAGAGACCTACAAGGTAGAGGAAAGCAGAGTCCGTATCAAGGGGATTAGAAAACGCCAAGGCCTTAGAAAATCCAAGCACACAGAGCACCCATCCCATGGCCTGTCTCCCGTGGCTCTCAGTGGGGAAGGAGGAAGCATCAGATTCCCTGTTCTCTGCAAATGGGTGGTAAATGGAACAGGTGCAATGTGGAAGAGGGGCTGTCTCCTCCGCAGCGTGTGCTGGGCGTGTGTGTCTGGTGGCTCATCTGATCTTTGCAGCATCACACAAGGCAGAGAAGCCATTCTGGTTTGCAGACGAGGAAACTGAAGCTTATTAGAGAACTGGAGCAACATGCCCAAGTCTAGGACGGTAGAGAGGCTGGGATTCAAACAAAGGGTATATGAGTTGGGAAAAAGGCACCTGAAGAGCTAGTGGGCGGGGGGAGCAAGTCCCCGAATTGGCATCGTCTTCCCTAAGCAATATGCTGCCTGGCCTGCTCTCCATCCTTTGGGGAGAAAAGTGCTTGGTGAGCGCTCCAGAGCAGCCCAGCCCCCCGGGGCTTCTGGCTACAAAGTGCTCCAGAAGGCTAAGACTCCAAATGCCATGTCCTGTGGTAAAGGGGCCTCAGTGGCCACAGGTGTGGAGCGGGTCAGAATGTCAGAACTGGCAGGGCTCTCAGAAATGTAGTACAACTCTGAAGGCCGGGTGACTGGCCAGCGTCCCACAGCAAGCCAGCCGGAGCCGGGCCCAGAACCAGGTCTGACGAGGCCCCAGTGCTCTTCCACGACCCCTGGCAGCTGGCACAGCTGTGCCATGCGCCCTCGCCCTCCACCCCCTACCCCTACTCATTCTTTGTTTCCACAGTAGAATCCTATTTAGAGAAAATCTTGGTGGTGCCAGCTACCTCTGGTTATTACAGCTGCTGCAGCAGTCTATAAATATTGAACAGGTCCCTCCCAGAGGTCTTGGGGAAGAGTTCTCTTTGCTCTGTGCGTGTGTGTGTGTGTGTGTGTGTGTGTAAGGAAGAGAGAATGCAGGAGAAAGAGAGATGCTAGATGAAGGGGGAACTAGGAGTGGGGGAGCTGGGGGAGAGCGAGAGAGAGGAAGAAGAGGGTGAGTCGGGCTGGAGAGAGTGAGAAAGGTGGTCCTCACATCAACTCCCTTCTCTACTGCCCCAGCATTTTCAAATGCTCTTATAATAAAGGCTTTGATGGAGCTCAAAAACAGGCAGCAGTGCTGAACGCATAAATATTAAAGCAAACTTTAGACAGCAGGTTTACTATTCAGACATGGAATACAAGCTGTTCTGTTTATGTTAAACGGGAGAGGGAGGGGCCTCGGGGCTGGCGGATGGGGAGAATATCTTCAGGGCAGAGACTTGGGCCGCATTCACAAGCCTGGTTCGGACCCCTGAACCTGAAGCCTCAAATGCTCACCCTTCAAGAAATGCAGGAGGAAGTGGGGTGAGGGGAGGAGAAGAATGCCCCTATTTTTCACACTGAAAACTTGGAAGACGCAAGAAACTGGGAAAGGAAAATGCATGTCTAACAGATTCCTTAATGACAGTGACAAGCCTGGAAGGTCTAGTGTCATACTTCCCTAGAAGGACACTCACCTGTAGCTACAGGACACAAGTCCATCAGAAATTCCATTAAAGTGACACCCATTTAAAGGAAAAGGATACCATCTGTTTCTCATGCTAACAGGGGTCATGTTCCCATTGTCCTGAGGATGCCTAAGTTGCTGGGAAAACCCCCTCCCCTCCCAGGCCCTGAGGAGGAATCTGTCCAGGTGCTGGTCCACCGGCTTTCCTGCCAGCACCTGAGTCCAGACTGCTGTCACCTCCAGGTCAAAGGATTAGGCCGAGGAAGCCAGGGAAGGAGGCTCCCTTTGCTGAGCACATACTGTCCCAGCCGCCCGACTGTAGCTCGACTTGAGCCTTCCCAAGGGGCAATATTCACTCCAGGTCTGTGTTTTACCAAGAGGAAACCAAGGCTCGAATGCATTATCTACCAACTTAGCCAAAGTTGCACAGAGAGCCAGAATCACACGGGTCTGTGCGTCTCCGATCTGTTTCCTGCCGGAGGAGATCACACACGGGTCCCAGCAGCAGAGGCGCTGACATGTAGCAAGCATGTGCTACGTGCCGGCCGCGTGTCAGGGCTGTGCGTGCGGACGGCGCCTCCCCAGACTCTCACAGAACCTGGTGAGGCAGGTTATCTCCACCTCACAGATGAACGGCTGTGGCTTACGGAGGGTAACGAGCTGCCCAGGGTGAAAGGCACGTCTCTCTCCAGGATTCTCTCCTGCCGCCGAACACCCTAGTGGTCACGGCAGCCATGACCCAGGGCAAGTCACGCACACATCAACATGTCATCAAGAGAAATCCTGTCAGCTTCTGCAGTTTCAAAATGGCAGAGGCAGTGCTCAGGCTACCAAGAGCCCCAAATCAACATGGAAATACATGTTTATGAGCTTCTAGAGGAGACTTTAAGCCATAATGAAAAAACAAATCAAAGGGCCAGGAACCAATTTCTGAAGGCATTTTGAAGTCTTTGGCTCAGTCTTCTTGCCACCAATAAAAGAGTCTGGGGTCAGTAATCCTCCTAGCTTTCCCCTGCACAACAGCCCAGCAGCCATGTGGTCTTCCCGTAACTTTCGCCAGTGACCAAAACATCGAAGAGACTTGCCAGCAGCTTCCACGGTAACCCCTGGCACAAGTATTTATACTAAACAGTATTTCTAGGTCACAGCTCCCACACCACATCCAAGGAGATGGCCCCTTGATGATGGGCATTTGTGCCTGCCCTTAAGAGGTCCATCATGTGCTTCCAGAACCTTCTTAGTCACTTACCAGCTTCATGGAGACAGAAAGGACAAGGGTGGCTGCCAAGAACCAATGAAATGGGGGGAGGAGGGACAGGGGGTGAGTGTTTAATGGGTACAGAGTTTCCGTTTTGCAAGATGAAAATTAAAGGTGTGGATAAGTGGTGGTGACGGTCGCAATGGTTACAATGGTAAATCTGACATCTATTTTACTACCAGAAAAAGAAAGTACTTCCTCTGTGCAGCCCCCCGGACCCTTGTTCCTTTTAATCTGCAGCAGAATGAAGCATGCCTTCATGATTCCTGCTCTATGTCTTCGCACTGACTTCATGCTGCCTTGTGTAGTGATCAGTCATTTCACCTGTGATGGGACCTTATGCTCCCAGGGGACAGGGACTCCTAAGTGTCTCGTTCATCTTAGGAGCCTGCCTAGTGCCCTGTGATGCCAACTCGGTGCTCCATAAAAGCGGATGCCCTCAATTTTCTTTCTTAAAAGACAGGAGGACTGGGGGCGCCTGGGTGGCTCAGTCGTTAAGCACCTGCCTTTGGCTCAGGTCATGATCTGGGGTCCTGGGATCGAGCCCCCCGTTGGGCTCCCTGCTCAGCGGGAAGCCTGCATCTCCCTCTCTCATCCCCGCTGCTTGAATTCCCTCTCACTGTTTCTCTCTGTCAAATAACTAAATAAAATCTTAAAAAAAAAAAAAAAAAAGGTGGGAGGACTGTATAAGCCAATCGACAAAGTTAGAGGTTTCCTTTCTGCCAGATGAAAGACAGACTGTGTATAGTTCTGAGTTTTGATCTGGTTTTCAACACTGTTAGTGACTCAAGTACAAGGCACAAGACTACATGCAGGAAGACCGTCAGGTCCTCATGGAGCACACGGTGTGGCCGGCCCTTCCCCAGGGAAGAGACCACCCTCTCCTATGTGCGTGCCCCAGTGCTCAGGCCTGGAGCAGCTGCCAGCTACAGGGAAGGCTGGACTTTGGGAGCGCCGAGTAAGCAGTCTGCGGAAAGAGGGACTTTAATGAGCCATCAATTATTCCCAGCTCTCTTGGCACCCCCCAATAGAAGAGGAGGGAGGAAAATGGTGAGAAAGGGGACTGAGATACAACGGGAAAAGTCCCCTGCTGGGCTTGCCTCATCAGCGTTTTCCTGGGACCTCAAGGGATACATCAGCTGTCATCCTGCCAGCAAAACTTAGGAAATATGTAGGCCATAAAATCAAAGAAAAAGCTTGCATCTAATTAGTATGTTAAAAAAAAAAAAAAAAAAAGGAAGCAACCCAAACTGAAAAACAAAATTAAAATCAAAGAGGACAGACTGATGAGTTGGTTTTCTTTATGAGCCTTTGTTTTCTCATGCTTTTTGATGGAAGGAAGGGTGGAGGAAGAAGGGGGAAGGAGTGAAGGCTTTTAAAGGGGAGGGCCTAAGCAGAGCCTAGCCATCCACCCCGCCGCCAGCCAGCCTGACCCCTTTTCAACACCAACAGGGCCCTGAGGGGCTCGCTGGCTGCACAGAGGCAGGCCATGGGGCTCGGCTCCCCCGGCACACCACCACATCCAGAAGGGCTTCCCCGAGGTGGGAGCGAGCCAGGGTGGGCACCTGCAGTGCACAGAGGGTCGATAACCCTTTGATGTCCTGTCCTACCCCTGGGTCTCCTGTCTCTCTGCCTGGAATGTGTCTTTACCCCTGGAACACTCTTTCCAGTCCTAGGAGGAGCCTCTCCCTCCCTGGGAGCCCACGGAATGGCCTGTCCCTCCAGAAATGCTCTTACCACTCCGTTAGCACGCCGTTCACAACTTCAACCAGCACTTAGCATGCTGTAATTAGTTCCGAGTATCTCTCCCCACCAGACTGTGAACGTCTCAAAAATACGGCTCATGCTCACTCTTCTTTGCCTCTCTAGTCCTGAACCCAGAGCCGGACACTCGGCAAATGCCAGCTGAGAAGCTGCTGGAGCATGTATTTCGCTTGAAATATGGCTGGTCACTTACACACCTGTGTCCTGCGGATTATAAACCCCATGAGAGCAGGCACCGTGCAGCACCCGAGGACGGTATCCAGCACGGTGCTTAGCCCTGAGGAAAGTCTCAGCAAACATCTGCTAAATTCAACTTGCACAAAGGTGGGGCTGAAGTTAACAATATGTAAGATACTCGTGGGTTCTCCCTCCGTGCCCAGCATGGCTCTGGGGGCTGAGGAGACACGGTGAACAAGCCAGACAACGTCCCTACGTTACAGATACATTTTCACGTATGAGACACACAAAACGAGTAAACAAAGACATAAATAAAAACAATTACAGATTGTAATAAAGGCTAGGAAGGAAATAAACTGGGTGCTATGATGGGAAGTAACAGATGGAGAGAGCCGCACGGATTCAAGATGGAGTCTAGAGGCGGATCTGGCGGATTTACTACTCTGTGGCTGCACAGGGCGTCGGAGGGAGAAAGAAGGGCTGGCCCGAGGCTCCGGCACAGCTGCGGGGAAAGAAAGCAACAGCGGACAGGACCAAGGGTGGCGGGAACGCACGCGGCATCTGTGCATCAGCAAACAAACCTCCACTCAGCGTCCAGTGTGTGCCCGACACCCCACGAGGCACTGGGGGGCTAGACGGCGCTCTGAGGGGGACAGAGCCCAGCTCACAACCACCGGAAACTCCGAATAACTTAAGATATACGTGTGAGGATTTCACAAAGGAATACATCCACCTACTCCGTGTCAGTACCCGTTAAAACACCTTTTCTTCCTCAGGAGATCACTGTTTTGATTGCAGGGATGGAGGTGCAGGGAGAAGCCGAAATGCGAAAGAGAAGAGCTGAGAGTGATAAAAAGTTCTAATTGAACAAGTGGGCGTTAGACGGAAATGCCATTTAGGAACCGGAGATGCAAATCACCACAGCTACACCCTGGGGAGGAGGCGGCATGACACGCCACGCAGTAATTCAGGTGAACGAGACACGGAGAGGGGAAGGAGCACCCGGGATGCCGCCGTGGAAGGCAGGGTGCTGGGCTCACTTTGTGAACGGTTTCCCTTTCTGCTTTCTCTGAGGGAGAAAACAAGATTCTAATACCTCAAATTCTCCATCTGCAAAATGGACACGATGGTGGTCCCGCTGGCACCTGCCCGGGGCGGCTGTGCTGAACACAGGGCTTCCTGCTCCCATGCCTTCACATACACCGTTCCGTTGTTCTGGGATGTCCTGGCCACAGCTGCTAAGACCCACTTCGATGCCACTTTCACAAGACTTGCCATAAGACTGTAGCCATGCCTCACTTACAGTAACGATGATGACAATTATCATCATCATATTTCATAATATTCATAACAGCTAACAATTACAGAGAACTTATTAAGGGCCGGTATTTCAATCTATCATCTTATTTAATTTTCTCACCCATACTATGAGATCACATAGCAAATGGGTATCTCGCTCCAGGTAACACAGTAAGTAACAGGGCCAGGATTCAGTTCCAGGAGGCGGATCCCAGAGACCACGGCTCTTAACTTCTCTCTACCTTATTATATGTACCATTTATCTTCACATTTCATCCCCCCGCCTGAAATGGGAGTTATAAGCCACTTACAGGCAAACCCTTAGAGTAAACCTAGCCTACTCCTTCACCTTGGGAATGGGCAGAATGGGAATGGGCCAGGGCGGGAAAATGAAAATCTGCTCATAGCGACCAGTCTGCCCTGGCTCTCTCTGACCTCTGGCAGGAGCTGTACCACGAAGTCCAATACGGGCCTCTAATGCCGTGTGTGTGAGTCTGTGCTAAGGGGGCCACGGGCATGGCCGCATCAGAGTCCAGCTCTGGTACCCTTGTGAGTGCGAGCCTGCTCACCACTGCAGGCCTCAGGAGCCACTCCAGCTGAGGAAGGTCCTAAAGATGTCATGGCATCTGAGGGACTCCCTGGGGTAACTGAGGGCAGAGGGGAGGCTCAAATGACCAAGCACTGTCTGGATGCCAGGCACTATCTACTGCTGGGCACTAGACTGGACGCTGTCATGCAGTGTCTCCTGAACCTTTGCAAAAGTTCTAGATCACACTCACACAAATGGGGGAAGGCAGGGTCAAGGCTGGACGGCAGATCTGCTCTTTCTGCCACACTACACTGCCTCAGATTCACTTCCTGCGGTCTTGCATGATTCTGGGGATTTCCTGTTACTTCTTTGGTTTTTTTCTCCCAAAGAAAGCCATTTCCTTCCACTACATGTAGTTTGCAACTGGATTTTTTGTTTCTTGTTTTGTCTTCTTCTTTCTTTTAAATTCTTAACAAATATTTCTAAGGCTTGCTGCCTCTCGTGTGTTACATGTTCTTTAAATGCTGGAACGGAAGGGTCAGAGGCATAGAATGAATACCTAGGCTAGTCTTGGGCATCCTAACAGAGACGATCCGGACCCAGAGTGCATGTGACAACACACTGAAGCCTGCAGTGCAGAGAATGCTGGGCACCAAATGCCGGGAGCCTCAGACACAAGCAGCACCAACTCACCCTTGATGATGTGTCTGACGATCTTGATGGAGCTCCCCCGCATGTTTAGGATCTGGTGAACCCTCTGGCGAATCTACGAGGAAGGGGAAGGGAGGGAAGGGAAAGGGAAAGCACTGTTTGTCCTGGCAGACACCAGCATCCATCCTGTAGGAAGTGTGCACCGCACCCCCACCCCTAATGGAGCGGGCCCACACAGAGCGCAGGGAGGCAAGGAGAGTGGATCCCCTTCTTTCTCGGAGTCTCCGCCCAGGCAGGGGCTCAGGAAGGAGGCAGGCGTGGACAGGCCCGTCGGGGGCAGCCCCTCCTACCTGGGGCACGTTGGCATTGCAGATCTCCGCCATGATGTAGCAGATGTGTTGAAGGACAAAGAGCCCTGCGTCCAAGCGCCGGAGGTAGAACTCGTCCTCCGTGTCGTTGTCTATGATCTCCCCGCGCCGGACCATGTCCTGCAAGCAAATGAGCATTGGGGACAAATGAGCTGGCCAGTGAGCCCAGAGTACACAAAAGAACGGCAACTACAACAACAATGACAACAGCACCAGGAGACCATTCCATTGTGGTCTCCTGCTCCGCCCATTATCTTCTAAAGTCTCCTCCTTACGTTTTCATTTTTAATGGACTAGAGGCCCAGGGAGTCAGATTAAAGCCCTTTTTCTCCCCCTATGCAGTCAAGGCCAAAATGATCTCATCCACATTTAAATCTGAAAAATAAGCTGACAGGGACACAAATCTCAGCTGTATCTGCTTCCAGCCATTCTTCACTCTTCGTTTCTGGCCCCCGTACATCACCTCTCTAGAAGACCTGTGGATCTCTTTCCCTTCCCAGTCAGGTGGAACTCGGGAGGAGCGGTCCCATGTCCACAAGTCTGTCTTGCTGCCCTGGTGAGGCTGAGGGTGACAGCACAGGCCGTACGAGCGCCCCTCTGGGCTCACACCGCATCAGCAGCAAAACGCCACCACCCCTTCCGTGACGTGTCACCAGCAGGCACTCCCCTAGACCGACACCCTGACAACCGCTGCAACTCCAGACCTATCTGTCTTGCTGTCCCCAGATGTATTCCTCTTCAGCAGATTCTTTTCTTAAACAGCTTTACTGAGATACAATCCACATACCACACAATTTGCCCATCTAAAGTGCACCGTGTACCGGTTTCTGGTGCGCTCAGAGCCGTGTGACCGGCACAACGGTAGGACCTGTCCACCACCACCCCTGAGCCCCCCAACTAGCAGATTATCACCACCTCTGCCACCAGAGCTCCTCTTCCCACCTCTGGGCCTTCACTGCCTTCCCTCCTCGGGATCCTAGGGTTATCTCTGAGGCCAGTGCTGCCTTTATGCTACCTCCACCGCTCGCCTTCCCTCATGACAAGGCTAACATTGCTCCTCTCCACACGCCTCTCCCGCACACGACCTGCTACCACACGCCATGCTCGCACGGATCCCCACCGTAACCCTCCTCCATTGTTAACGCCCGTCTCCAACTCCCTTCATTTCATAAGGGTGGACTATGAACTCTGGTAAGGCAGGGACTGAATTCTGTCTTCATGTCTCCACTCAGTAAACATCCACACAGTGAACGAAAGGGAAAAGACGTCTCTGTTTTGGGCTGTCGGCTCTCAGGAGTAAGAACTGGGAGACGGACTCGTTCCATGTGACTGGCAGACTGGCTTGAGAAGACAGGTGCTTGACACATGCTTTTGATGACAACAATCCATTTCTTAATTCTGTCAGTAGTTTTATGGCCATGGTTCCCTCTGACAGCTCAGGCTCTTGTCACTGATGGAAGCCCCTGGGACCCTGCTTTCCACTCTCCTCCCAAACTTGGGAGGACTTACCGCTTGGTCATCAATCTCCAAAGAGAACCCTTAGAGACTATTTAGACGCAGATAATGCTCTTCTTTATTTGCCCAAGGGGCCGGCCTGTAGCAACACAAGGCTACTTTTCATCTCGCTCCTAAAGGCCTCTGTCTGAGGCAAAGGAGGGCTGCACTGTCTGGCAAATCAGCACCGCTAATTCCTAGCTTCATTTAGTAGCAAATTCCTTGGTAATCTGGTAATGGTGTTAATGTTCACGAGGTAGTCATGGAGCACTGGACTGATGTCCGAGGAGTTTAAAAATAGAAGGGTCTCTTTACTTTCTCATTTACTCATAATCGTAACTTCCTGCTCCAGAACTCCTAAGTGTTCATCAGCTGGGGGCACAGGAAGCAAAATCACTCCAGACTTCCACTCATGCAAAAAGCATTTGCTGCTAATACTTTACATTTCTATAATGCTGTAGAGTTTAAAGTGTCATTATATATACGGTTCTGACTACCACATTTAAAGAGAGCAGGGAGGGGATTATTAATCCCATTGTACAAATCAGAATCAAAGGCACACAGAGGTTAAGTAAGTTGCCTGTAATTACATGATTACCAGTTACTAGAATATGGACCCCCTGGGGATGGGAATCCTGTCTGATTTACCACTGAGGTGGAGATGATTAACGTAACACCAAGTGCTCAGATCCCAGCCCAGGTAAGCACCCAGCAGCAAGGGCGCCATTCTAAGCATTGACTTAAGGCAGAAAAAGAATGAAAATGGAGGTAAGGGGATGCTCTGGTCTTTGTCATGGAGGGGCTGACTGTCTGGGGAGGCCACAGGGACCCAGGAAATGACCAGAGAGTAAGAGGATATTAAAGATAATGACAGGTGGTGGGTGCTGATCAGGGTTGGCTAAGACAGGAGGGCACCCGGGAAGAAGTGACTCCCGGGCAGCCTTTCCAGCTCCTGAGAGACAGCAGAATGAAGGCCTTAAGGATGAGGCCTTCCAGGGGTCTGAGACCTCGTGCAGCTCATTGCTCTCTGCTCACCAGCAACCGCACCCCCCGCCTCCCCTGCGGCCCTGCCTTGCACACAGAACAGACAGGCCTGCCTTCTGCTCTGTCTCTTCACCGTTGCTGGCGATGTTGGTACTAGTCCCACCCCGCAATCTCTATCATAATATAGTTAAAGTCTATAATGGGATATTGCTTTCAAAAATTTTCCTGAGAATTTTGAAAACTTTTCAGTTTTCCAACTTGTAAACTTTTCCAACTAGATACTAGGATTTTTCAGTCCGGAAAACCCCCAAGACTTTGATTTATCCATTTACGGCACCTCCCATGACCCGCCTTCCAGCAGTTATTCCGATGTGTGCCTCTCACATGTCGGCTCCTTGGAGGCAAGAGCTGTGTGTCACTCTTCTTTGTGCCCTAGAAAGCGCCTCGCATACCACTTTGAGCACAGCAGGCTCTTGGAAAGCATTTGTCAAACAGGACTGGGAAACGCAGCTATTAGTTCAGTGTTGCTTAAGGAGCTGTGTGTGCTAAGACTCCCGTGGACGGGGAGAGGGGGAAGCATCAGACGTGGTGAGGGACAGGACCATGGTGGGCCAGCTGATGGGGGCCTGAACCCTGGTGAGAGAACACTGAGACACAATGGGCTGCAGGCTGGGGCACCTGGGTGGCTCAGTGGGTTAAGCCTCTGCCTTCAGCTCAGGTCGTGGTCTTGGGGTCCTAAGACCGAGCCCCTCGTCAGGCTCTCTGCTCGGTGGGGAGCCTGCTTCCTCCTCTCTCTCTGCCTGCCTCTCTGACCACTGGTGATCTCTGTCTGTCAAATAAATAAATAAAATCTTTAAAAAAAAATTAAAAAAAAAAATGGGCTGCAGGCTGCCTGTGCAGGAAAACGTCACACAGGGGAACACGCAACTCCTGTGTGACAGACACGCCGGTTCACAGCCCTGAGAGGCAAGCAGAGTGCATGGCTGGGAGGCTGCAGTATCAGCCTCTGTGGGGAGCTGATCAGACAGAGGAGAGAAGAGGTGATGAAGCCCTTAGAGGTTTGGAAACATGGAAACCGGGAGAGGAACACGTTTCTTTCGTCCACCTGATAAAGATTTCCTGAACACCAAAAGGTGGGCCGGGTACTGGATGATATGCTGGGGGGCGGCAAAAATGAATTAAGAGTCCACATCGTCAAGGAGATTATAGCCTAATAACATCATCAAATTATTAATTTTTAAAAATGTAATAATGCCTATGATCAAGGGCCTCTCAAACGGTACCACATGCTGTGGGCACCCAGGACACACTTTGTCTGTCTGGAGGGGCCAAAAGACTTCATAGGAAATGTACATTTGAGGTGGACTCTGTAGGAGTCTGATAGGCTGAAA